>NC_088403.1:3624408-3640419 GCF_034236695.1 Oncorhynchus nerka
ATCTAGCTGGTCTGTCATAATATAATAGAGACAGTAGATCTAGCTGGTCTGTCATAATATAATAGAGACAGTAGATCTAGCTGGTCTGTCATAATATAATAGAGACAGTAGATCTAGCTGGTCTGTCATAATATAATAGAGACAGTAGATCTAGCTGGTCTGTCATAATATAATAGAGACAGTAGATCTAGCTGGTCTGTCATAATATAATAGAGACAGTAGATCTAGCTGGTCTGTCATAATATAATAGAGACAGTAGATCTAGCTGGTCTGTCATAATATAATAGAGACAGTAGATCTAGCTGGTCTGTCATAATATAATAGAGACAGTAGATCTAGCTGGTCTGTCATAATATAATAGAGACAGTAGATCTAGCTGGTCTGTCATAATATAATAGAGACAGTAGATCTAGCTGGTCTGTCATAATATAATAGAGACAGTAGATCTAGCTGGTCTGTCATAATATAATAGAGACAGTAGATCTAGCTGGTCTGTCATAATATAATAGAGACAGTAGATCTAGCTGGTCTGTCATAATATAATAGAGACAGTAGATCTAGCTGGTCTGTCATAATATAATAGAGACAGTAGATCTAGCTGGTCTGTCATAATATAATAGAGACAGTAGATCTAGCTGGTCTGTCATAATATAATAGAGACAGTAGATCTAGCTGGTCTGTCATAATATAATAGAGACAGTAGATCTAGCTGGTCTGTCATAATATAATAGAGACAGTAGATCTAGCTGGTCTGTCATAATATAATAGAGACAGTAGATCTAGCTGGTCTGTCATAATATAATAGAGACAGTAGATCTAGCTGGTCTGTCATAATATAATAGAGACAGTAGATCTAGCTGGTCTGTCATAATATAATAGAGACAGTAGATCTAGCTGGTCTGTCATAATATAATAGAGACAGTAGATCTAGCTGGTCTGTCATAATATAATAGAGACAGTAG
The DNA here is from genome assembly GCF_034236695.1 of Oncorhynchus nerka. NCBI lineage: Eukaryota > Metazoa > Chordata > Actinopteri > Salmoniformes > Salmonidae > Oncorhynchus > Oncorhynchus nerka. Next base: position 3,625,371 of record NC_088403.1, read on the forward strand.
ATCTAGCTGGTCTGTCATAATATAATAGAGACAGTAGATCTAGCTGGTCTGTCATAATATAATAGAGACAGTAGATCTAGCTGGTCTGTCATAATATAATAGAGACAGTAGATCTAGCTGGTCTGTCATAATATAATAGAGACAGTAGATCTAGCTGGTCTGTCATATATATAATAGAGACCAGCTAGATCTACTGTCTCTGTTATATTATGACAGACCAGCTAGATCTACTGTCTCTATTATATTATGACAGACTAGCTACTGTCATATATATGACAGACCAGCTAGATCTACTGTCTCTATTATATTATGACAGACCAGCTAGATCTACTGTCTCTATTATATTATGACAGACCAGCTAGATCTACTGTCTCTATTATATTATGACAGACCAGCTAGATCTACTGTCTCTATTATATTATGACAGACCAGCTAGATCTACTGTCTCTATTATATTATGACAGACCAGCTAGATCTACTGTCTCTATTATATTATGACAGACCAGCTAGATCTACTGTCTCTATTATATTATGACAGACCAGCTAGATCTACTGTCTCTATTATATTATGACAGACCAGCTAGATCTACTGTCTCTATTATATTATGACAGACCAGCTAGATCTACTGTCTCTATTATATTATGACAGACCAGCTAGATCTACTGTCTCTATTATATTATGACAGACCAGCTAGATCTATGCTTATGATGACTGACTACTGTCTCTATTATATTATGACAGACCAGCTAGATCTACTGTCTCTATTATATTATGACAGACCAGCTAGATCTACTGTCTCTATTATATTATGACAGACCAGCTAGATCTACTGTCTCTATTATATTATGACAGACCAGCTAGATCTACTGTCTCTATTATATTATGACAGACCAGCTAGATCTACTGTCTCTATTATATTATGACAGACCAGCTAGATCTACTGTCTCTATTATATTATGACAGACCAGCTAGATCTACTGTCTCTATTATATTATGACAGACCAGCTAGATCTACTGTCTCTATTATATTATGACAGACCAGCTAGATCTACTGTCTCTATTATATTATGACAGACCAGCTAGATCTACTGTCTCTATTATATTATGACAGACCAGCTAGATCTACTGTCTCTATTATATTATGACGGGCCAGCTAGATCTACTGTCTCTATTATATTATGACAGACCAGCTAGATCTACTGTCTCTATTATATTATGACAGACCAGCTAGATCTACTGTCTCTATTATCATATGACAGACCAGCTAGATCTACTGTCTCTATTATATTATGACAGACCAGCTAGATCTACTGTCTCTATTATATTATGACAGACCAGCTAGATCTACTGTCTCTATTATATTATGACAGACCAGCTAGATCTACTGTCTCTATTATATTATGACACACCAGCTAGATCTACTGTCTCTATTATATTATGACAGACCAGCTAGATCTACTGTCTCTATTATATTATGACAGACCAGCTAGATCTACTGTCTCTATTATATTATGACAGACCAGCTAGATCTACTGTCTGTCATAATCCAATATGAGGCAGTAGATCTGGCTGATCTATATGTCTCTTAATATAATAGAGCCAGCAGATCTAGCTGGTCTCTATTATATTATAGACACAGTTGATCTAGCTGGTCTGTATTATATAATGAACACGGTAGATCTAGCTGGTCTGTCATGATATAATGACACAGTAGATCTGGCACAGTCTCTATGTTTCTCTAATACAATGACGGGCCAGCTAGTCTAGCTGGTCTGTCATTTTATAATAGAGACAGTAGATCACATGGTCTGTCATAATATAAGGAGACCAGTAGATCTGCTGGTCTGTCTGTAATACAATGAGAGACAGTAGATCTAGCTGTTCTGTCATAATATAATAGAGGCAATAGATCTAGCTGGTCTGTTATAATATAATAGAGACAGTAGATCTAGGTGGTCTGTTATAATATAATGACGGGCCAGCTGATCTACCTGGTCTGTCATAGTGTAATAGATACAGTAGCTCCTAGATCTGGTCTGTCATAATATAATAGAGACCCAGTAAATCTAGTTGGTTTCTCATTTTATAATAGAGACATGAGACAGTTGATTTAGCTGGTCTGTCATAATATAATAGAGACACTAGAACCACTGTCTGTCATATTATAATAGAGACAGTAGAACTGGCTGGTCTCTATAATACAATACGGGCCAGTAGATCTAGCTGGTCTGTATTTTATAATGACACAGTTGATCTAGCTGGTATGTCATAATATATAGGGACAGCTAGATCTACCTGGTCTGTAAATATAATAGAGACAGTAGATCTAGCTGTCTCATATTACAATAGAGACAGTAGATCTAGTTGGTCTGTCATTTTATAATGACAGGACAGTTGATTTAGCTGGTCTCTCACTTAATGTAATGAGAGACACTAGAAGTAGCTGGTCTGTCATAATATTATGAGACCACAATCTACTGGTCTGTCATAATACATGCAGAGACAGCAGATCTGGCTGTCTGTCATAACATGATAGAATCAGTAGATCTACTGGTCTATTATATTATGACAGACCAGCTAGATCTACTGTCTCTATTATATTATGACAGACCAGCTAGATCTACTGTCTCTATTATATTATGACAGACCAGCTAGATCTACTGTCATCTAGATCTGCTATTATATTATGACAGACCAGCTAGATCTACTGTCTCTATTATATTATGACGGGCCAGCTAGATCTACTGTCTCTATTATATTATGACAGACCAGCTAGATCTACTGTCTCTATTATATTATGACAGACCAGCTAGATCTACTGTCTCTATTATATTATGACAGACCAGCTAGATCTACTGTCTCTATTATATTATGACAGACCAGCTAGATCTACTGTCTCTATTATATTATGACAGACCAGCTAGATCTACTGTCTCTATTATATTATGACAGACCAGCTAGATCTACTGTCTCTATTATATTATGACAGGCCAGCTAGATCTACTGTCTCTATTATATTATGACAGACCAGCTAGATCTACTGTCTCTATTATATTATGACAGACCAGCTAGATCTACTGTCTCTATTATATTATGACAGACCAGCTAGATCTACTGTCTCTATTATATTATGACAGACCAGCTAGATCTACTGTCTCTGTATATTATGACAGACCAGCTAGATCTACTGTCTCTATTATATTATGACAGACCAGCTAGATCTACTGTCTCTATTATATTATGACGGACCAGCTAGATCTACTGTCTCTATTATATTATGACAGACCAGCTAGATCTACTGTCTCTATTATATTATGACAGACCAGCTAGATCTACTGTCTCTATTATATTATGACAGACCAGCTAGATCTACTGTCTCTATTATATTATGACAGACCAGCTAGATCTACTGTCTCTATTATATTATGACAGACCAGCTAGATCTACTGTCTCTATTATATTATGACAGACCAGCTAGATCTACTGTCTCTATTATATTATGACAGACCAGCTAGATCTACTGTCTCTATTATATTATGACAGACCAGCTAGATCTACTGTCTCTATTATATTATGACGGACCAGCTAGATCTACTGTCTCTATTATATTATGACAGACCAGCTAGATCTACTGTCTCTATTATATTATGACGGTCCAGCTAGATCTACTGTCTCTATTATATTATGACAGACCAGCTAGATCTACTGTCTCTATTATATTATGACAGACCAGCTAGATCTACTGGCTCTATTATATTATGACAGACCACGTGGATCTACTGTCTCTACTATATTATGACGGACCAGCTAGATCTACTGTCTTTATTATAATATGATGGACCAGCTAGATCTACTGTATCATACTGATCAGCTAGTCTATGTACTATTATGACAGACCAGCTAGATCTACTGTCTCTATTATATTATGACGGACCAGCTAGATCTACTGTCTCTATTATATTATGACGGGCCAGCTAGATCTACTGTCTCTATTATATTATGACGGACCAGCTAGATCTACTGTCTCTATTATATATGACAGACCAGCTAGATCTACTGTCTCTATTATATTATGACAGGCCAGCTAGATCTACTGTCTCTATTATATTATGACAGACCAGCTAGATCTACTGTCTCTATTATATTATGACGAGACCAGCTAGATCTACTGTCTCTATTATATTATGACAGACCAGCTAGATCTACTGTCTCTATTATATTATGACAGACCAGCTAGATCTACTGTCTCTATTATATTATGACAGACCAGCTAGATCTACTGTCTCTATTATATTATGACAGACCAGCTAGATCTACTGTCTACTATTATATTATGACAGACCAGCTAGATCTACTGTCTCTATTATATTATGACAGACCAGCTAGATCTACTGTCTCTATTATATTATGACAGACCAGCTAGATCTACTGTCTCTATTATATTATGACAGACCAGCTAGATCTACTGTCTCTATTATATTATGACAGACCAGCTAGATCTACTGTCTCTATTATATTATGACAGACCAGCTAGATCTACTGTCTCTATTATATTATGACAGACCAGCTAGATCTACTGTCTCTATTATATTATGACAGACCAGCTAGATCTACTGTCTCTATTATATTATGACGGGCCAGCTAGATCTACTGTCTCTATTATATTATGACAGACCAGCTAGATCTACTGTCTCTATATATTATGACGGACCAGCTAGATCTACTGTCTCTATTATATTATGACGGACCAGCTAGATCTACTGTCTCTATTATATTATGACGGACCAGCTAGATCTACTGTCTCTATTATATTATGACAGACCAGCTAGATCTACTGTCTACTGTATTATGACGGGCCAGCTAGATCTACTGTCTCTATTATATTATGACGGGCCAGCTAGATCTACTGTCTCTATTATATTATGACGGGCCAGCTAGATCTACTGTCTCTATTATATTATGACAGACCAGCTATATCTACTATATTATGACGGGCCAGCTAGATCTACTGTCTCTATTATATTATGACAGACCAGCTAGATCTACTGTCTCTGTATATTATGACGGACCAGCTAGATCTACTGTCTCTATTATATTATGACGGGCCAGCTAGATCTACTGTGCTCTATATATTATGACGGGCCAGCTAGATCTACTGTCTCTATTATATTATGACAGACCAGCTAGATCTGCTGTCTCTATTATATTATGACAGACCAGCTAGATCTACTGTCTCTATTATATTATGACAGGCCAGCTAGATCTACTGTCTCTATTATATTATGACAGACCAGCTAGATCTACTGTCTCTATTATATTATGACAGACCAGCTAGATCTACTGTCTCTATTATATTATGACAGGCCAGCTAGATCTACTGTCTCTATTATATTATGACAGACCAGCTAGATCTACTGTCTCTATTATATTATGACAGGCCAGCTAGATCTACTGTCTCTATATTATGACGGACCAGCTAGATCTACTGATCTGCTATATATGACAGACCAGCTAGATCTACTGTCTCTATTATATTATGACAGACCAGCTAGATCTACTGTCTCTATTATATTATGACAGAGCCAGCCAGATCTACTGTCTCTACAGACCAGCAAGATCTACTGTCTGTAATTATAAGATGACGAGACCAGCTAGATCTACTGTCTCTATTATATTATGACAAACCAACTAGATCTACTGTCTCTATTATATTATGACGGACCAGCTAGATCTATCGTCTCTATAATATGACAGACCAGATCAGATCTACTGTCTCTATTGACATGATGACCAGCTAGATACTGTCTTATTATAATATGACAGACCAGCTAGATCTACTGTCTCTATTGCTATTATGACGGACCAGCTAGATCTACTGTCTCAAATATATTATGACAGACCAGCTAGATCTACTCTCTCTGTCTCTATTGTATTATGACGGGCCAGCAGATCAACTGTCTCTATTATATTATGACAGACCAGCTAGATCTACTGTCTATTATATGATGACAGACCAGCTAGATCTACGTCTCTATTGTATTATGACAGACCAGCTAGATCTACTGTCTCATTAAGCATAGCAGCTAGATATACTCGTCTCTATTATATTATGACGGACCAGCTAGATCTACCTTCTGACTTTTTTATTATGACGGGCTAGCTAGATCAGCTGTCTCTGACCCGCTATTATGCCCGGAGCCAGCTAGATCTGCAATATATAACCATGTGAACCCTTGTCTATATCTCAACTGTATTATGACAGACCCAGCTAGATCTGCTGTCATACTGTTATATTTATGACAGACAAGCTATCTACTGTAAGCTATTCCCTCATGACGGGCCGAACGTCTACTATTCAGCACAACAATTATGACAGATAAGCTAGATCTACTGTATCACAATATTATGACAGACAGCTAGATCCCAATGCTCTATTATATTATGACGGGCCAGCTAGATCTACTGTCTCATATTATAATTTGACAGACGCTAGATCTACTGTGCTCTATTATGAATTTGACGGGCCAGCTAGATCTACTGTCTCTATTATATTATGACAGACCAGCTAGATCTACTGTCTCTATTATATTATGACAGACCAGCTAGATCTACTGTCTCTATTATATTATGACAGACCAGCTAGATCTACTGTCTCTATTATATTATGACAGACCAGCTAGATCTACTGTCTCTATTATATTATGACGGGCCAGCTAGATCTACTGTCTCTATTATATTATGACGGACCAGCTAGATCTACTGTCTCTATTATATTATGACGGACCAGCTAGATCTACTGTCTCTATATATTATGACAGACCAGCTAGATCTACTGTCTCTATATATTATGACGGGCCAGCTAGATCTACTGTCTCTATTATATTATGACAGACCAGCTAGATCTACTGTCTCTATTATATTATGACGGGCCAGCTAGATCTACTGTCTCTATTATATTATGACGGACCAGCTAGATCTACTGTCTCTATTATATTATGACGGACCAGCTAGATCTACTGTCTCTATTATATTATGACAGACCAGCTAGATCTACTGTCTCTATTATTATGACGGACCAGCTAGATCTACTGTCTCTATTATATTATGACGGACCAGCTAGATCTACTGTCTATATATGACGGGCCAGCTGATCTACTGTCTATATTATGACGGACCAGCTAGATCTACTGTCTCTATTATATTATGACAGACCAGCTAGATCTACTGTCTCTATTATATTATGACAGACCAGCTAGAACTACTGTCTCTATTATATTATGACGGACCAGCTAGATCTACTGTCTCTATTATATTATGACGGACCAGCTAGATCTACAGTCTCTATTATATTATGACGGACCAGCTAGATCTACTGTCTCCATTATATGACAGACCAGCTAGATCTACTGTCTCTATTATAATATGACAGACCAGCTAGATCTACTGATGCTACTGATTATATTATGACAGACCAGCTAGATCTACTGTCTCTGTATATTATGACGGGCCAGCTAGATCTACTGTCTCTATTATATTATGACGGGCCAGCTAGATCTACTGTCTCTATTATATTATGACGGACCAGCTAGATCTACTGTCTCTATTATATTATGACAGACCAGCTAGATCTACTGTCTCTATTATATTATGACAGACCAGCTAGATCTACTGTCTCTATTATATTATGACGGACCAGCTAGATCTACTGTCTCTATTATATTATGACAGACCAGCTAGATCTACTGTCTCTATTATATTTTGACGGACCAGCTAGATCTACTGTCGCTATTATATTATGACAGACCAGCTACATCTACTGTCTCTATTATATTATGACGGACCAGCTAGATCTACTGTCTCTATTATATTATGACGGACCAGCTAGATCTACTGTCTCTATTATATTATGACAGGCCAGCTAGATCTACTGTCTCTATTATATTATGACGGACCAGCTAGATCTACTGTCTCTATTATATTATGACGGACCAGCTAGATCTACTGTCTCTATTATATTATGACCAGGCCTAGATCTACTGTCTCTATTACGACGGGCCAGCTAGATCTACTGTCTCTATTATTTGACAAGACCATGGTAGATGCCCGGGCTAGCTAGATCTACTGTGTATTTATGACGGGCCAGGTAGATCTACTGTGCTATATTTGATAGACTACCAGCAAATAAGTCTACTGTCTCTATTATGTATGAGGCCAGCTAGATATGCTGTATACAATTATATTATGACAGACCAGCTAGATCTACTGTCTCTACTATATGATGCAGACGAAGCTAGTCTACTGTCTCTACTATATTACGACAGACCAGCTGAATCTACTGTCTCTAAATAATATGACGAAGACCAGGTAGATCACTGTCTCTGACCAGCACCGCTGACATACCCGGCTAGATCTGCGCTCTATTCTGTATGACGGGCCAGCTAGATCTACTATTATACATTATAATTTGACAGACCATTCTGTCTCTAAATATTATGACGGGCCAGGTAGATCTACTGTCTCTATTATATTATGACGGGCCAGCTAGATCTACTGTCTCTATTATATTATGACAGACCAGCTAGATCTACTGTCTCTATTATATTATGACGGGCCAGCTAGATCTACTGTCTCTATTATATTATGACAGACCAGCTAGATATACTGTGTCTATTATATTATGACGGACCAGCTTGATCTACTGTCTCTATTATATTATGACAGACCAGCTAGATCTACTGTCACTATTATATTATGACAGACCAGCTAGATCTACTGTGTCTATTATATTATGACGGACCAGCTTGATCTACTGTCTCTATTATATTATGACAGACCAGCTAGATCTACTGTCTCTATTATATTATGACAGACCAGCTAGATCTACTGTCTCTATTATATTATGACAGACCAGCTAGATCTACTGTCTCTATTATATTATGACGGGCCAGCTAGATCTACTGTCTCTATTATATTATGACAGACCAGCTAGATCTACTGTCTCTATTATATTATGACGGGCCACAATCTACTGTCTCTATTGTATTATGACAGACCCAGCTAATTTCTGTCTCTATTATGTCATGACCGGAAATAGATCTACTGTCTTTATTATATTATGACCGGGCCAGATTTATCTGTCTCTGTATGACAGACCAGCTACATCTACTGTCTCTGTTTATATTATGACGGGCCAGCTAGTCTACTGTCTCTATGTTTTCAGCTAAATCTACTGTCTCTGATATTATGACGGGCCAGCTAGATCAACTGTCTCTAGGTCTCTATTATATTATGACGAACCGGAAGATATCTTCTGTCTCAGTAACATGACGGGCCTGCTGGCTGTCTCTATTGCACTATGACGAACCAGCTAGATCTACTTTATTAATACATTATGTCTTAGCGGCGGGCCGAATAGATCTACTGTCTTTATTATATTATGACAGGCCAGCTAGATCTCTGTCTCTATTATATTATGACGGGCCAGCTGGGTACTGTCTCTATTATATTATGACAGACCAGCTAGATCTACTGTCTCTATTATATTATGACGGGCCAGCTAGATCTACTGTCTCTATTATATTATGACAGACCAGCTAGATCTACTGTCTCTATTATATATGACGGGCCAGCTAGATCTACTGTCTCTATTATATTATGACGGACCAGCTAGATCTACTGTCTCTATTATATTATGACGGGCCAGCTAGATCTACTATGCTACTGACTATTATATTATGACGGACCAGCTAGATCTACTGTCTCTGCTATTATGACAGACCAGCTAGATCTACTGTCTCTATTATATTATGACAGACCAGCTAGATCTACTGTCTCTATTATGTATGACGGGCCAGCTAGATCTACTGTATCTATATTATGACGGACCAGCTAGATCTACTGTCTCTATTATATTATGACAGACCAGCTAGATCTACTGTCTCTATATATTATGACAGACCAGCTAGATCTACTGTCTCTATTATATTATGACAGCCAGCTACATCTACTGTCTCTGTTATGTTATGACGAGCAGCTAGTCTACAATGCTATATTATGACGGACCAGCTAGATCTACTGTCTCTATTATGACATGACAGGCCAGCTATTTCTGTCTCTGTATATTATGACAGACCGCAGACAGGTACAATCTATTTATGTTATGACGGGCCAGCTAGATCACTGTCTCTATTATATTATGACAGACCAGCTAGCTACTCTCTATTATAATATGACGAATAGCATCTGCATGCTCCCATATTATGACAGACCCAACTAGATCTACTTTCTATTATGTATGACGGGCCAGCTAGATCTACTGTCTATTTATAGTATGACGAACCGGCTAGATCTACTGTCTCTATTATAATATGACGGGCCGGCCAGATCACGCTTTGTTATATTATGACAGGCCGAGCTAGATCTACTGTCTATATTATGACAGAACCAGCTAGATCTACTGTCTCTGTAAATTATGACAGACCCGGCTAGATCTACTGTCTCTATTATATTATGACAGACCCAGCTTTAGATCTTCTGTATCTCTATTATATTATGAGGGCAGCTATCTACTGTCTTTGTTATATTATGACGGAGCCAGCTAGTCTACTATTGATTATGTATGACGAGCCAGCTAGATCAACAATTTTCTATTATATTATGACGGGCCAGCTAATCTACTGTCTCTATTATTTTATGATAGACCAGCTAAGATCTACTTCTCTATTATATGATGACGGGCCGGCTAAGATCTACTGTCTCTGTATATTATGACGGACCAGCTACATCTACTGTCTCTGTTATATTATGACGGGCCAGCTAGATCTACTGTCTCTATTACTGTTATGACGGGCCAGCTAGATCTACTGTCTCTGTTTTGTATGACGGGCCAGCTGGAGCTGTCTCTATTATATTATGACGGCCAGCTAGATCTACTGTCTTTGTTGACGGGCCAACGATCTACTGTACTACTGACAGAGCCAGCTAGATCTACTATCTCTATAATATGACGGGAGCCAGCTAGATCTATTTTCTCTACCTTAATATGACGGACCGGCTAAATCCTGCATCTATTATAACCAATGACAAGCAGACAGCTAGATCAATATATATTATAATATGACGAGACCAGCTAGATCTACTTCTCTATTATAGTATGACAGGCCAGCGAATCTACTGTCTCTATTATGACGGGCCAACTAGCTATCTGTCTCTGTCTACCTGTATGACGAACCCGCAGATCTACTGTCTCTGTTATATTTATGACAGACCGGCTAGATCTACTGTCTCTATTAATATGACAGACCAGCTAGATCTACTGTCTCTATTGTATTATGACGGGCCAGCTGATCTTCTGTCTCTATTATGTTATGACGGACCAGCTGAATCTATTAACACTGTTATATTATGACGGGCCAGCTAGATCTACTGTCTCTGTATATTATGACGGGCCAGCTAGATCTACTGTCTCTATTATATTATGACAGATACAGCTAGATCTACTGTCTCTATTATATTATGACAGACCCAGCTGGAATCTACTGTCTATGTCTCTATTGTATTATGACGGACCAGCTGCGTCTGCCATCTCCTATGGTATGATGAGCAGACCAGCTAGATCTACTGTCTCTATATATTATACTTTCTCTGTGTATTGTATTATGACGATAAGGCTAGATCGCCATGTCTCTGTTATGTGCAGCCAGACCAGCTACATCTACTGTCTATTATGACAGACCAGGTAGATCTTCTGTCTCAATTATATTATGACAGAGCAGCTGAGATCTTTTTACTCATTATAGTATGACAGACCAGCTAGATCTGTCTCTATTATAATATGACAGACCAGCTAGCTACTTTCTCTATTATAATATGACAGACCAGCTAGAATCTACTGTCTCTATTATATTATGACAGACCAGCTGAATCTACTGTCTCTATTTATTTATGACAGACCAGCAGATCTCTGTCTTTGTTATATTATGACGGGCCAGCTAGATCTACTGTCTCTATTATAATATGACAGACCAGCTAGGTCACACTATATATATTATATTATGACAGACCATTGGCCTAGATCTACTAATGCTCTATTGTATTATGACAGACCAGCTAGATCTACTGTCTCTATTATGACAGACCAGCTAGATCTACTATGCCACTATTATATTATGACCCGGACTGGCTAGATCTACTGTCTCTATTATATTCGACAGGCCAACTGGAAGTTTACTGTGCCACAACCATATTATGACGAGCAGCTAAGTCTCACAATACTCTACTGCTAATATGACAGACCAGCTAGATCTACTGTCTCACCGCGACAGACCAGCTAGATCACTGTCTCTGTATATTGACAGGCAGCTGAATCTACTGTCTCTCCTGCTATATTATGACGGACAGCTGAATTCTACTGTGCCTGATACTGTCTCTATTATATTATGACAGGCCGGTAGATCTACTGTCTCTATTATATTATGACGGGCCAGCTAGATCTACTGTCTCTATTATGACAGACCAGCTAGATCTACTGTCTCTATTATATTATGACGGGCCAGCTAGATCTACTGTCTCTATTATATTATGACGGGCCAGCTAGATCTACTGTCTCTATTATATTATGACGGACCAGCTAGATCTACTGTCTCTATTATATGTACTGAGCCAGCTAGATCTACTGTCTCTATTATATTATGACGAGACCAGCTAGATCTACTGTCTCTATTATATTATGACGGACCAGCTAGATCTACTGTCTCTATTATATTATGACGGGCCAGCTAGATCTACTGTCTCTATTATATTATGACAGACCAGCTAGATCTACTGTCTCTATTATATTATGACGGGCCAGCTAGATCTACTATCTACTATATATTATGACGGGCCAGCTAGATCTACTGTCTCTATTATATTATGACAGACGATGTTAGTGATTCCCAAATTCCTCTGTATTATTTAATCAGAATTGGAAATGCTCTGTCATTGCATTCTATGGGATAAGTAAAACCCCGCTATTATTATTATTATAGGAATCGACGAACTAAGCTCAGGCAGCAGCATTTATTACGAGAAATGCTGCCGCATACCAAACTTCGGGTCCTCAAACTGAGAAGCTGACGTTTTAGAAATGTTCTGCTTTCATGCGCAGTAGAAGATGCCTATAATTCTCGAGGCCGGCTCTCTCCATCGTATAAATCAGCGTTCATTGATCTGGAGATAGTCGTCCATCGATGTACAGAACAGACGTCATTGTTACTAAGCTCACGACCCGCAATTGGGGTAAGGAAGCAGAAGAGAATTATTCATGCAGTACATTATAGCATTTGGACTAGTCAGTTCTGATTTGGGAATGTATGCATGGTAGTCATTTCAACCCTCGCCAGCAATCCTCCAGCTGATCAGAAATGTAGTAGCATTCAAATCTGCATCACAATTTGATCAGGCTACAAAGAATACTGAATATGACAAACTATAACTAACTGCTTATTATAAGGAGTTTACATCAGATGTATCGCTGAATAGACACATAATAACATTATTATAAATGTTTATCGGCTCTTCATACATCATTAATCTAACAGCAACCTTTATTTAACCCTTAAACCTACATCAGAAGTATAACTCTCTTAACAAGGACTTTAAGATTACAATCTTTATTGGAAACAGTCACAATGTGAGCAAGTACAATCCCAATTCCCCTCCTCACACTAGTCTCATCAGACATAAATTCAATGATGGCCAGATTAATCCCGCTTGTTGCTGTAGTCAGGCATTCATTTCCTCGCAGTCGAAACCTGGAATCGACGCTGCTGCACCATCTATTGTCAGATTTCTCCGGAATTCTGGAAATAGGCGCTCATGCCACGAGGCGACAGCAGCCCCTAAAACTAAGGCGGTCACTGGAGCGAATGTAGCCCCGCCAACGCATTGATCTCAACATTTTCCATTTTCCATATCAGGCAGTCGGTCAGAGAAGTATCGCCCGGGAGTCACACCTTAACGCCCGTGAAGGCGAAGTAGTCAAACCAGCTGAGGCCAGGCGCTGTCACGACGTAATGTTGACTGGGATGTAACGACATGGTCTGATATCGGTAACCATGCTTCTCCTTTCGGCAAATTAACAAATCTAATGCAATTATGTCTGCAAATCTGGGCTATGTATTCTACAAACCTTTAATATCTCTGTATACTGACCAAGCGCTGTGGATTATCATAGAAATATAATTAATCCAGTCCGCATTACCTTAATTAGAGCCGGAAATGCTTAACTAATCCTGCTTTAGGATCTGATTTCTTTAACGACTCATCTGCTTTTCACATAGTATTATTGTGCTAGTACCTTGTCGTCAAATGACTTCTCTTTTTCATTTAGATAACTTCGAAATACTGTGTCCAAATTGAATGTAAGGCTCTAAATGCATAGCGCATGACCCCACTTATCTGTGAATACTGGCCATAGAATTGTTCCTCCGCACTAACACCACCGAATCTTCGGCCCTGTACCTTACTACTTTACTGAAGATCTTCGAATTCTCAAATCAACATGTCTTATTGTGGTAACGTGCTGTTCTCTATTACGAAGTACTAACTTCTCACGCCAACACTCCAGCGAAATATGCAGGTAAACCCGTAATGTCTCTCTGAATACTGTACCGAGAAAACACAATTGCAAATCAGCAACTGTCATTATCTGGCATTTCTAACAAATTGAACAGCACACATCTGACTATTTCCTGCGCAGGAACCGTACTGAAATTAGACAAAGACTGGTCATCCATGCCCCTAGATCATTTTCTATTTAAGGTTAGCATATCTTGGCACCATCCTCTTTCCTGATAAAATACATATACTCCGCCTCGCTTCAGCCACAGGTGATGATTCATATAGCCCTCTCTCTCAAATAAACTTTATGGCCTGTATCACAATCAATATGAGGAGACACCGCATATTAAATCCTCATCGTCAAACCATGAGTCAAACCACCGCTCTCCGCATACCGAGTAGGCGTGCTGTATCAGAATGTCGCCGCGACAAAACTGTACATGGCTT
>NC_088403.1:3640919-3678670 GCF_034236695.1 Oncorhynchus nerka
CATAATATAATAGAGACAGTAGATCTAGCTGGTCTGTCATAATATAATAGAGACACAGTAGATCTAGCTGGTCTGTCATAATATAATAGAGACAGTAGATCTAGCTGGTCTGTCATAATATAATAGAGACAGTAGATCTAGCTGGTCTGTCATAATATAATAGAGACAGTAGATCTAGCTGGTCTGTCATAATATAATAGAGACATAAACACAGTAGATTTAGCTGGTCTGTCATAATATAATAGAGACAGTATATCTACCTGGTCTGTCATAATATAATAGAGACAGTAGATCTAGCTGGTCTGTCATAATATAATAGAGACAGTAGATCTAGCTGGTCTGTCATAATATAATAGAGACAGTAGATCTAGCTGGTCTGTCATAATATAATAGAGACAGTAGATCTAGCTGGTCTGTCATAATATAATAGAGACAGTAGATCTAGCTGGTCTGTCATAATATAATAGAGACAGTAGATCTAGCTGGTCTGTCATAATACAATAGAGACAGTAGATCTAGCTGGTCTGTCATAATATAATAGAGACAGTAGATCTAGCTGGTCTGTCATAATATAATAGAGACAGTAGATCTAGCTGGTCTGTCATAATATAATAGAGACATAGAGACAGTAGATCCAGCTGGTCTGTCATAATACAATAGAGACAGTAGATCTAGCTGGTATGTCATAATATAATAGAGACAGTAGATCTAGCTGGTCTGTCATAATATAATAGAGACAGTAGATCTAGCTGGTCTGTCATAATATAATAGAGACAGTAGATCTAGCTGGTCTGTCATAATATAATAGAGACAGTAGATCTAGCTGGTCTGTCATAATATAATAGAGACAGTAGATCTAGCTGGTCTGTCATAATATAATAGAGACAGTAGATCTAGCTGGTCTGTCATAATATAATAGAGACAGTAGATCTAGCTGGTCTGTCATAATATAATAGAGACAGTAGATCTAGCTGGTCTGTCATAATATAATAGAGACAGTAGATCTAGCTGGTCTGTCATAATATAATAGAGACAGTAGATCTAGCTGGTCTGTCATAATATAATAGAGACAGTAGATCTAGCTGGTCTGTCATAATATAATAGAGACAGTAGATCTAGCTGGTCTGTCATAATATAATAGAGACAGTAGATCTAGCTGGTCTGTCATAATATAATAGAGACAGTAGATCTAGCTGGTCTGTCATAATATAATAGAGACAGTAGATCTAGCTGGTCTGTCATAATATAATAGAGACAGTAGATCTAGCTGGTCTGTCATAATATAATAGAGACAGTAGATCTAGCTGGTCTGTCATAATATAATAGAGACAGTAGATCTAGCTGGTCTGTCATAATATAATAGAGACAGTAGATCTAGCTGGTCTGTCATAATATAATAGAGACAGTAGATCTAGCTGGTCTGTCATAATATAATAGAGACAGTAGATCTAGCTGGTCTGTCATAATATAATAGAGACAGTAGATCTAGCTGGTCTGTCATAATATAATAGAGACAGTAGATCTAGCTGGTCTGTCATAATATAATAGAGACAGTAGATCTAGCTGGTCTGTCATAATATAATAGAGACAGTAGATCTAGCTGGTCTGTCATAATATAATAGAGACAGTAGATCTAGCTGGTCTGTCATAATATAATAGAGACAGTAGATCTAGCTGGTCTGTCATAATATAATAGAGACAGTAGATCTAGCTGGTCTGTCATAATATAATAGAGACAGTAGATCTAGCTGGTCTGTCATAATATAATAGAGACAGTAGATCTAGCTGGTCTGTCATAATATAATAGAGACAGTAGATCTAGCTGGTCTGTCATAATATAATAGAGACATAGTAGATCTAGCTGGTCTGTCATAATATAATAGAGACAGTAGATCTAGCTGGTCTGTCATAATATAATAGAGACAGTAGATCTAGCTGGTCTGTCATAATATAATAGAGACAGTAGATCTAGCTGGTCTGTCATAATATAATAGAGACAGTAGATCTAGCTGGTCTGTCATAATATAATAGAGACAGTAGATCTAGCTGGTCTGTCATAATACAATAGAGACAGTAGATCTAGCTGGTCTGTCATAATATAATAGAGACATAGAGACAGTAGATCTAGCTGGTCTGTCATAATATAATAGAGACAGTAGATCTAGCTGGTCTGTCATAATATAATAGAGACAGTAGATCTAGCTGGTCTGTCATAATATAATAGAGACAGTAGATCTAGCTGGTCTGTCATAATATAATAGAGACAGTAGATCTAGCTGGTCTGTCATAATATAATAGAGACAGTAGATCTAGCTGGTCTGTCATAATATAATAGAGACAGTAGATCTAGCTGGTCTGTCATAATATAATAGAGACAGTAGATCTAGCTGGTCTGTCATAATATAATAGAGACAGTAGATCTAGCTGGTCTGTCATAATATAATAGAGACAGTAGATCTAGCTGGTCTGTCATAATATAATAGAGACAGTAGATCTAGCTGGTCTGTCATAATATAATAGAGACAGTAGATCTAGCTGGTCTGTCATAATATAATAGAGACAGTAGATCTAGCTGGTCTGTCATAATATAATAGAGACAGTAGATCTAGCTGGTCTGTCATAATATAATAGAGACAGTAGATCTAGCTGGTCTGTCATAATATAATAGAGACAGTAGATCTAGCTGGTCTGTCATAATATAATAGAGACAGTAGATCTAGCTGGTCTGTCATAATATAATAGAGACAGTAGATCTAGCTGGTCTGTCATAATATAATAGAGACAGTAGATCTAGCTGGTCTGTCATAATATAATAGAGACAGTAGATCTAGCTGGTCTGTCATAATATAATAGAGACAGTAGATCTAGCTGGTCTGTCATAATATAATAGAGACAGTAGATCTAGCTGGTCTGTCATAATATAATAGAGACAGTAGATCTAGCTGGTCTGTCATAATATAATAGAGACAGTAGATCTAGCTGGTCTGTCATAATATAATAGAGACAGTAGATCTAGCTGGTCTGTCATAATATAATAGAGACAGTAGATCTAGCTGGTCTGTCATAATATAATAGAGACAGTAGATCTAGCTGGTCTGTCATAATATAATAGAGACAGTAGATCTAGCTGGTCTGTCATAATATAATAGAGACAGTAGATCTAGCTGGTCTGTCATAATATAATAGAGACAGTAGATCTAGCTGGTCTGTCATAATATAATAGAGACAGTAGATCTAGCTGGTCTGTCATAATATAATAGAGACAGTAGATCTAGCTGGTCTGTCATAATATAATAGAGACAGTAGATCTAGCTGGTCTGTCATAATATAATAGAGACAGTAGATCTAGCTGGTCTGTCATAATATAATAGAGACAGTAGATCTAGCTGGTCTGTCATAATATAATAGAGACAGTAGATCTAGCTGGTCTGTCATAATATAATAGAGACAGTAGATCTAGCTGGTCTGTCATAATATAATAGAGACAGTAGATCTAGCTGGTCTGTCATAATATAATAGAGACAGTAGATCTAGCTGGTCTGTCATAATATAATAGAGACAGTAGATCTAGCTGGTCTGTCATAATATAATAGAGACAGTAGATCTAGCTGGTCTGTCATAATATAATAGAGACAGTAGATCTAGCTGGTCTGTCATAATATAATAGAGACAGTAGATCTAGCTGGTCTGTCATAATATAATAGAGACAGTAGATCTAGCTGGTCTGTCATAATATAATAGAGACAGTAGATCTAGCTGGTCTGTCATAATATAATAGAGACAGTAGATCTAGCTGGTCTGTCATAATATAATAGAGACAGTAGATCTAGCTGGTCTGTCATAATATAATAGAGACAGTAGATCTAGCTGGTCTGTCATAATATAATAGAGACAGTAGATCTAGCTGGTCTGTCATAATATAATAGAGACAGTAGATCTAGCTGGTCTGTCATAATATAATAGAGACAGTAGATCTAGCTGGTCTGTCATAATATAATAGAGACAGTAGATCTAGCTGGTCTGTCATAATATAATAGAGACAGTAGATCTAGCTGGTCTGTCATAATATAATAGAGACAGTAGATCTAGCTGGTCTGTCATAATATAATAGAGACAGTAGATCTAGCTGGTCTGTCATAATATAATAGAGACAGTAGATCTAGCTGGTCTGTCATATTATAATAGAGACAGTAGATCTAGCTGGTCTGTCATAATATAATAGAGACAGTAGATCTAGCTGGTCTGTCATAATATAATAGAGACAGTAGATCTAGCTGGTCTGTCATAATATAATAGAGACAGTAGATCTAGCTGGTCTGTCATAATATAATAGAGACAGTAGATCTAGCTGGTCTGTCATAATATAATAGAGACAGTAGATCTAGCTGGTCTGTCATAATATAATAGAGACAGTAGATCTAGCTGGTCTGTCATAATATAATAGAGACAGTAGATCTAGCTGGTCTGTCATAATATAATAGAGACAGTAGATCTAGCTGGTCTGTCATAATATAATAGAGACAGTAGATCTAGCTGGTCTGTCATAATATAATAGAGACAGTAGATCTAGCTGGTCTGTCATAATATAATAGAGACAGTAGATCTAGCTGGTCTGTCATAATATAATAGAGACAGTAGATCTAGCTGGTCTGTCATAATATAATAGAGACAGTAGATCTAGCTGGTCTGTCATAATATAATAGAGACAGTAGATCTAGCTGGTCTGTCATAATATAATAGAGACAGTAGATCTAGCTGGTCTGTCATAATATAATAGAGACAGTAGATCTAGCTGGTCTGTCATAATATAATAGAGACAGTAGATCTAGCTGGTCTGTCATAATATAATAGAGACAGTAGATCTAGCTGGTCTGTCATAATATAATAGAGACAGTAGATCTAGCTGGTCTGTCATAATATAATAGAGACAGTAGATCTAGCTGGTCTGTCATAATATAATAGAGACAGTAGATCTAGCTGGTCTGTCATAATATAATAGAGACAGTAGATCTAGCTGGTCTGTCATAATATAATAGAGACAGTAGATCTAGCTGGTCTGTCATAATATAATAGAGACAGTAGATCTAGCTGGTCTGTCATAATATAATAGAGACAGTAGATCTAGCTGGTCTGTCATAATATAATAGACATAGAGACAGTAGATCTAGCTGGTCTGTCATAATATAATAGAGACAGTAGATCTAGCTGGTCTGTCATAATACAATAGAGACAGTAGATCTAGCTGGTCTGTCATAATATAATAGAGACAGTAGATCTAGCTGGTCTGTCATAATATAATAGAGACAGTAGATCTAGCTGGTCTGTCATAATATAATAGAGACAGTAGATCTAGCTGGTCTGTCATAATATAATAGAGACAGTAGATCTAGCTGGTCTGTCATAATATAATAGAGACATAGAGTAGATCTAGCTGGTCTGTCATAATATAATAGAGACAGTAGATCTAGCTGGTCTGTCATAATATAATAGAGACAGTAGATCTAGCTGGTCTGTCATAATATAATAGAGACAGTAGATCTAGCTGGTCTGTCATAATATAATAGAGACAGTAGATCTAGCTGGTCTGTCATAATATAATAGAGACAGTAGATCTAGCTGGTCTGTCATAATATAATAGAGACAGTAGATCTAGCTGGTCTGTCATAATATAATAGAGACAGTAGATCTAGCTGGTCTGTCATAATATAATAGAGACAGTAGATCTAGCTGGTCTGTCATAATATAATAGAGACAGTAGATCTAGCTGGTCTGTCATAATATAATAGAGACAGTAGATCTAGCTGGTCTGTCATAATATAATAGAGACAGTAGATCTAGCTGGTCTGTCATAATATAATAGAGACAGTAGATCTAGCTGGTCTGTCATAATATAATAGAGACAGTAGATCTAGCTGGTCTGTCATAATATAATAGAGACAGTAGATCTAGCTGGTCTGTCATAATATAATAGAGACAGTAGATCTAGCTGGTCTGTCATAATATAATAGAGACAGTAGATCTAGCTGGTCTGTCATAATATAATAGAGACAGTAGATCTAGCTGGTCTGTCATAATATAATAGAGACAGTAGATCTAGCTGGTCTGTCATAATATAATAGAGACAGTAGATCTAGCTGGTCTGTCATAATATAATAGAGACAGTAGATCTAGCTGGTCTGTCATAATATAATAGAGACAGTAGATCTAGCTGGTCTGTCATAATATAATAGAGACATAGAGACAGTAGATCCAGCTGGTCTGTCATAATATAATAGAGACAGTAGATCTAGCTGGTCTGTCATAATATAATAGAGACAGTAGATCTAGCTGGTCTGTCATAATATAATAGAGACAGTAGATCTAGCTGGTCTGTCATAATATAATAGAGACAGTAGATCTAGCTGGTCTGTCATAATATAATAGAGACAGTAGATCTAGCTGGTCTGTCATAATATAATAGAGACAGTAGATCTAGCTGGTCTGTCATAATATAATAGAGACAGTAGATCTAGCTGGTCTGTCATAATATAATAGAGACAGTAGATCTAGCTGGTCTGTCATAATATAATAGAGACAGTAGATCTAGCTGGTCTGTCATAATATAATAGAGACAGTAGATCTAGCTGGTCTGTCATAATATAATAGAGACAGTAGATCTAGCTGGTCTGTCATAATATAATAGAGACAGTAGATCTAGCTGGTCTGTCATAATATAATAGAGACAGTAGATCTAGCTGGTCTGTCATAATATAATAGAGACAGTAGATCTAGCTGGTCTGTCATAATATAATAGAGACAGTAGATCTAGCTGGTCTGTCATAATATAATAGAGACAGTAGATCTAGCTGGTCTGTCATAATATAATAGAGACAGTAGATCTAGCTGGTCTGTCATAATATAATAGAGACAGTAGATCTAGCTGGTCTGTCATAATATAATAGAGACAGTAGATCTAGCTGGTCTGTCATAATATAATAGAGACAGTAGATCTAGCTGGTCTGTCATAATATAATAGAGACAGTAGATCTAGCTGGTCTGTCATAATATAATAGAGACAGTAGATCTAGCTGGTCTGTCATATTATAATAGAGACAGTAGATCTAGCTGGTCTGTCATAATATAATAGAGACAGTAGATCTAGCTGGTCTGTCATAATATAATAGAGACAGTAGATCTAGCTGGTCTGTCATAATATAATAGAGACAGTAGATCTAGCTGGTCTGTCATAATATAATAGAGACAGTAGATCTAGCTGGTCTGTCATAATATAATAGAGACAGTAGATCTAGCTGGTCTGTCATAATATAATAGAGACAGTAGATCTAGCTGGTCTGTCATAATATAATAGAGACAGTAGATCTAGCTGGTCTGTCATAATATAATAGAGACAGTAGATCTAGCTGGTCTGTCATAATATAATAGAGACAGTAGATCTAGCTGGTCTGTCATAATTATAATAGAGACAGTAGATCTAGCTGGTCTGTCATAATATAATAGAGACAGTAGATCTAGCTGGTCTGTCATAATATAATAGAGACAGTAGATCTAGCTGGTCTGTCATAATATAATAGAGACAGTAGATCTAGCTGGTCTGTCATAATATAATAGAGACAGTAGATCTAGCTGGTCTGTCATAATATAATAGAGACAGTAGATCTAGCTGGTCTGTCATAATATAATAGAGACAGTAGATCTAGCTGGTCTGTCATAATATAATAGAGACAGTAGATCTAGCTGGTCTGTCATAATATAATAGAGACAGTAGATCTAGCTGGTCTGTCATAATATAATAGAGACAGTAGATCTAGCTGGTCTGTCATAATATAATAGAGACAGTAGATCTAGCTGGTCTGTCATAATATAATAGAGACAGTAGATCTAGCTGGTCTGTCATAATATAATAGAGACAGTAGATCTAGCTGGTCTGTCATAATATAATAGAGACATAGACAGTAGATCTAGCTGGTCTGTCATAATATAATAGAGACAGTAGATGTAGCTGGTCTGTCATAATATAATAGAGACAGTAGATCTAGCTGGTCTGTCATAATATAATAGAGACAGTAGATCTAGCTGGTCTGTCATAATATAATAGACATAGAGACAGTAGATCTAGCTGGTCTGTCATAATATAATAGAGACAGTAGATCTAGCTGGTCTGTCATAATATAATAGAGACAGTAGATCTAGCTGGTCTGTCATAATATAATAGAGACAGTAGATCTAGCTGGTCTGTCATAATATAATAGAGACAGTAGATCTAGCTGGTCTGTCATAATATAATAGAGACAGTAGATCTAGCTGGTCTGTCATAATATAATAGAGACAGTAGATCTAGCTGGTCTGTCATAATATAATAGAGACAGTAGATCTAGCTGGTCTGTCATAATATAATAGAGACAGTAGATCTAGCTGGTCTGTCATAATATAATAGAGACAGTAGATCTAGCTGGTCTGTCATAATATAATAGAGACAGTAGATCTAGCTGGTCTGTCATAATATAATAGAGACAGTAGATCTAGCTGGTCTGTCATAATATAATAGAGACAGTAGATCTAGCTGGTCTGTCATAATATAATAGAGACAGTAGATCTAGCTGGTCTGTCATAATATAATAGAGACAGTAGATCTAGCTGGTCTGTCATAATATAATAGAGACAGTAGATCTAGCTGGTCTGTCATAATATAATAGAGACAGTAGATCTAGCTGGTCTGTCATAATATAATAGAGACAGTAGATCTAGCTGGTCTGTCATAATATAATAGAGACAGTAGATCTAGCTGGTCTGTCATAATATAATAGAGACAGTAGATCTAGCTGGTCTGTCATAATATAATAGAGACAGTAGATCTAGCTGGTCTGTCATAATATAATAGAGACAGTAGATCTAGCTGGTCTGTCATAATATAATAGAGACAGTAGATCTAGCTGGTCTGTCATAATATAATAGAGACAGTAGATCTAGCTGGTCTGTCATAATATAATAGAGACAGTAGATCTAGCTGGTCTGTCATATTATAATAGAGACAGTAGATCTAGCTGGTCTGTCATAATATAATAGAGACAGTAGATCTAGCTGGTCTGTCATAATATAATAGAGACAGTAGATCTAGCTGGTCTGTCATAATATAATAGAGACAGTAGATCTAGCTGGTCTGTCATAATATAATAGAGACAGTAGATCTAGCTGGTCTGTCATAATATAATAGAGACAGTAGATCTAGCTGGTCTGTCATAATATAATAGAGACAGTAGATCTAGCTGGTCTGTCATAATATAATAGAGACAGTAGATCTAGCTGGTCTGTCATAATATAATAGAGACAGTAGATCTAGCTGGTCTGTCATAATATAATAGAGACAGTAGATCTAGCTGGTCTGTCATAATATACATAGAGACAGTAGATCTAGCTGGTCTGTCATAATATAATAGAGACAGTAGATCTAGCTGGTCTGTCATAATATAATAGAGACAGTAGATCTAGCTGGTCTGTCATAATATAATAGAGACAGTAGATCTAGCTGGTCTGTCATAATATAATAGAGACATAAACAGTAGATCTAGCTGGTCTGTCATAATATAATAGAGACAGTAGATCTAGCTGGTCTGTCATAATATAATAGAGACAGTAGATCTAGCTGGTCTGTCATAATATAATAGAGACAGTAGATCTAGCTGGTCTGTCATAATATAATAGAGACAGTAGATCTAGCTGGTCTGTCATAATATAATAGAGACAGTAGATCTAGCTGGTCTGTCATAATATAATAGAGACAGTAGATCTAGCTGGTCTGTCATAATATAATAGAGACAGTAGATCTAGCTGGTCTGTCATAATATAATAGAGACAGTAGATCTAGCTGGTCTGTCATAATATAATAGAGACAGTAGATCTAGCTGGTCTGTCATAATATAATAGAGACAGTAGATCTAGCTGGTCTGTCATAATATAATAGAGACAGTAGATCTAGCTGGTCTGTCATAATATAATAGAGACAGTAGATCTAGCTGGTCTGTCATAATATAATAGAGACAGTAGATCTAGCTGGTCTGTCATAATATAATAGAGACAGTAGATCTAGCTGGTCTGTCATAATATAATAGAGCACAGTAGATCTAGCTGGTCTGTCATAATATAATAGAGACAGTAGATCTAGCTGGTCTGTCATAATATAATAGAGACAGTAGATCTAGCTGGTCTGTCATAATATAATAGAGACAGTAGATCTAGCTGGTCTGTCATAATATAATAGAGACAGTAGATCTAGCTGGTCTGTCATAATATAATAGAGACAGTAGATCTAGCTGGTCTGTCATAATATAATAGAGACAGTAGATCTAGCTGGTCTGTCATAATATAATAGAGACAGTAGATCTAGCTGGTCTGTCATAATATAATAGAGACAGTAGATCTAGCTGGTCTGTCATAATATAATAGAGACAGTAGATCTAGCTGGTCTGTCATAATATAATAGAGACAGTAGATCTAGCTGGTCTGTCATAATATAATAGAGACAGTAGATCTAGCTGGTCTGTCATAATATAATAGAGACAGTAGATCTAGCTGGTCTGTCATAATATAATAGAGACAGTAGATCTAGCTGGTCTGTCATAATATAATAGAGACAGTAGATCTAGCTGGTCTGTCATAATATAATAGAGACAGTAGATCTAGCTGGTCTGTCATATTATAATAGAGACAGTAGATCTAGCTGGTCTGTCATAATATAATAGAGACAGTAGATCTAGCTGGTCTGTCATAATATAATAGAGACAGTAGATCTAGCTGGTCTGTCATAATATAATAGAGACAGTAGATCTAGCTGGTCTGTCATAATATAATAGAGACAGTAGATCTAGCTGGTCTGTCATAATATAATAGAGACAGTAGATCTAGCTGGTCTGTCATAATATAATAGAGACAGTAGATCTAGCTGGTCTGTCATAATATAATAGAGACAGTAGATCTAGCTGGTCTGTCATAATATAATAGACACAGTAGATCTAGCTGGTCTGTCATAATATAATAGAGACAGTAGATCTAGCTGGTCTGTCATATTATAATAGAGACAGTAGATCTAGCTGGTCTGTCATAATATAATAGAGACAGTAGATCTAGCTGGTCTGTCATAATATAATAGAGACAGTAGATCTAGCTGGTCTGTCATAATATAATAGAGACAGTAGATCTAGCTGGTCTGTCATAATATAATAGAGACAGTAGATCTAGCTGGTCTGTCATAATATAATAGAGACAGTAGATCTAGCTGGTCTGTCATAATATAATAGACATAGAGACAGTAGATCTAGCTGGTCTGTCATAATATAATAGAGACAGTAGATCTAGCTGGTCTGTCATAATATAATAGAGACAGTAGATCTAGCTGGTCTGTCATAATATAATAGAGACAGTAGATCTAGCTGGTCTGTCATAATATAATAGAGACAGTAGATCTAGCTGGTCTGTCATAATATAATAGAGACAGTAGATCTAGCTGGTCTGTCATAATATAATAGAGACAGTAGATCTAGCTGGTCTGTCATAATATAATAGAGACATAGAGACAGTAGATCTAGCTGGTCTGTCATAATATAATAGAGACAGTAGATCTAGCTGGTCTGTCATAATATAATAGAGACAGTAGATCTAGCTGGTCTGTCATAATATAATAGAGACAGTAGATCTAGCTGGTCTGTCATAATATAATAGAGACAGTAGATCTAGCTGGTCTGTCATAATATAATAGAGACATAAACACAGTAGATCTAGCTGGTCTGTCATAATATAATAGAGACAGTAGATCTAGCTGGTCTGTCATAATATAATAGAGACAGTAGATCTAGCTGGTCTGTCATAATATAATAGAGACAGTAGATCTAGTTGGTCTGTCATAATATAATAGAGACAGTAGATCTAGCTGGTCTGTCATAATATAATAGAGACAGTAGATCTAGCTGGTCTGTCATAATATAATAGAGACAGTAGATCTAGCTGGTCTGTCATAATATAATAGAGACAGTAGATCTAGCTGGTCTGTCATAATATAATAGAGACAGTAGATCTAGCTGGTCTGTCATAATATAATAGAGACAGTAGATCTAGCTGGTCTGTCATAATATAATAGAGACAGTAGATCTAGCTGGTCTGTCATAATATAATAGAGACAGTAGATCTAGCTGGTCTGTCATAATATAATAGAGACAGTAGATCTAGCTGGTCTGTCATAATATAATAGAGACAGTAGATCTAGCTGGTCTGTCATAATATAATAGAGACAGTAGATCTAGCTGGTCTGTCATAATATAATAGAGACAGTAGATCTAGCTGGTCTGTCATAATATAATAGAGACAGTAGATCTAGCTGGTCTGTCATAATATAATAGAGACAGTAGATCTAGCTGGTCTGTCATAATATAATAGAGACAGTAGATCTAGCTGGTCTGTCATAATATAATAGAGACAGTAGATCTAGCTGGTCTGTCATAATATAATAGAGACAGTAGATCTAGCTGGTCTGTCATAATATAATAGAGACAGTAGATCTAGCTGGTCTGTCATAATATAATAGAGACAGTAGATCTAGCTGGTCTGTCATAATATAATAGAGACAGTAGATCTAGCTGGTCTGTCATAATATAATAGAGACAGTAGATCTAGCTGGTCTGTCATAATATAATAGAGACAGTAGATCTAGCTGGTCTGTCATAATATAATAGAGACAGTAGATCTAGCTGGTCTGTCATAATATAATAGAGACAGTAGATCTAGCTGGTCTGTCATAATATAATAGAGACAGTAGATCTAGCTGGTCTGTCATAATATAATAGAGACAGTAGATCTAGCTGGTCTGTCATAATATAATAGAGACAGTAGATCTAGCTGGTCTGTCATAATATAATAGAGACAGTAGATCTAGCTGGTCTGTCATAATATAATAGAGACAGTAGATCTAGCTGGTCTGTCATAATATAATAGAGACAGTAGATCTAGCTGGTCTGTCATAATATAATAGAGACAGTAGATCTAGCTGGTCTGTCATAATATAATAGAGACAGTAGATCTAGCTGGTCTGTCATAATATAATAGAGACATAGAGACAGTAGATCTAGCTGGTCTGTCATAATATAATAGAGACAGTAGATCTAGCTGGTCTGTCATAATATAATAGAGACAGTAGATCTAGCTGGTCTGTCATAATATAATAGAGACAGTAGATCTAGCTGGTCTGTCATAATATAATAGAGACAGTAGATCTAGCTGGTCTGTCATAATATAATAGAGACAGTAGATCTAGCTGGTCTGTCATAATATAATAGAGACAGTAGATCTAGCTGGTCTGTCATAATATAATAGAGACAGTAGATCTAGCTGGTCTGTCATAATATAATAGAGACAGTAGATCTAGCTGGTCTGTCATAATATAATAGAGACAGTAGATCTAGCTGGTCTGTCATAATATAATAGAGACAGTAGATCTAGCTGGTCTGTCATAATATAATAGAGACAGTAGATCTAGCTGGTCTGTCATAATATAATAGAGACGACAGTAGATCTAGCTGGTCTGTCATAATATAATAGAGACAGTAGATCTAGCTGGTCTGTCATAATATAATAGAGACAGTAGATCTAGTTGGTCTGTCATAATACAATAGAGACAGTAGATCTAGCTGGTCTGTCATAATATAATAGACGACAGTAGATCTAGCTGGTCTGTCATAATATAATAGAGACAGTAGATCTAGCTGGTCTGTCATAATATAATAGAGACAGTAGATCTAGCTGGTCTGTCATAATATAATAGAGACAGTAGATCTAGCTGGTCTGTCATAATATAATAGAGACAGTAGATCTAGCTGGTCTGTCATAATATAATAGAGACAGTAGATCTAGCTGGTCTGTCATAATATAATAGAGACAGTAGATCTAGCTGGTCTGTCATAATATAATAGAGACAGTAGATCTAGCTGGTCTGTCATAATATAATAGAGACAGTAGATCTAGCTGGTCTGTCATAATATAATAGAGACAGTAGATCTAGCTGGTCTGTCATAATATAATAGAGACAGTAGATCTAGCTGGTCTGTCATAATATAATAGAGACAGTAGATCTAGCTGGTCTGTCATAATAATAATAGAGACAGTAGATCTAGCTGGTCTGTCATAATATAATAGAGACAGTAGATCTAGCTGGTCTGTCATAATATAATAGAGACAGTAGATCTAGCTGGTCTGTCATAATATAATAGAGACAGTAGATCTAGCTGGTCTGTCATAATATAATAGAGACAGTAGATCTAGCTGGTCTGTCATAATATAATAGAGACAGTAGATCTAGCTGGTCTGTCATAATATAATAGAGACAGTAGATCTAGCTGGTCTGTCATAATATAATAGAGACAGTAGATCTAGCTGGTCTGTCATAATATAATAGAGACAGTAGATCTAGCTGGTCTGTCATAATATAATAGAGACAGTAGATCTAGCTGGTCTGTCATAATATAATAGAGACAGTAGATCTAGCTGGTCTGTCATAATATAATAGAGACAGTAGATCTAGCTGGTCTGTCATAATATAATAGAGACAGTAGATCTAGCTGGTCTGTCATAATATAATAGAGACAGTAGATCTAGCTGGTCTGTCATAATATAATAGAGACAGTAGATCTAGCTGGTCTGTCATAATATAATAGAGACAGTAGATCTAGCTGGTCTGTCATAATATAATAGAGACAGTAGATCTAGCTGGTCTGTCATAATATAATAGAGACAGTAGATCTAGCTGGTCTGTCATAATACAATAGAGACAGTAGATCTAGCTGGTCTGTCATAATATAATAGAGACAGTAGATCTAGCTGGTCTGTCATAATATAATAGAGACAGTAGATCTAGCTGGTCTGTCATAATATAATAGAGACAGTAGATCTAGCTGGTCTGTCATAATATAATAGAGACAGTAGATCTAGCTGGTCTGTCATAATATAATAGAGACAGTAGATCTAGCTGGTCTGTCATAATATAATAGAGACAGTAGATCTAGCTGGTCTGTCATAATATAATAGAGACAGTAGATCTAGCTGGTCTGTCATAATATAATAGAGACAGTAGATCTAGCTGGTCTGTCATAATATAATAGAGACAGTAGATCTAGCTGGTCTGTCATAATATAATAGAGACAGTAGATCTAGCTGGTCTGTCATAATATAATAGAGACAGTAGATCTAGCTGGTCTGTCATAATATAATAGAGACAGTAGATCTAGCTGGTCTGTCATAATATAATAGAGACAGTAGATCTAGCTGGTCTGTCATAATATAATAGAGACAGTAGATCTAGCTGGTCTGTCATAATATAATAGAGACAGTAGATCTAGCTGGTCTGTCATAATATAATAGAGACAGTAGATCTAGCTGGTCTGTCATAATATAATAGAGACAGTAGATCTAGCTGGTCTGTCATAATATAATAGAGACAGTAGATCTAGCTGGTCTGTCATAATATAATAGAGACAGTAGATCTAGCTGGTCTGTCATAATATAATAGAGACAGTAGATCTAGCTGGTCTGTCATAATATAATAGAGACAGTAGATCTAGCTGGTCTGTCATAATATAATAGAGACAGTAGATCTAGCTGGTCTGTCATAATATAATAGAGACAGTAGATCTAGCTGGTCTGTCATAATATAATAGAGACAGTAGATCTAGCTGGTCTGTCATAATATAATAGAGACAGTAGATCTAGCTGGTCTGTCATAATATAATAGAGACAGTAGATCTAGCTGGTCTGTCATAATATAATAGAGACAGTAGATCTAGCTGGTCTGTCATAATATAATAGAGACATAGAGACAGTAGATCTAGCTGGTCTGTCATAATATAATAGAGACAGTAGATCTAGCTGGTCTGTCATAATATAATAGAGACAGTAGATCTAGCTGGTCTGTCATAATATAATAGAGACAGTAGATCTAGCTGGTCTGTCATAATATAATAGAGACAGTAGATCTAGCTGGTCTGTCATAATATAATAGAGACAGTAGATCTAGCTGGTCTGTCATAATATAATAGAGACAGTAGATCTAGCTGGTCTGTCATAATATAATAGAGACAGTAGATCTAGCTGGTCTGTCATAATATAATAGAGACAGTAGATCTAGCTGGTCTGTCATAATATAATAGAGACAGTAGATCTAGCTGGTCTGTCATAATATAATAGAGACAGTAGATCTAGCTGGTCTGTCATAATATAATAGAGACAGTAGATCTAGCTGGTCTGTCATAATATAATAGAGACAGTAGATCTAGCTGGTCTGTCATAATATAATAGAGACAGTAGATCTAGCTGGTCTGTCATAATATAATAGAGACAGTAGATCTAGCTGGTCTGTCATAATATAATAGAGACAGTAGATCTAGCTGGTCTGTCATAATATAATAGAGACAGTAGATCTAGCTGGTCTGTCATAATATAATAGAGACAGTAGATCTAGCTGGTCTGTCATAATATAATAGAGACAGTAGATCTAGCTGGTCTGTCATAATATAATAGAGACAGTAGATCTAGCTGGTCTGTCATAATATAATAGAGACAGTAGATCTAGCTGGTCTGTCATAATATAATAGAGACAGTAGATCTAGCTGGTCTGTCATAATATAATAGAGACAGTAGATCTAGCTGGTCTGTCATAATATAATAGAGACAGTAGATCTAGCTGGTCTGTCATAATATAATAGAGACAGTAGATCTAGCTGGTCTGTCATAATATAATAGAGACAGTAGATCTAGCTGGTCTGTCATAATATAATAGAGACAGTAGATCTAGCTGGTCTGTCATAATATAATAGAGACAGTAGATCTAGCTGGTCTGTCATAATATAATAGAGACAGTAGATCTAGCTGGTCTGTCATAATATAATAGAGACAGTAGATCTAGCTGGTCTGTCATAATATAATAGAGACAGTAGATCTAGCTGGTCTGTCATAATATAATAGAGACAGTAGATCTAGCTGGTCTGTCATAATATAATAGAGACAGTAGATCTAGCTGGTCTGTCATAATATAATAGAGACAGTAGATCTAGCTGGTCTGTCATAATATAATAGAGACAGTAGATCTAGCTGGTCTGTCATAATATAATAGAGACAGTAGATCTAGCTGGTCTGTCATAATATAATAGAGACAGTAGATCTAGCTGGTCTGTCATAATATAATAGAGACAGTAGATCTAGCTGGTCTGTCATAATATAATAGAGACAGTAGATCTAGCTGGTCTGTCATAATATAATAGAGACAGTAGATCTAGCTGGTCTGTCATAATATAATAGAGACAGTAGATCTAGCTGGTCTGTCATAATATAATAGAGACAGTAGATCTAGCTGGTCTGTCATAATATAATAGAGACAGTAGATCTAGCTGGTCTGTCATAATATAATAGAGACAGTAGATCTAGCTGGTCTGTCATAATATAATAGAGACAGTAGATCTAGCTGGTCTGTCATAATATAATAGAGACAGTAGATCTAGCTGGTCTGTCATAATATAATAGAGACAGTAGATCTAGCTGGTCTGTCATAATATAATAGAGACAGTAGATCTAGCTGGTCTGTCATATATATAACTAGAGACAGTAGATCTAGCTGGTCTGTCATAATATAATAGAGACAGTAGATCTAGCTGGTCTGTCATAATATAATAGAGACAGTAGATCTAGCTGGTCTGTCATAATATAATAGAGACAGTAGATCTAGCTGGTCTGTCATAATATAATAGAGACAGTAGATCTAGCTGGTCTGTCATAATATAATAGAGACAGTAGATCTAGCTGGTCTGTCATAATATAATAGAGACAGTAGATCTAGCTGGTCTGTCATAATATAATAGAGACAGTAGATCTAGCTGGTCTGTCATAATATAATAGAGACAGTAGATCTAGCTGGTCTGTCATAATATAATAGAGACAGTAGATCTAGCTGGTCTGTCATAATATAATAGAGACAGTAGATCTAGCTGGTCTGTCATAATATAATAGAGACAGTAGATCTAGCTGGTCTGTCATAATATAATAGAGACAGTAGATCTAGCTGGTCTGTCATAATATAATAGAGACAGTAGATCTAGCTGGTCTGTCATAATATAATAGAGACAGTAGATCTAGCTGGTCTGTCATAATATAATAGAGACAGTAGATCTAGCTGGTCTGTCATAATATAATAGAGACAGTAGATCTAGCTGGTCTGTCATAATATAATAGAGACAGTAGATCTAGCTGGTCTGTCATAATATAATAGAGACAGTAGATCTAGCTGGTCTGTCATAATATAATAGAGACAGTAGATCTAGCTGGTCTGTCATAATATAATAGAGACAGTAGATCTAGCTGGTCTGTCATAATATAATAGAGACAGTAGATCTAGCTGGTCTGTCATAATATAATAGAGACAGTAGATCTAGCTGGTCTGTCATAATATAATAGAGACAGTAGATCTAGCTGGTCTGTCATAATATAATAGAGACAGTAGATCTAGCTGGTCTGTCATAATATAATAGAGACAGTAGATCTAGCTGGTCTGTCATAATATAATAGAGACAGTAGATCTAGCTGGTCTGTCATAATATAATAGAGACAGTAGATCTAGCTGGTCTGTCATAATATAATAGAGACAGTAGATCTAGCTGGTCTGTCATAATATAATAGAGACAGTAGATCTAGCTGGTCTGTCATAATATAATAGAGACAGTAGATCTAGCTGGTCTGTCATAATATAATAGAGACAGTAGATCTAGCTGGTCTGTCATAATATAATAGAGACAGTAGATCTAGCTGGTCTGTCATAATATAATAGAGACAGTAGATCTAGCTGGTCTGTCATAATATAATAGAGACAGTAGATCTAGCTGGTCTGTCATAATATAATAGAGACAGTAGATCTAGCTGGTCTGTCATAATATAATAGAGACAGTAGATCTAGCTGGTCTGTCATAATATAATAGAGACAGTAGATCTAGCTGGTCTGTCATAATATAATAGAGACAGTAGATCTAGCTGGTCTGTCATAATATAATAGAGACAGTAGATCTAGCTGGTCTGTCATAATATAATAGAGACAGTAGATCTAGCTGGTCTGTCATAATATAATAGAGACAGTAGATCTAGCTGGTCTGTCATAATATAATAGAGACACAGTAGATCTAGCTGGTCTGTCATAATATAATAGAGACAGTAGATCTAGCTGGTCTGTCATAATATAATAGAGACAGTAGATCTAGCTGGTCTGTCATAATATAATAGAGACAGTAGATCTAGCTGGTCTGTCATAATATAATAGAGACAGTAGATCTAGCTGGTCTGTCATAATATAATAGAGACAGTAGATCTAGCTGGTCTGTCATAATATAATAGAGACAGTAGATCTAGCTGGTCTGTCATAATATAATAGAGACAGTAGATCTAGCTGGTCTGTCATAATATAATAGAGACAGTAGATCTAGCTGGTCTGTCATAATATAATAGAGACAGTAGATCTAGCTGGTCTGTCATAATATAATAGAGACAGTAGATCTAGCTGGTCTGTCATAATATAATAGAGACAGTAGATCTAGCTGGTCTGTCATAATACAATAGAGACAGTAGATCTAGCTGGTCTGTCATAATATAATAGAGACAGTAGATCTAGCTGGTCTGTCATAATATAATAGAGACAGTAGATCTAGCTGGTCTGTCATAATATAATAGAGACAGTAGATCTAGCTGGTCTGTCATAATATAATAGAGACAGTAGATCTAGCTGGTCTGTCATAATATAATAGAGACAGTAGATCTAGCTGGTCTGTCATAATATAATAGAGACAGTAGATCTAGCTGGTCTGTCATAATATAATAGAGACAGTAGATCTAGCTGGTCTGTCATAATATAATAGAGACAGTAGATCTAGCTGGTCTGTCATAATATAATAGAGACAGTAGATCTAGCTGGTCTGTCATAATATAATAGAGACAGTAGATCTAGCTGGTCTGTCATAATATAATAGAGACAGTAGATCTAGCTGGTCTGTCATAATATAATAGAGACAGTAGATCTAGCTGGTCTGTCATAATATAATAGAGACAGTAGATCTAGCTGGTCTGTCATAATATAATAGAGA
Source organism: Oncorhynchus nerka (assembly GCF_034236695.1). Taxonomy (NCBI): domain Eukaryota; kingdom Metazoa; phylum Chordata; class Actinopteri; order Salmoniformes; family Salmonidae; genus Oncorhynchus; species Oncorhynchus nerka. The sequence goes on from NC_088403.1 coordinate 3,661,067, forward strand.
CAGTAGATCTAGCTGGTCTGTCATAATATAATAGAGACAGTAGATCTAGCTGGTCTGTCATAATATAATAGAGACAGTAGATCTAGCTGGTCTGTCATAATATAATAGAGACAGTAGATCTAGCTGGTCTGTCATAATATAATAGAGACAGTAGATCTAGCTGGTCTGTCATAATATAATAGAGACAGTAGATCTAGCTGGTCTGTCATAATATAATAGAGACAGTAGATCTAGCTGGTCTGTCATAATATAATAGAGACAGTAGATCTAGCTGGTCTGTCATAATATAATAGAGACAGTAGATCTAGCTGGTCTGTCATAATATAATAGAGACAGTAGATCTAGCTGGTCTGTCATAATATAATAGAGACAGTAGATCTAGCTGGTCTGTCATAATATAATAGAGACAGTAGATCTAGCTGGTCTGTCATAATATAATAGAGACAGTAGATCTAGCTGGTCTGTCATAATATAATAGAGACAGTAGATCTAGCTGGTCTGTCATAATATAATAGAGACAGTAGATCTAGCTGGTCTGTCATAATATAATAGAGACAGTAGATCTAGCTGGTCTGTCATAATATAATAGAGACAGTAGATCTAGCTGGTCTGTCATAATATAATAGAGACAGTAGATCTAGCTGGTCTGTCATAATATAATAGAGACAGTAGATCTAGCTGGTCTGTCATAATATAATAGAGACAGTAGATCTAGCTGGTCTGTCATAATATAATAGAGACAGTAGATCTAGCTGGTCTGTCATAATATAATAGAGACAGTAGATCTAGCTGGTCTGTCATAATATAATAGAGACATAGAGACAGTAGATCTAGCTGGTCTGTCATAATATAATAGAGACAGTAGATCTAGCTGGTCTGTCATAATATAATAGAGACAGTAGATCTAGCTGGTCTGTCATAATATAATAGAGACAGTAGATCTAGCTGGTCTGTCATAATATAATAGAGACAGTAGATCTAGCTGGTCTGTCATAATATAATAGAGACAGTAGATCTAGCTGGTCTGTCATAATATAATAGAGACAGTAGATCTAGCTGGTCTGTCATAATATAATAGAGACATAGAGACAGTAGATCTAGCTGGTCTGTCATAATATAATAGAGACAGTAGATCTAGCTGGTCTGTCATAATATAATAGAGACAGTAGATCTAGCTGGTCTGTCATAATATAATAGAGACAGTAGATCTAGCTGGTCTGTCATAATATAATAGAGACAGTAGATCTAGCTGGTCTGTCATAATATAATAGAGACATAGAGACAGTAGATCTAGCTGGTCTGTCATAATATAATAGAGACAGTAGATCTACCTGGTCTGTCATATTATAATAGAGACAGTAGATCTAGCTGGTCTGTCATAATATAATAGAGACAGTAGATCTAGCTGGTCTGTCATAATATAATAGAGACAGTAGATCTAGCTGGTCTGTCATAATATAATAGAGACAGTAGATCTAGCTGGTCTGTCATAATATAATAGAGACAGTAGATCTAGCTGGTCTGTCATAATATAATAGAGACAGTAGATCTAGCTGGTCTGTCATAATATAATAGAGACAGTAGATCTAGCTGGTCTGTCATAATATAATAGAGACAGTAGATCTAGCTGGTCTGTCATAATATAATAGAGACAGTAGATCTAGCTGGTCTGTCATAATATAATAGAGACAGTAGATCTAGCTGGTCTGTCATAATATAATAGAGACAGTAGATCTAGCTGGTCTGTCATAATATAATAGAGACAGTAGATCTAGCTGGTCTGTCATAATATAATAGAGACAGTAGATCTAGCTGGTCTGTCATAATATAATAGAGACAGTAGATCTAGCTGGTCTGTCATAATATAATAGAGACAGTAGATCTAGCTGGTCTGTCATAATATAATAGAGACAGTAGATCTAGCTGGTCTGTCATAATATAATAGAGACAGTAGATCTAGCTGGTCTGTCATAATATAATAGAGACAGTAGATCTAGCTGGTCTGTCATAATATAATAGTGACAGTAGATCCAGTTGGTCTGTCATAATACAATAGAGACAGTAGATCTAGCAGGTCTGTCATAATATAATAGACACAGTAGATCTAGCTGGTCTGTCATAATATGATAGAGACAGTAGATCTAGCTGGTCTGTCATAATATGATAGAGACAGTAGATCTAGCTGGTCTGTCATAATATAACAGTGACAGTAGATCCAGCTGGTCTGTCATAATACAATAGAGACAGTAGATCTAGCTGGTCTGTCATAATATAATAGAGACATAGAGACAGTAGATCCAGCTGGTCTGTCATAATATAATAGAGACAGTAGATCTAGCTGGTCTGTCATAATATAATAGAGACAGTAGATCTAGTTGGTCAGTCATAATACAATAGAGACAGTAGATGTAGCTGGTCTGTCATAATATAATAGTGACAGTAGATCTAGCTGGTCTGTCATAATATAATAGAGACAGTAGGTCTACCTGGTCTGTCATAATATAATAGCGACAGTAGATATAGCTGGTCTGTCATAATATAATAGAGACAGTAGATCTAGCTGGTCTGTCATAATACAATAGAGACAGTAGATCAAGCTGGTCTGTCATAATATAATAGACACAGTAAATCTACCTGGTCTGTCATAATATAATAGGGACAGTAGATCTAGCTGGTCTGTCATAATATAATAGTTACAGTAGATCTAGTTGGTCTGTCATAATATAATAGAGACATAAAGACAGTAGATTTAGCTGGTCTGTCATAATACAATAGAGACAGTAGATCTAGTTGGTCTGTCATAATACAATAGAGACAGTAGATCTAGTTGGTCTGTCATAATACAATAGAGACAGTAGATGTAGCTGCTATGTCATAATATAATAGAGACATAGAGACAGTAGATTTTGCTGGTCTGTCATAATATAATAGAGACAGTATATCTACCTGGTCTGTCATAATATAATAGCGACAGTAGATATAGCTGGTCTGTCATAATATAATAGAGACAGTAGATCTAGTTGGTCTGTCATAATATAATAGAGACAGTATATCTAGCTGGTCTGTCATAATATAATAGTGACAGTAGATATAGCTGGTCTGTCATAATATAATAGAGACAGTAGATCTAGTTGGTCTGTCATAATATAACAGTGACAGTAGATCTAGCTGGTCTGTCATAATATAATAGAGACAGTAGATCTAGCTGGTCTGTCATAATATAATAGAGACATAGAGACAGTAGATCCAGCTGGTCTGTCATAATACAATAGAGACAGTAGATCTAGCTGGTATGTCATAATATAATAGAGACAGTAGATCTAGCTGGTCTGTCATAATATGATAGAGACAGTAGATCTAGTTGGTCTGTCATAATATAATAGAGACATAAAGACAGTAGATTTAGCTGGTCTGTCATAATATAATAGAGACAGTAGATCTAGCTGGTCTGTCATAATATAATAGAGACAGTAGATCTAGCTGGTCTGTCATAATATAATAGAGACAGTAGATCTAGCTGGTCTGTCATAATATAATAGAGACAGTAGATCTAGCTGGTCTGTCATAATATAATAGAGACAGTAGATCTAGCTGGTCTGTCATAATATAATAGAGACAGTAGATCTAGCTGGTCTGTCATAATATAATAGAGACAGTAGATCTAGTTGGTCTGTCATAATATAATAGAGACAGTAGATCTAGCTGGTCTGTCATAATATAATAGTGACAGTAGATCTAGCTGGTCTGTCATAATATAATAGAGACAGTAGATCTAGCTGGTCTGTCATAATATAATAGAGACAGTAGATCTAGCTGGTATGTCATAATATAATAGAGACAGTAGATCTAGCTGGTCTGTCATAATATAATAGAGACAGTAGATCTAGCTGGTCTGTCATAATATAATAGAGACAGTAGATCTAGTTGGTCTGTCATAATATAATAGAGACAGTAGATCTAGCTGGTCTGTCATAATATAATAGAGACAGTAGATCTAGCTGGTCTGTCATAATATAATAGAGACAGTAGATCTAGCTGGTCTGTCATAATATAATAGAGACAGTAGATCTAGCTGGTCTGTCATAATATAATAGAGACAGTAGATCTAGCTGGTCTGTCATAATATAATAGAGACAGTAGATCTAGCTGGTCTGTCATAATATAATAGTGACAGTAGATCTAGCTGGTCTGTCATAATATAATAGTGACAGTAGATCTAGTTGGTCTGTCATAATACAATAGAGACAGTAGATCTAGCTGGTCTGTCATAATATAATAGAGACAGTAGATCTAGCTGGTCTGTCATAATATAATAGTGACAGTAGATCTAGCTGGTCTGTCATAATATAATAGAGACAGTAGATCTAGCTGGTCTGTCATAATATAATAGAGACAGTAGATCTAGCTGGTCTGTCATAATACAATAGAGACAGTAGATCTAGCTGGTCTGTCATAATATAATAGAGACAGTAGATCTAGCTGGTCTGTCATAATATAATAGAGACAGTAGATCTAGCTGGTCTGTCATAATATAATAGAGACAGTAGATCTAGCTGGTCTGTCATAATATAATAGAGACAGTAGATCTAGCTGGTCTGTCATAATATAATAGAGACATAGAGACAGTAGATCTAGCTGGTCTGTCATAATATAATAGAGACAGTAGATCTAGCTGGTCTGTCATAATATAATAGAGACAGTAGATCTAGTTGGTCTGTCATAATACAATAGAGACAGTAGATCTAGCTGGTCTGTCATAATATAATAGAGACAGTAGATCTAGCTGGTCTGTCATAATATAATAGAGACAGTAGGTCTACCTGGTCTGTCATAATATAATAGAGACAGTAGATCTAGCTGGTCTGTCATAATATAATAGAGACAGTAGATCTAGCTGGTCTGTCATAATACAATAGAGACAGTAGATCTAGCTGGTCTGTCATAATATAATAGACACAGTACATCTACATGGTCTGTCATAATATAATAGACACAGTAGATCTAGCTGGTCTGTCATAATATAATAGTGACAGTAGATCTAGTTGGTCTGTCATAATATAATAGAGACATAAAGACAGTAGATTTAGCTGGTCTGTCATAATATAATAGAGACAGTAGATCTAGTTGGTCTGTCATAATATAATAGAGACAGTAGATCTAGCTGGTCTGTCATAATATAATAGAGACAGTAGATCTAGCTGGTCTGTCATAATATAATAGAGACATAGAGACAGTAGATCTAGCTGGTCTGTCATAATATAATAGAGACAGTATATCTACCTGGTCTGTCATAATATAATAGAGACAGTAGATCTAGCTGGTCTGTCATAATATAATAGAGACAGTAGATCTAGTTGGTCTGTCATAATATAATAGAGACAGTAGATCTAGCTGGTCTGTCATAATATAATAGTGACAGTAGATCTAGCTGGTCTGTCATAATATAATAGAGACAGTAGATCTAGCTGGTCTGTCATAATATAACAGTGACAGTAGATCTAGCTGGTCTGTCATAATATAATAGAGACAGTAGATCTAGCTGGTCTGTCATAATCGAATAGAGACATAGAGACAGTAGATCCAGCTGGTCTGTCATAATACAATAGAGACAGTAGATCTAGCTGGTATGTCATAATATAATAGAGACAGTAGATCTAGCTGGTCTGTCATAATATAATAGAGACAGTAGATCTAGTTGGTCTGTCATAATATAATAGAGACATAAAGACAGTAGATTTAGCTGGTCTGTCATAATATAATAGAGACAGTATATCTACCGTGGTCTGACATATTATAATAGAGACAGTAGATCTAGCTGGTCTGGCATAATACAATAGAGACGTCAGATCTAGCTGATATGTCATGCTACAATTGAGACAGTAGATCTAGCTGGTCTGTCATAATATAATAGAGACAGTAGATCTAGCTGGTCTGTCATAATATAATAGACACAGTAGATCTAGCTGGTCTGTCATAATATAATAGAGACAGTAGATCTAGCTGGTCTGTCATAATACAATAGAGACAGTAGATCTAGCTGGTCTGTCATAATATAATAGAGACAGTAGATCTAGCTGGTCTGTCATAATATAATAGAGACAGTAGATCTAGCTGGTCTGTCATAATATAATAGAGACAGTAGATCTACCTGGTCTGTCATAATATAATAGAGACAGTAGATCTAGCTGGTCTGTCATAATATAATAGAGACAGTAGATCTAGCTGGTCTGTCATAATATAATAGAGACAGTAGATCTAGCTGGTCTGTCATAATATAATAGAGACAGTAGATCTAGCTGGTCTGTCATAATATAATAGAGACAGTAGATCTAGCTGGTCTGTCATAATATAATAGAGACAGTAGATCTAGCTGGTCTGTCATAATATAATAGAGACAGTAGATCTAGCTGGTCTGTCATAATATAATAGAGACAGTAGATCTAGCTGGTCTGTCATAATATAATAGAGACAGTAGATCTAGCTGGTCTGTCATAATATAATAGAGACAGTAGATCTAGCTGGTCTGTCATAATATAATAGTGACAGTAGATCTAGCTGGTCTGTCATAATAAAATAGAGACAGTAGATCTAGCTGGTCTGTCATAATATAATAGAGACAGTAGATCTAGCTGGTCTGTCATAATATAATAGAGACAGTAGATCTAGCTGGTCTGTCATAATATAATAGAGACAGTAGATCTAGCTGGTCTGTCATAATATAATAGAGACAGTAGATCTAGCTGGTCTGTCATAATATAATAGAGACAGTAGATCTAGCTGGTCTGTCATAATATAATAGACACAGTAGATCTAGCTGGTCTGTCATAATATAATAGAGACAGTAGATCTAGCTGGTCTGTCATAATATAATAGAGACAGTAGATCTAGTTGGTCTGTCATAATATAATAGAGACATAAAGACAGTAGATTTAGCTGGTCTGTCATAATATAATAGAGACAGTAGATCTAGCTGGTCTGTCATAATATAATAGAGACAGTAGATCTAGCTGGTCTGTCATAATATAATAGAGACAGTAGATCTAGCTGGTCTGTCATAATATGATAGAGACAGTAGATCTAGCTGGTCTGTCATAATATAATAGTGACAGTAGATCTAGCTGGTCTGTCATAATATAATAGAGACAGTAGATCTAGCTGGTCTGTCATAATATAATAGAGACATAGAGACAGTAGATCTAGCTGGTCTGTCATAATATAATAGAGACAGTAGATCTAGCTGGTCTGTCATAATATAATAGAGACAGTAGATCTAGCTGGTCTGTCATAATATAATAGAGACAGTAGATCTAGCTGGTCTGTCATAATATAATAGAGACAGTAGATCTAGCTGGTCTGTCATAATATAATAGAGACAGTAGATCTAGCTGGTCTGTCATAATATAATAGAGACAGTAGATCTAGCTGGTCTGTCATAATATAATAGAGACAGTAGATCTAGCTGGTCTGTCATAATATAATAGAGACAGTAGATCTAGCTGGTCTGTCAAATATAATAGAGACAGTAGATCTAGCTGGTCTGTCATAATATAATAGAGACAGTAGATCTAGCTGGTCTGTCATAATATAATAGAGACAGTAGATCTAGCTGGTCTGTCATAATATAATAGAGACAGTAGATCTAGTTGGTCTGTCATAATACAATAGAGACAGTAGATCTAGCTGGTCTGTCATAATATAATAGAGACAGTAGATCTAGCTGGTCTGTCATAATATAATAGAGACAGTAGATCTAGCTGGTCTGTCATAATATAATAGACAGACAGTAGATCTAGCTGGTCTGTCATAATATAATAGAGACAGTAGATCTAGCTGGTCTGTCATAATATAATAGAGACAGTAGATCTAGCTGGTCTGTCATAATATAATAGAGACAGTAGATCTAGCTGGTCTGTCATAATATAATAGAGACAGTAGATCTAGCTGGTCTGTCATAATACAATAGAGACAGTAGATCTAGCTGGTCTGTCATAATACAATAGAGACAGTAGATCTAGCTGGTCTGTCATAATATAATAGAGACAGTAGATCTAGCTGGTCTGTCATAATATAATAGAGACAGTAGATCTAGCTGGTCTGTCATAATATAATACAGACAGTACATCTACATGGTCTGTCATAATATAATAGTGACAGTAGATCTAGCTGGTCTGTCAAATTAGAATAGAGACAATAGATCTAGCTGGTCTGTCATAATATAATAGAGACAGTAGATCTAGTTGGTCTGTCATAATATAATAGAGACAGTAGATCTAGCTGGTCTGTCATAATATAATAGAGACAGTAGATCTAGCTGGTCTGTCATAATATAATAGAGACAGTAGATCTAGCTGGTCTGTCATAATATAATAGAGACAGTAGATCTAGCTGGTCTGTCATAATATAATAGAGACAGTAGATCTAGCTGGTCTGTCATAATATAATAGAGACAGTAGATCTAGCTGGTCTGTCATAATATAATAGAGACAGTAGATCTAGCTGGTCTGTCATAATATAATAGAGACAGTAGATCTAGCTGGTCTGTCATAATATAATAGATCTAGCTGGTCTGTCATAATATAATAGACAGTAGATCTAGCTGGTCTGTCATAATATAATAGAGACAGTAGATCTAGCTGGTCTGTCATAATATAATAGAGACAGTAGATCTAGCTGGTCTGTCATAATATAATAGAGACATAAAGACAGTAGATTTAGCTGGTCTGTCATAATATAATAGATAGAGACAGTAGATCTAGCTGGTCTGTCATAATATAATAGAGACAGTAGATCTAGCTGGTCTGTCATAATATAATAGAGACAGTAGATCTAGCTGGTCTGTCATAATATAATAGAGACAGTAGATCTAGCTGGTCTGTCATAATATAATAGTGACAGTAGATCTAGCTGGTCTGTCATAATATAATAGAGACAGTAGATCTAGCTGGTCTGTCATAATATAATAGAGACATAGAGACAGTAGATCTAGCTGGTCTGTCATAATACAATAGAGACAGTAGATCTAGCTGGTCTGTCATAATATAATAGAGACAGTAGATCTAGCTGGTCTGTCATAATATAATAGAGACAGTAGATCTAGCTGGTCTGTCATAATATAATAGAGACAGTAGATCTAGCTGGTCTGTCATAATATAATAGAGACAGTAGATCTAGCTGGTCTGTCATAATATAATAGAGACAGTAGATCTAGCTGGTCTGTCATAATATAATAGAGACAGTAGATCTAGCTGGTCTGTCATAATATGATAGAGACAGTAGATCTAGCTGGTCTGTCATAATATAATAGAGACAGTAGATCTAGCTGGTCTGTCATAATATAATAGAGACAGTAGATCTAGCTGGTCTGTCATAATATAATAGAGACAGTAGATCTAGCTGGTCTGTCATAATATAATAGAGACAGTAGATCTAGCTGGTCTGTCATAATATAATAGAGACAGTAGATCTAGCTGGTCTGTCATAATATAATAGAGACAGTAGATCTAGCTGGTCTGTCATAATATAATAGACACAGTAGATCTAGCTGGTCTGTCATAATATAATAGAGACAGTAGATCTAGCTGGTCTGTCATGGTCTGTCATAATATAATAGAGACAGTAGATCTAGCTGGTCTGTCATAATATAATAGAGACAGTAGATCTAGCTGGTCTGTCATAATATAATAGAGACAGTAGATCTAGCTGGTCTGTCATAATATAATAGAGACAGTAGATCTAGCTGGTCTGTCATAATATAATAGAGACAGTAGATCTAGCTGGTCTGTCATAATATAATAGAGACAGTAGATCTACCTGGTCTGTCATAATATAATGGAGACAGTAGATCTAGCTGGTCTGTCATAATATAATAGAGACAGTAGATCTAGCTGGTCTGTCATAATATAATAGAGACAGTAGATCTAGCTGGTCTGTCATAATACAATAGAGACAGTAGATCTAGCTGGTCTGTCATAATACAATAGAGACAGTAGATCTAGCTGGTCTGTCATAATACAATAGAGACAGTAGATCTAGCTGGTATGTCATAATATAATAGAGACAGTAGATCTACCTGGTCTGTCATAATATAATAGAGACAGTAGATCTAGCTGGTCTGTCATAATATAATAGAGACAGTAGATCTAGCTGGTCTGTCATAATATAATAGAGACAGTAGATCTAGCTGGTCTGTCAAATTAGAATAGAGACAATAGATCTAGCTGGTCTGTCATAATATAATAGAGACAGTAGATCTAGCTGGTCTGTCATAATATAATAGTGACAGTAGATCTAGCTGGTCTGTCATAATAAAATAGAGACAGTAGATCTAGCTGGTCTGTCATAATATAATAGAGACAGTAGATCTAGCTGGTCTGTCATAATATAATAGAGACAGTAGATCTAGCTGGTCTGTCATAATATAATAGAGACAGTAGATCTACCTGGTCTGTCATAATATAATAGCGACAGTAGATCTAGCTGGTCTGTCATAATATAATAGAGACAGTAGATCTAGCTGGTCTGTCATAATACAATAGAGACAGTAGATCTAGCTGGTCTGTCATAATATAATAGAGACAGTAGATCTAGCTGGTCTGTCATAATATAATAGAGACAGTAGATCTAGCTGGTCTGTCATAATATAATAGAGTTACAGTAGATCTAGTTGGTCTGTCATAATATAATAGAGACATAAAGACACAGTAGATCTAGCTGGTCTGTCATAATATAATAGAGACAGTAGATCTAGTTGGTCTGTCATAATATAATAGAGACAGTAGATCTAGTTGGTCTGTCATAATATAATAGAGACAGTAGATCTAGCTGGTCTGTCATAATATAATAGAGACATAGAGACAGTAGATTTGGTCTGTCATAATATAATAGAGACAGTAGATCTAGCTGGTCTGTCATAATATAATAGAGACAGTAGATCTAGCTGGTCTGTCATAATATAATAGAGACAGTAGATCTAGCTGGTCTGTCATAATATAATAGAGACAGTAGATCTAGCTGGTCTGTCATAATATAATAGAGACAGTAGATCTAGCTGGTCTGTCATAATATAATAGAGACAGTAGATCTAGTTGGTCTGTCATAATATAACAGAGACAGTAGATCTAGCTGGTCTGTCATAATATAATAGAGACAGTAGATCTAGCTGGTCTGTCATAATATAATAGAGACAGTAGATCTAGCTGGTCTGTCATAATACAATAGAGACAGTAGATCTAGCTGGTCTGTCATAATATAATAGAGACAGTAGATCTAGCTGGTCTGTCATAATATAATAGAGACAGTAGATCTAGCTGGTCTGTCATAATATAATAGAGACAGTAAAGATCAGTAGATTTAGCTGGTCTGTCATAATATAATAGAGACAGTATATCTAGCTGGTCTGTCATAATATAATAGAGACAGTAGATCTAGCTGGTCTGTCATAATACAATAGAGAGATCTAGTGGTCTGTCATAATATAATAGAGACAGATCTAGCTGATCTGTCATAATATAATAGAGACTACAATAATATAATAGAGACAGTAGATCTAGCTGGTCTGTCATAATATAATAGAGACAGTAGATCTAGCTGGTCTGTCATAATATAATAGAGACAGTAGATCTAGCTGGTCTGTCATAATATAATAGAGACAGTAGATCTAGCTGGTCTGTCATAATACAATAGAGACAGTAGATCTAGCTGGTCTGTCATCTGTCATGCTACAATAGAATATAATAGAGACAGTAGATCTAGCTGGTCTGTCATAATATAATAGAGACACAGTAGATCTAGCTGGTCTGTCATAATATAATAGAGACAGTAGATCTAGCTGGTCTGTCATAATATAATAGAGACAGTAGATCTAGCTGGTCTGTCATAATATAATAGAGACAGTAGATCTAGCTGGTCTGTCATAATATAATAGAGACAGTAGATCTAGCTGGTCTGTCATAATATAATAGAGACAGTAGATCTAGCTGGTCTGTCATAATATAATAGAGACAGTAGATCTAGCTGGTCTGTCATAATACAATAGAGACAGTAGATCTAGCTGGTCTGTCATGTATATATAATAGAGACAGTAGATCTAGCTGGTCTGTCATAATATAATAGAGACAGTAGATCTAGCTGGTCTGTCATAATACAATAGAGACAGTAGATCTAGCTGGTCTGTCATAATATAATAGAGACAGTAGATCTAGCTGGTCTGTCATAATATAATAGTGACAGTAGATCTAGCTGGTCTGTCATAATATAATAGAGACAGTAGATCTAGCTGGTCTGTCATAATATAATAGAGACAGTAGATCTAGCTGGTCTGTCATAATATAATAGAGACAGTAGATCTAGCTGGTCTGTCATAATAAAATAGAGACAGTAGATCTAGCTGGTCTGTCATAATATAATAGAGACAGTAGATCTAGCTGGTCTGTCATAATATAATAGAGACAGTAGATCTAGCTGGTCTGTCATAATATAATAGAGACAGTAGATCTACCTGGTCTGTCATAATATAATAGAGACAGTAGATCTAGCTGGTCTGTCATAATATAATAGAGACAGTAGATCTAGCTGGTCTGTCATAATACAATAGAGACAGTAGATCAAGCTGGTCTGTCATAATATAATAGACACAGTAGATCTAGCTGGTCTGTCATAATATAATAGAGACAGTAGATCTAGCTGGTCTGTCATAATATAATAGTTACAGTAGATCTAGTTGGTCTGTCATAATATAATAGAGACATAAAGACAGTAGATTTAGCTGGTCTGTCATAATATAATAGAGACAGTAGATCTAGCTGGTCTGTCATAATATAATAGAGACAGTAGATCTAGCTGGTCTGTCATAATATAATAGAGACAGTAGATCTAGCTGGTCTGTCATAATATAATATAATACAATAGAGACAGTAGATCTAGCTGGTCTGTCATAATATAATAGAGACAGTAGATCTAGCTGGTCTGTCATAATATAATAGAGACAGTAGATCTAGCTGGTCTGTCATAATACAATAGAGACATAGAGAAATTAGATCTAGCTGGTCTGTCATAATATAATAGAGACAGTAGATCTACCTGGTATGTCATAGTATAATAGAGACAGTATATCTACCTGGTCTGTCATAATATAATAGAGACAGTAGATCTAGCTGGTCTGTCATAATATAATAGAGACAGTAGATCTAGCTGGTCTGTCATAATATAATAGAGACAGTAGATCTAGCTGGTCTGTCATAATATAATAGAGACAGTAGATCTAGCTGGTCTGTCATAATATAATAGTGACAGTAGATCTAGATCTGTCATAATATAATAGCAGTAGATCTGTGGTCTGTCATAATACAATAGAGACAGTAGATCTAGCTGGTCTGTCATAATATAATAGAGACAGTAGATCTAGCTGGTCTGTCATAATATAATAGAGACAGTAGATCTAGCTGGTCTGTCATAATATAATAGAGACAGTAGATCTAGCTGGTCTGTCATAATATAATAGAGACTGTAGATCAAGCTGGTCTGTCATAATATAATAGACACAGTAAATCTACCTGGTCTGTCATAATATAATAGGGACAGTAGATCTAGCTGGTCTGTCATAATATAATAGAGACAGTAGATCTAGCTGGTCTGTCATAATACAATAGAGACAGTAGATCAAGCTGGTCTGTCATAATATAATAGACACAGTAAATCTACCTGGTCTGTCATAATATAATAGGGACAGTAGATCTAGCTGGTCTGTCATAATATAATAGTTACAGTAGATCTAGTTGGTCTGTCATAATATAATAGAGACATAAAGACAGTAGATTTAGCTGGTCTGTCATAATACAATAGAGACAGTAGATCTAGTTGGTCTGTCATAATACAATAGAGACAGTAGATCTAGTTGGTCTGTCATAATACAATAGAGACAGTAGATCTAGCTGGTATGTCATAATATAATAGAGACAGTAGATCTAGTTGGTCTGTCATAATATAATAGAGACATAGAGACATTAGATCTAGCTGGTCTGTCATAATATAATAGAGACAGTAGATCTACCTGGTATGTCATAGTATAATAGAGACAGTATATCTACCTGGTCTGTCAAAATATAATAGAGACAGTAGATATAGCTGGTCTGTCATAATATAATAGAGACAGTAGATCTAGTTGGTCTGTCATAATATAATAGAGACATAGAGACAGTAGATTTAGCTGGTCTGTCATAATATAATAGAGACAGTATATCTACCTGGTCTGTCATAATATAATAGCGACAGTAGATATAGCTGGTCTGTCATAATATAATAGAGACAGTAGATCTAGTTGGTCTGTCATAATATAATAGAGACAGAAGGCAGTTGGTTTTAGGGGAGTTGAAACAGACACGGATAGATCTGGTTTTAGTAAATGAAGGGTTAAGGAATTTTATGAAGGATATTAATTATATTTTTACAACTTTTAGTGATCATGCTGGGTTAACATTTTCGGTGGGGTTAGATAAGGAAAGGAAAGGGGGAATATGGTGCATGAATGCAGGGTATCTAGGTGATGAAGAATATGGAATACAGCTTAAATCTTTGATAGAACATGAAATGGAGGATAAGCAAAAGATGATAAGTGCCAGTGGTGGGAAAATGTAAAGAAAAAAATTAAAGGTTTTAGTATTAGATATGCAAGGAAGAAGAGGAGTAGGATGACAAGAGAAGAACATTTTTTAAGAGAAAAATTGAATGAAGAAATGAGGAAATGTGATATTGATCCTATTTATAATGTTGAAAGGTTTTTAGATTTAAAGGCACAATTGAGCAAATGTGAAATAGTTAAGTGTAAGGGGGCATCTATTAGAAGTAGGTCAAAGTATGTGTTGGAAGGGGAGAAATGTACGTCTTTTTTTCTTGGTTTAGAGAAAACTAAACAGACGAAATCATATATTAGTGAGATAGAAAATGTAAAGGGTGAAGTGGTAAATGATTATGTTGAGATATTAGAAACCGTACAAAATTAAAATTGGAGAATTATAGGCCAATTAGTTTATTAAACTCAGATTATAAGATTTTAGCTAAGATTTTGGCAAATAGGATGAAGATGGTTTTAAATGATATTATAGCACCTACACAAAATTATAGTGTGCCTGGAAGAGACATAGCTGATACTATTATTACACTTAGAGATGTGATAAATAAAATGAATAGCGATAAGAGAGGGGGAATTGTTCTAAGTATAGATTTTAATAAAGCTTTTGACAGGGTGGAACATGATTTTATGTTTAGGGTACTGGAAAAATATGGGTTTGGAAACAGAATAATAGGATGGATAAAATTATTATATAGAAAGGCAAAAAGTAGGGTAAAATGTAATGGGGTTTTAACAGATTATTTTATTCTTGAGAGATCGGTGAGACAGGGGTGCCCTTTATCAGCATTATTGTATGTTTTATCGGTAGAACCCTTAGCGGCATACCTTAAAAAAGATAATTTTATAAATTGTGTAGAGACTCCGCAAGGAGGTTTTAGTTTAATTCATCAATATGCAGACGATACCACAATAACAGTTAGAGATGAGGGAAGTGTTAAAAGGGTGATGGAGTGTTTTAAAGTATATGAGCAAGCCTCAGGAGCAAAAGTGAATATGGAGAAGTCAGTAATAATGTATTTTGGGAAGATTAATGAGGGGACTTTTCCTTTTAAAATGGTAAATGATTATTTTAAGGTGTTAGGTGTGTTTTTAGGGGTGAAGGAACAGGAAGCTGGTGTAATGAATAAAGTTAGAAAGGTGGTAAATATGTGGAGGGGGAGGTCTTTGAAATTAAAAGGGAAAGTAATTGTTGTAAATTCCTTGCTGATGTCAATTTTTATTCATGTCATGAATGTTTTAGACGTACCAGAATGGGTTTTATCGGAAATAAATAAGATTTTAGTTGATTTTTTATGGGATGGGAAAGGTGCGAAAATGTCTTTTAAAACTTTGATTGCAGGTTATGAGGAGGGGGGTTTGAAGTTGGTGGATTTAAATGTGAGGAAAAAAGCAATTAGAGTCAAAATGGTACGTAAATATTTATATGGTGAATTAGATTATGGATGGAAAATATTTTTTAAGGAGTATTTGCAGGAGGTTGGGAGGATGGGGGACAATGGTTTATTGATGTGTATGAAAAACGAAATGTTAGGTAATATACCTTTGTTTTATAGAGAAGTGTTTGAGGCTTGGGGGGAGTTTTTACCAAATATTTATTATGAGTGTACCATTTTAGACAATATTTTAAATCAGCCAATTTTTTAAATCCCAAGATACAGTATAATAATAAGATGTTGTTTTGTAAATATTTTATGAGGGCTGGGATGAGACAGATTGGGGACATTTTATATGAGGTCATTCCGGGGTTCCTTCCATGTCAGGCAATATTTGATAATGTGGATGAAGAAAATGATGAAATAAGTAGAACTACTGTGGAGAACATGTATAAGAGAATATTAGGATGTCTTCCTGGGGAGTGGGGTGTGTTAATAAATAAAGAGGTGGCTACAAGAGCTAAGGGTTTACCGGTTTTATATTATGAAAGTAATGGGAAGAAGTATGATTTGTCAGGTTTGAAAGTTAAAAAGGTTTATGAAAAATGTATTTTAAAAGAGATAAAAACTCCTGCTTCGGAAAAAGTGTGGTCTAGGGTGTTTGCAAATATAGATGTGAAATCAATATGGAAGAATGTAAATGTAAAATATAATTCTATAGAATGTGAAGACAATGATTTTAAATTGAAACATAATAGGATATTTACGAACGTGGTTTTACATCAAATAAATAGAGATGTTAAAAGAGAATGTGATATTTGTAGTACGGGGGTGGAAAATTGTATGCACTTTTTTGTTGAATGTAGTAGATTAGAAGAGTTTCATAAGTATAATTGATTGAATGTAGTAAATAAAAAAAAATATATATATTTTTTTTAAAGTACGCCTGATCTCGTCTGATCTCGGAAGCTAAGCAGGGTCGGGCCTGGTTAGTACTTGGATGGGAGACCGCCTGGGAATACCATTTGCTGTAAGCATTTTGTCAACTCTTTGTCCGTTTTTTCCCACAAGGCTGAAATATGTGCCCTCGCTTTGAAATAAGTAAGCAAGGTTAGTTTGTATTTCATCCAACAATCTGTGCTACAAATTATGGCTACAGTATATGCAATTTTGAGTGACACAAAGATTCTTCTCTAAATGGTGAAAATGCAACAGCTGTTAATCAGACTCACTTTGACTTTATATAGTGCACCAAGAGATGGTTTCTCCCTTACGACCACATCGGCCTGAGTACGCCTGATCTCGTCTGATCTCGGAAGCTAAGCAGGGTCGGGCTTGGTTAGTACTTAGATGTGAGACCGCCTGGGAATACCAGGTGCTGTAAGCTTTTTGTCAACTCTTTGTCCGTTTTTTACCACAAGGCTGAATGAAATATGTGCCCTCGCTTTGAAATAAGTTAGTGCCTCTCAGGAGTCATGCTGCTTAGCAGTAATAATAAGATGATGAAATAACAATTTATAATAAACCCTCTCAAATGTAAACCTTCTGGAGCTGAGCAAAGATCAAGGAAAATAAGAAAACAGATGTACTTAATAACAAATGAAT
>NC_088403.1:3679170-3737438 GCF_034236695.1 Oncorhynchus nerka
TAATAGAGACAGCAGATCTAGCTGCTCTGTCATAATATAATAGAGGCAGTAGATCTAGCTGGTCTGTCATATTGTAATAAGACAGTAGATCTAGCTGGTCTGTCATAATATAATAGAGACAGCAGATCTAGCTGCTCTGTCATAATATAATAGAGACAGTAGATCTAGCTGGTCTGTCATAATATAATAGAGACAGTAGATCTAGCTGGTCTGTCATAATATAATAGAGACAGTAGATCTAGCTGGTCTGTCATAATATAATAGAGACAGTAGATCTAGCTGGTCTGTCATAATATAATAGAGACAGTAGATCTAGCTGGTCTGTCATAATATAATAGAGACAGTAGATCTAGCTGGTCTGTCATAATATAATAGAGACAGTAGATCTAGCTGGTCTGTCATAATATAATAGAGACAGTAGATCTAGCTGGTCTGTCATAATATAATAGAGACAGTAGATCTAGCTGGTCTGTCATAATATAATAGAGACAGTAGATCTAGCTGGTCTGTCATAATATAATAGAGACAGTAGATCTAGCTGGTCTGTCATAATATAATAGAGACAGCAGATCTAGCTGGTCTGTCATAATATAATAGAGACAGTAGATCTAGCTGGTCTGTCATAATATAATAGAGACAGTAGATCTAGCTGGTCTGTCATAATATAATAGAGACAGTAGATCTAGCTGGTCTGTCATAATATAATAGAGACAATAGATGTAATTAGTCTGTCATAAATATAATTGAGACATTAGATCTAGCTGGTCTGTCATAATATAGTAGAGACATGAGATCTAGCTGGTCTGTCATAATATAATAGAGACAGTAGATCTAGCTGGTCTGTCATAATATAATAGAGACAGTAGATCTAGCTGGTCTGTCATAATATAATAGAGACAGTAGATCTAGCTGGTCTGTAATAATATAATAGAGACAGTAGATCTAGCTGGTCTGTCATAATATAATAGAGACAGTAGATCTAGCTGGTCTGTCATAATATAATAGAGACAGTAGATCTAGCTGGTCTGTCATAATATAATAGAGACAGCAGATCTAGCTGGTCTGTCATAATATAATAGAGACAGTAGATCTAGCTGGTCTGTCATAATATAATAGAGACAGTAGATCTAGCTGGTCTGTCATAATATAATAGAGACAGTAGATCTAGCTGGTCTGTCATAATATATAATAGAGACAGTAGATCTAGCTGGTCTGTCATAATATAATAGAGACAGTAGATCTAGCTGGTCTGTCATAATATAATAGAGACAGTAGATCTAGCTGGTCTGTCATAATATAATATGTCATAATATAATAGAGGCAGCTGCTCTGTCATAATATAATAGAGGCAGTAGATCTAGCTGGTCTGTCATAATATAATAGAGACAGTAGATCTAGCTGGTCTGTCATAATATAATAGAGACAGTAGATCTAGCTGGTCTGTCATAATATAATAGAGACAGTATATCTACCTGGTCTGTCATATTATAATAGAGACAGTAGATCTAGCTGGTCTGTCATAATATAATAGAGACAGTAGATGTAGTGGGTCTGTCATAATACAATAGAGACAATAGAGACAGTAGATCTAGTTGGTCTGTCATAATATAATAGAGACAGTAGATGTAGCTGGTCTGTCATAATATAATAGAGACAGTCGATCTAGCTGGTCTGTCATAATATAATAGAGACAGTAGATCTAGCTGGTCTGTCATAATATAATAGAGACAGTAGATCTAGCTGGTCTGTCATAATATAATAGAGACAGTAGATCTAGCTGGTCTGTCATAATATAATAGAGACAGTAGATCTAGCTGGTCTGTCATAATATAATAGAGACACAGAGACAGTAGATCTAGCTGGTCTGTCATAATATAATAGAGACAGTAGATCTAGCTGGTCTGTCATAATATAATAGACACAGTAGATCTAGCTGGTCTGTCATAATATAATAGAGACAGTAGATCTAGCTGGTCTGTCATAATATAATAGAGACAGTAGATCTAGCTGGTCTGTCATAATATAATAGAGACAGTAGATCTAGCTGGTCTGTCATAATATAATAGAGACAGTAGATCTAGCTGGTCTGTCATATAATAGAGACAGTAGATCTAGCTGGTCTGTCATAATATAATAGAGACAGTAGATCTAGCTGGTCTGTCATAATATAATAGAGACAGTAGATCTAGCTGGTCTGTCATAATATAATAGAGACAGTAGATCTAGCTGGTCTGTCATAATATAATAGAGACAGTAGATCTAGCTGGTCTGTCATAATATAATAGAGACAGTAGATCTAGCCTGTCTGTCATAATATAATAGAGAATAGAGACAGTAGATCTAGCTGGTCTGTCATAATATAATAGAGACAGTAGATCTAGCTGGTCTGTCATAATATAATAGAGACAGTAGATCTAGCTGGTCTGTCATATTATAATAGAGACAGTAGATCTAGCTGGACTGTCATAATATAATAGAGTTAGTAGATCTAGCTGGTCAGTCATAATATAATAGAGACAGCAGATCTAACTGGTCTGTCATAGTATAATATAAATAGTAGAGACAGTAGATCTAGCTGGTCTGTCATAATATAATAGAGACAGTAGATCTAGCTGGTCTGTCATAATATAATAGAGACAGTAGATCTAGCTGGTCTGTCATAATATAATAGAGACAGTAGATCTAGCTGGTCTGTCATAATATAATAGAGACAGTAGATCTAGCTGGTCTGTCATAATATAATAGAGACAGTAGATCTAGCTGGTCTGTCATAATATAATAGAGACAGTAGATCTAGCTGGTCTGTCATAATATAATAGAGACAGTAGATCTAGCTGGTCTGTCATAATATAATAGAGACAGTAGATCTAGCTGGTCTGTCATAATATAATAGAGACAGTAGATCTAGCTGGTCTGTCATAATATAATAGAGACAGTAGATCTAGCTGGTCTGTCATAATATAATAGAGACAGTAGATCTAGCTGGTCTGTCATAATATAATAGAGACAGTAGATCTAGCTGGTCTGTCATAATATAATAGAGACAGTAGATCTAGCTGGTCTGTCATAATATAATAGAGACAGTAGATCTAGCTGGTCTGTCATAATATAATAGAGACAGTAGATCTAGCTGGTCTGTCATAATATAATAGAGACAGTAGATCTAGCTGGTCTGTCATAATATAATAGAGACAGTAGATCTAGCTGGTCTGTCATAATATAATAGAGACAGTAGATCTAGCTGGTCTGTCATAATATAATAGAGACAGTAGATCTAGCTGGTCTGTCATAATATAATAGAGACAGTAGATCTAGCTGGTCTGTCATAATATAATAGAGACAGTAGATCTAGCTGGTCTGTCATAATATAATAGAGACAGTAGATCTAGCTGGTCTGTCATAATATAATAGAGACAGTAGATCTAGCTGGTCTGTCATAATATAATAGAGACAGTAGATCTAGCTGGTCTGTCATAATATAATAGAGACAATAGATGTGATTAGTCTGTCATAAATATAATTGAGACATTAGATCTAGCTGGTCTGTCATAATATAATAGAGACAGTAGATCTAGCTGGTCTGTCATAATATAATAGAGACAGTAGATCTAGCTGGTCTGTCATAATATAATAGAGACAGTAGATCTAGCTGGTCTGTCATAATATAATAGAGACAGTAGATCTAGCTGGTCTGTCATAATATAATAGAGACAGTAGATCTAGCTGGTCTGTCATAATATAATAGAGACAGTAGATCTAGCTGGTCTGTCATAATATAATAGAGACAGTAGATCTAGCTGGTCTGTCATAATATAATAGAGACAGTAGATCTAGCTGGTCTGTCATAATATAATAGAGACAGTAGATCTAGCTGGTCTGTCATAATATAATAGAGACAGTAGATCTAGCTGGTCTGTCATAATATAATAGAGACAGCAGATCTAGCTGGTCTGTCATAATATAATAGAGACAGTAGATCTAGCTGGTCTGTCATAATATAATAGAGACAGTAGATCTAGCTGTCATAATATAATAGAGACTAGTCTGTCATGTCATAATATAATAGAGACAGTAGATCTAGCTGGTCTGTCATAATATAATAGAGACAGTAGATCTAGCTGGTCTGTCATAATATAATAGAGACAGTAGATCTAGCTGGTCTGTCATAATATAATAGAGACAGTAGATCTAGCTGGTCTGTCATAATATAATAGAGACAGTAGATCTAGCTGGTCTGTCATAATATAATAGAGACAGTAGATCTAGCTGGTCTGTCATAATATAATAGAGACAGTAGATCTAGCTGGTCTGTCATAATATAATAGAGACAGTAGATCTAGCTGGTCTGTCATAATATAATAGAGACAATAGATGTAATTAGTCTGTCATAAATATAATTGAGACAGTAGATCTAGCTGGTCTGTCATAATATAATAGAGACAGTAGATCTAGCTGGTCTGTCATAATATAATAGAGACAGTAGATCTAGCTGGTCTGTCATAATATAATAGAGACAGTAGATCTAGCTGGTCTGTCATAATATAATAGAGACAGTAGATCTAGCTGGTCTGTCATAATATAATAGAGACAGTAGATCTAGCTGGTCTGTCATAATATAATAGAGACAGTAGATCTAGCTGGTCTGTCATAATATAATAGAGACAGTAGATCTAGCTGGTCTGTCATAATATAATAGAGACAGTAGATCTAGCTGGTCTGTCATAATATAATAGAGACAGTAGATCTAGCTGGTCTGTCATAATATAATAGAGACAGTAGATCTAGCTGGTCTGTCATAATATAATAGAGACAGCAGATCTAGCTGGTCTGTCATAATATAATAGAGACAGTAGATCTAGCTGGTCTGTCATAATATAGAGACAGAGATCTAGCTGGTCTGTCATAATATAATAGAGACAGTAGTAGAGCTAGTCTGTCATAATATAATAGAGACAGTAGATCTAGCTGGTCTGTCATAATATAAGTCATAGAGACAGTAGATCTAGCTGGTCTGTCATAATATAATAGAGACAGTAGATCTAGCTGGTCTGTCATAATATAATAGAGACAGTAGATCTAGCTGGTCTGTCATAATATAATAGAGACAGTAGATCTAGCTGGTCTGTCATAATATAATAGAGACAGTAGATCTAGCTGGTCTGTCATAATATAATAGAGACAGTAGATCTAGCTGGTCTGTCATAATATAATAATAGAGACAGTAGATCTAGCTGGTCTGTCATAATATAATAGAGACAGTAGATCTAGCTGGTCTGTCATAATATAATAGAGACAGTAGATCTAGCTGGTCTGTCATAATATAATAGAGACAGTAGATCTAGCTGGTCTGTCATAATATAATAGAGACAGTAGATCTAGCTGGTCTGTCATAATATAATAGAGACAGTAGATCTAGCTGGTCTGTCATAATATAATAGAGACAGTAGATCTAGCTGGTCTGTCTAGATCTAGCTGGTCTGTCATAATATAATAGAGACAGTAGATCTAGCTGGTCTGTCATAATATAATAGAGACAGTAGATCTAGCTGGTCTGTCATAATATAATAGAGACAGTAGATCTAGCTGGTCTGTCATAATATAATATAATAGCTGGTCTGAGACAGACAGTAGATCTAGCTGGTCTGTCATAATATAATAGAGACAGTAGATCTAGCTGGTCTGTCATAATATAATAGAGACAGTAGATCTAGCTGGTCTGTCATAATATAATAGAGACAGTAGATCTAGCTGGTCTGTCATAATATAATAGAGACAGTAGATCTAGCTGGTCTGTCATAATATAATAGAGACAGTAGATCTAGCTGGTCTGTCATAATATAATAGAGACAGTAGATCTAGCTGGTCTGTCATAATATAATAGAGACAGTAGATCTAGCTGGTCTGTCATAATATAATAGAGACAGTAGATCTAGCTGGTCTGTCATATATAATAATAGAGAGCTGGTCTGTCATAATATAATAGAGACAGTAGATCTAGCTGGTCTGTCATAATATAATAGAGACAGTAGATCTAGCTGGTCTGTCATAATATAATAGAGACAGTAGATCTAGCTGGTCTGTCATAATATAATAGAGACAGTAGATCTAGCTGGTCTGTCATAATATAATAGAGACAGTAGATCTAGCTGGTCTGTCATAATATAATAGAGACAGTAGATCTAGCTGGTCTGTCATAATATAATAGAGACAGTAGATCTAGCTGGTCTGTCATAATATAATAGAGACAGTAGATCTAGCTGGTCTGTCATAATATAATAGAGACAGTAGATCTAGCTGGTCTGTCATAATATAATAGAGACAGTAGATCTAGCTGGTCTGTCATAATATAATAGAGACAGTAGATCTAGCTGGTCTGTCATAATATAATAGAGACAGTAGATCTAGCTGGTCTGTCATAATATAATAGAGACAGTAGATCTAGCTGGTCTGTCATAATATAATAGAGACAGACAGATCTAGCTGGTCTGTCATAATATAATAGAGACAGTAGATCTAGCTGGTCTGTCATAATATAATAGAGACAGTAGATCTAGCTGGTCTGTCATAATATAATAGAGACAGTAGATCTAGCTGGTCTGTCATAATATAATAGAGACAGTAGATCTAGCTGGTCTGTCATAATATAATAGAGACAGTAGATCTAGCTGGTCTGTCATAATATAATAGAGACAGTAGATCTAGCTGGTCTGTCATAATATAATAGAGACAGTAGATCTAGCTGGTCTGTCATAATATAATAGAGACAGTAGATCTAGCTGGTCTGTCATAATATAATAGAGACAGTAGATCTAGCTGGTCTGTCATAATATAATAGAGACAGTAGATCTAGCTGGTCTGTCATAATATAATAGAGACAGTAGATCTAGCTGGTCTGTCATAATATAATAGAGACAGTAGATCTAGCTGGTCTGTCATAATATAATAGAGACAGTAGATCTAGCTGGTCTGTCATAATATAATAGAGACAGTAGATCTAGCTGGTCTGTCATAATATAATAGAGACAGTAGATCTAGCTGGTCTGTCATAATATAATAGAGACAGTAGATCTAGCTGGTCTGTCATAATATAATAGAGACAGTAGATCTAGCTGGTCTGTCATAATATAATAGAGACAGTAGATCTAGCTGGTCTGTCATAAATATAATAGAGACAGTAGATCTAGCTGGTCTGTCATAATATAATAGAGACAGTAGATCTAGCTGGTCTGTCATAATATAATAGAGACAGTAGATCTAGCTGGTCTGTCATAATATAATAGAGACAGTAGATCTAGCTGGTCTGTCATAATATAATAGAGACAGTAGATCTAGCTGGTCTGTCATAATATAATAGAGACAGTAGATCTAGCTGGTCTGTCATAATATAATAGAGACAGTAGATCTAGCTGGTCTGTCATAATATAATAGAGACAGTAGATCTAGCTGGTCTGTCATAATATAATAGAGACAGTAGATCTAGCTGGTCTCTGTCATAATATAATAGAGACAGTAGATCTAGCTGGTCTGTCATAATATAATAGAGACAGTAGATCTAGCTGGTCTGTCATAATATAATAGAGACAGTAGATCTAGCTGGTCTGTCATAATATAATAGAGACAGTAGATCTAGCTGGTCTGTCATAATATAATAGAGACAGTAGATCTAGCTGGTCTGTCATAATATAATAGAGACAGTAGATCTAGCTGGTCTGTCATAATATAATAGAGACAGTAGATCTAGCTGGTCTGTCATAATATAATAGAGACAGTAGATCTAGCTGGTCTGTCATAATATAATAGAGACAGTAGATCTAGCTGGTCTGTCATAATATAATAGAGACAGTAGATCTAGCTGGTCTGTCATAATATAATAGAGACAGTAGATCTAGCTGGTCTGTCATAATATAATAGAGACAGTAGATCTAGCTGGTCTGTCATAATATAATAGAGACAGTAGATCTAGCTGGTCTGTCATAATATAATAGAGACAGTAGATCTAGCTGGTCTGTCATAATATAATAGAGACAGTAGATCAGCTGGTCTGTCATAATATAATAGAGACAGTAGATCTAGCTGGTCTGTCATAATATAATAGAGACAGTAGATCTAGCTGGTCTGTCATAATATAATAGAGACAGTAGATCTAGCTGGTCTGTCATAATATAATAGAGACAGTAGATCTAGCTGGTCTGTCATAATATAATAGAGACAGTAGATCTAGCTGGTCTGTCATAATAATATAATAGAGACAGTAGATCTAGCTGGTCTGTCATAATATAATAGAGACAACAGATCTAGCTGGTCTGTCATAATACAATAGAGACAGTAGATCTAGCTGGTCTGTCATAATATAATAGAGACAGTAGATCTAGCTGGTCTGTCATAATATAATAGAGACAGTAGATCTAGCTGGTCTGTCATAATATAATAGAGACAGTAGATCTAGCTGGTCTGTCATAATATAATAGAGACAGTAGATCTAGCTGGTCTGTCATAATATAATAGAGACAGTAGATCTAGCTGGTCTGTCATAATATAATAGAGACAGTAGATCTAGCTGGTCTGTCATAATATAATAGAGACAGTAGATCTAGCTGGTCTGTCATAATATAATAGAGACAGTAGATCTAGCTGGTCTGTCATAATATAATAGAGACAGTAGATCTAGCTGGTCTGTCATAATATAATAGAGACATTAGATCTAGCTGGTCTGTCATAGTATAATAGAGACATAGCGACAGTAGATCTGTCATAATATAATAGAGACATTAAATCTAGCTGGTCTGTCATATTATAATAGAGACATTAGATCTAGCTGGTCTGTCATAATATAATAGAGACATTAGATCTAGCTGGTCTGTCATAATATAATAGAGACAGTAGATCTAGCTGGTCTGTCATAATATAATAGAGACAGTAGATCTAGCTGGTCTGTCATAATATAATAGAGACAGTAGATCTAGCTGGTCTGTCATAATATAATAGAGACAGTAGATCTAGCTGGTCTGTCATAATATAATAGAGACAGTAGATCTAGCTGGTCTGTCATAATATAATAGAGACAGTAGATCTAGCTGGTCTGTCATAATATAATAGAGACAGTAGATCTAGCTGGTCTGTCATAATATAATAGAGACAGTAGATCTAGCTGGTCTGTCATAATATAATAGAGACAGTAGATCTAGCTGGTCTGTCATAATATAATAGAGACAGTAGATCTAGCTGGTCTGTCATAATATAATAGAGACAGTAGATCTAGCTGGTCTGTCATAATATAATAGAGACAGTAGATCTAGCTGGTCTGTCATAATATAATAGAGACAGTAGATCTAGCTGGTCTGTCATAATATAATAGAGACAGTAGATCTAGCTGGTCTGTCATAATATAATAGAGACAGTAGATCTAGCTGGTCTGTCATAATATAATAGAGACAGTAGATCTAGCTGGTCTGTCATAATATAATAGAGACAGTAGATCTAGCTGTCTGTCTGTCAGACAGTAGATAGCTGGTCTGTCATAATATAGAGACAGTAGATCTAGCTGGTCTGTCATAATATAATAGAGACAATAGATGTAATTAGTCTGTCATAAATATAATTGAGACATTAGATCTAGCTGGTCTGTCATAATATAATAGAGACAGTAGATCTAGCTGGTCTGTCATAATATAATAGAGACAGTAGATCTAGCTGGTCTGTCATAATATAATAGAGACAGTAGATCTAGCTGGTCTGTCATAATATAATAGAGACAGTAGATCTAGCTGGTCTGTCATAATATAATAGAGACAGTAGATCTAGCTGGTCTGTCATAATATAATAGAGACAGTAGATCTAGCTGGTCTGTCATAATATAATAGAGACAGTAGATCTAGCTGGTCTGTCATAATATAATAGAGACAGTAGATCTAGCTGGTCTGTCATAATATAATAGAGACAGTAGATCTAGCTGGTCTGTCATAATATAATAGAGACAGTAGATCTAGCTGGTCTGTCATAATATAATAGAGACAGTAGATCTAGCTGGTCTGTCATAATATAATAGAGACAGTAGATCTAGCTGGTCTGTCATAATATAATAGAGACAGTAGATCTAGCTGGTCTGTCATAATATAATAGAGACAGTAGATCTAGCTGGTCTGTCATAATATAATAGAGACAGTAGATCTAGCTGGTCTGTCATAATATAATAGAGACAGTAGATCTAGCTGGTCTGTCATAATATAATAGAGACAGTAGATCTAGCTGGTCTGTCATAATATAATAGAGACAGTAGATCTAGCTGGTCTGTCATAATATAATAGAGACAGTAGATCTAGCTGGTCTGTCATAATATAATAGAGACAGTAGATCTAGCTGGTCTGTCATAATATAATAGAGACAGTAGATCTAGCTGGTCTGTCATAATATAATAGAGACAGTAGATCTAGCTGGTCTGTCATAATATAATAGAGACAGTAGATCTAGCTGGTCTGTCATAATATAATAGAGACAGTAGATCTAGCTGGTCTGTCATAATATAATAGAGACAGTAGATCTAGCTGGTCTGTCATAATATAATAGAGACAGTAGATCTAGCTGGTCTGTCATAATATAATAGAGACAGTAGATCTAGCTGGTCTGTCATAATATAATAGAGACAGTAGATCTAGCTGGTCTGTCATAATATAATAGAGATCATAGAGACAGTAGATCTAGCTGGTCTGTCATAATATAATAGAGACAGTAGATCTAGCTGGTCTGTCATAATATAATAGAGACAGTAGATCTAGCTGGTCTGTCATAATATAATAGAGACAGTAGATCTAGCTGGTCTGTCATAATATAATAGAGACAGTAGATCTAGCTGGTCTGTCATAATATAATAGAGACAGTAGATCTAGCTGGTCTGTCATAATATAATAGAGACAGTAGATCTAGCTGGTCTGTCATAATATAATAGAGACAGTAGATCTAGCTGGTCTGTCATAATATAATAGAGACAATAGATCTAGCTGGTCTGTCATAATATAATAGAGACAGTAGATCTAGCTGGTCTGTCATAATATAATAGAGACAGTAGATCTAGCTGGTCTGTCATAATATAATAGAGACAGTAGATCTAGCTGGTCTGTCATAATATAATAGAGACAGTAGATCTAGCTGGTCTGTCATAATATAATAGAGACAGTAGATCTAGCTGGTCTGTCATAATATAATAGAGACAGTAGATCTAGCTGGTCTGTCATAATATAATAGAGACAGTAGATCTAGCTGGTCTGTCATAATATAATAGAGACAGTAGATCTAGCTGGTCTGTCATAATATAATAGAGACAGTAGATTTAGCTGGTCTGTCATAATATAATAGAGACAGTAGATCTAGCTGGTCTGTCATAATATAATAGAGACAGTAGATGTAGCTAATAGAGACAGTAGTCTGTCATAATATAATAGAGACAGTAGATCTAGCTGGTCTGTCATAATATAATAGAGACAGTAGATCTAGCTGGTCTGTCATA
Source organism: Oncorhynchus nerka (assembly GCF_034236695.1). Lineage (NCBI taxonomy): Eukaryota > Metazoa > Chordata > Actinopteri > Salmoniformes > Salmonidae > Oncorhynchus > Oncorhynchus nerka. The sequence goes on from NC_088403.1 coordinate 3,690,671, forward strand.
ATATAATAGAGACAGTAGATCTAGCTGGTCTGTCATAATATAATAGAGACAGTAGATCTAGCTGGTCTGTCATAATATAATAGAGACAGTAGATCTATCTGTCATAATATAATAGAGACAGTAGATCTAGCTGGTCTGTCATAATATAATAGAGACAGTAGATCTAGCTGGTCTGTCATAATATAATAGAGACAGTAGATCTAGCTGGTCTGTCATAATATAATAGAGACAGTAGATCTAGCTGGTCTGTCATAATATAATAGAGACAGTCAGATCTAGCTGGTCTGTCATAATATAATAGAGACAGTAGATCTAGCTGGTCTGTCATAATATAATAGAGACAGTAGATCTAGCTGGTCTGTCATAATATAATAGAGACAGTAGATCTAGCTGGTCTGTCATAATATAATAGAGACAGTAGATCTAGCTGGTCTGTCATAATATAATAGAGACAGTAGATCTAGCTGGTCTGTCATAATATAATAGAGACAGTAGATCTAGCTGGTCTGTCATAATATAATAGAGACAGTAGATCTAGCTGGTCTGTCATAATATAATAGAGACAGTAGATCTAGCTGGTCTGTCATAATATAATAGAGACAGTAGATCTAGCTGGTCTGTCATAATATAATAGAGACAGTAGATCTAGCTGGTCTGTCATAATATAATAGAGACAGTAGATCTAGCTGGTCTGTCATAATATAATAGAGACAGTAGATCTAGCTGGTCTGTCATAATATAATAGAGACAGTAGATCTAGCTGGTCTGTCATAATATAATAGAGACAGTAGATCTAGCTGGTCTGTCATAATATAATAGAGACAGTAGATCTAGCTAGTCTGTCATAAATATAATAGAGACAGTAGATCTAGCTGGTCTGTCATAATATAATAGAGACAGTAGATCTAGCTGGTCTGTCATAATATAATAGAGACAGTAGATCTAGCTGGTCTGTCATAATATAATAGAGACAGTAGATCTAGCTGGTCTGTCATAATATAATAGAGACAGTAGATCTAGCTGGTCTGTCATAATATAATAGAGACAGTAGATCTAGCTGGTCTGTCATAATATAATAGAGACAGTAGATCTAGATCTACCTGGTCTGTCATAATATAATAGAGACAGTAGATCTAGCTGGTCTGTCATAATATAATAGAGACAGTAGATCTAGCTGGTCTGTCATAATATAATAGAGACAGTAGATCTAGCTGGTCTGTCATAATATAATAGAGACACATAGATCTAGCTGGTCTGTCATAATATAATAGAGACAGTAGATCTAGCTGGTCTGTCATAATATAATAGAGACAGTAGATCTAGCTGGTCTGTCATAATATAATAGAGACAGTAGATCTAGCTGGTCTGTCATAATATAATAGAGACAGTAGATCTAGCTGGTCTGTCATAATATAATAGAGACAGTAGATCTAGCTGGTCTGTCATAATATAATAGAGACAGTAGATCTAGCTGGTCTGTCATAATATAATAGAGACAGTAGATCTAGCTGGTCTGTCATAATATAATAGAGACAGTAGATCTAGCTGGTCTGTCATAATATAATAGAGACAGTAGATCTAGCTGGTCTGTCATAATATAATAGAGACAGTAGATCTAGCTGGTCTGTCATAATATAATAGAGACAGTAGATCTAGCTGGTCTGTCATATAATATAATAGACAGTAGATCTAGCTGGTCTGTCATAATATAATAGAGACAGTAGATCTAGCTGGTCTGTCATAATATAATAGAGACAGTAGATCTAGCTGGTCTGTCATAATAATATAATAGAGACAGTAGATCTAGCTGGTCTGTCATAATATAATAGAGACAGTAGATCTAGCTGGTCTGTCATAATATAATAGAGACAGTAGATCTAGCTGGTCTGTCATAATATAATAGAGACAGTAGATCTAGCTGGTCTGTCATAATATAATAGAGACAGTAGATCTAGCTGGTCTGTCATAATAATAATAGAGACAGTAGATCTAGCTGGCAGTAGATCTGTCATAATATAATAGAGACAGTAGATCTAGCTGGTCTGTCATAATATAATAGAGACAGTAGATCTAGCTGGTCTGTCATAATATAATAGAGACAGTAGATCTAGCTGGTCTGTCATAATATAATAGAGACAGTAGATCTAGCTGGTCTGTCATAATATAATAGAGACAGTAGATCTAGCTGGTCTGTCATAATATAATAGAGACAGTAGATCTAGCTGGTCTGTCATAATATAATAGAGACAGTAGATCTAGCTGGTCTGTCATAATATAATAGAGACAGTAGATCTATAGAGAATAGATCTAGCTGGTCTGTCATAATATAATAGAGACAGTAGATCTAGCTGGTCTGTCATAATATAATAGAGACAGTAGATCTAGCTGGTCTGTCATAATATAATAGAGACAGTAGATCTAGCTGGTCTGTCATAATATAATAGAGACAGTAGATCTAGCTGGTCTGTCATAATATAATAGAGACAGTAGATCTAGCTGGTCTGTCATAATATAATAGAGACAGTAGATCTAGCTGGTCTGTCATAATATAATAGAGACAGTAGATCTAGCTGGTCTGTCATAATATAATAGAGACAGTAGATCTAGCTGGTCTGTCATAATATAATAGAGACAGTAGATCTAGCTGGTCTGTCATAATATAATAGAGACAGTAGATCTAGCTGGTCTGTCATAATATAATAGAGACAGTAGATCTAGCTGGTCTGTCATAATATAATAGAGACAGTAGATCTAGCTGGTCTGTCATAATATAATAGAGACAGTAGATCTAGCTGGTCTGTCATAATATAATAGAGACAGTAGATCTAGCTGGTCTGTCATAATATAATAGAGACAGTAGATCTAGCTGGTCTGTCATAATATAATAGAGACAGTAGATCTAGCTAGTCTGTCATAATATAATAGAGACAGTAGATCTAGCTGGTCTGTCATAATATAATAGAGACAGTAGATCTAGCTGGTCTGTCATAATATAATAGAGACAGTAGATCTAGCTGGTCTGTCATAATATAATAGAGACAGTAGATCTAGCTGGTCTGTCATAATATAATAGAGACAGTAGATCTAGCTGGTCTGTCATAATATAATAGAGACAGTAGATCTAGCTGGTCTGTCATAATATAATAGAGACAGTAGATCTAGCTGGTCTGTCATAAATATAATAGAGACAGTAGATCTAGCTGGTCTGTCATCATAATATAATAGAGACAGTAGATCTAGCTGGTCTGTCATAATATAATAGAGACAGTAGATCTAGCTGGTCTGTCATAATATAATAGAGACAGTAGATCTAGCTGGTCTGTCATAATATAATAGAGACAGTAGATCTAGCTCTGTCATAATATAATAGAGACAGTAGATCTAGCTGGTCTGTCATAATATAATAGAGACAGTAGATCTAGCTGGTCTGTCATAATATAATAGAGACAGTAGATCTAGCTGGTCTGTCATAATATAATAGAGACAGTAGATCTAGCTGGTCTGTCATAATATAATAGAGACAGTAGATCTAGCTGGTCTGTCATAATATAATAGAGACAGTAGATCTAGCTGGTCTGTCATAATATAATAGAGACAGTAGATCTAGCTGGTCTGTCATAATATAATAGAGACAGTAGATCTAGCTGGTCTGTCATAATATAATAGAGACAGTAGATCTAGCTGGTCTGTCATAATATAATAGAGACAGTAGATCTAGCTGGTCTGTCATAATATAATAGAGACAGTAGATCTAGCTGGTCTGTCATAATATAATAGTAGATCTAGTCTGTCATAATATAATAGAGACAGTAGATCTAGCTGGTCTGTCATAATATAATAGAGACAGTAGATCTAGCTGGTCTGTCATAATATAATAGAGACAGTAGATCTAGCTGGTCTGTCATAATATAATAGAGACAGTAGATCTAGCTGGTCTGTCATAATATAATAGAGACAGTAGATCTAGCTGGTCTGTCATAATATAATAGAGACAGTAGATCTAGCTGGTCTGTCATAATATAATAGAGAAAATAGTTCTAGCTGGTCTGTCATAATATAATAGAGACAATAGATGTAATTAGTCTGTCATAAATATAATTGAGACATTAGATCTAGCTGGTCTGTCATAATATAGTAGAGACAGGAGATCTAGCTGGTCTGTCATAATATAATAGAGACAGTAGATCTAGCTGGTCTGTCATAATATAATAGAGACAGTAGATCTAGCTGGTCTGTCATAATATAATAGAGACAGTAGATCTAGCTGGTCTGTCATAATATAATAGAGACAGTAGATCTAGCTGGTCTGTCATAATATAATAGAGACAGTAGATCTAGCTGGTCTGTCATAATATAATAGAGACAGTAGATCTAGCTGGTCTGTCATAATATAATAGAGACAGTAGATCTAGCTGGTCTGTCATAATATAATAGAGACAGTAGATCTAGCTGGTCTGTCATAATATAATAGAGACAGTAGATCTAGCTGGTCTGTCATAATATAATAGAGACAGTAGATCTAGCTGGTCTGTCATAATATAATAGAGACAGTAGATCTAGCTGGTCTGTCATAATATAATAGAGACAGTAGATCTAGCTGGTCTGTCATAATATAATAGAGACAGTAGATCTAGCTAGCTGGTCTGTCATAATATAATAGAGACAGTAGATCTAGCTGGTCTGTCATAATATAATAGAGACAGTAGATCTAGCTGGTCTGTCATAATATAATAGAGACAGTAGATCTAGCTGGTCTGTCATAATATAATAGAGACAGTAGATCTAGCTGGTCTGTCATAATATAATAGAGACAGTAGATCTAGCTGGTCTGTCATAATATAATAGAGACAGTAGATCTAGCTGGTCTGTCATAATATAATAGAGACAGTAGATCTAGCTGGTCTGTCATAATATAATAGAGACAGTAGATCTAGCTGGTCTGTCATAATAATATAATAGAGACAGTAGATCTAGCTGGTCTGTCATAATATAATATAATAGAGACAGTAGATCTAGCTGGTCTGTCATAATATAATAGAGACAGTAGATCTAGCTGGTCTGTCATAATATAATAGAGACAGTAGATCTAGCTGGTCTGTCATAATATAATAGAGACAGTAGATCTAGCTGGTCTGTCATATATATAATAGAGACAGTAGATCTAGCTGGTCTGTCATAATATAATAGAGACAGTAGATCTAGCTGGTCTGTCATAATATAATAGAGACAGTAGATCTAGCTGGTCTGTCATAATATAATAGAGACAGTAGATCTAGCTGGTCTGTCATAATATAATAGAGACAGTAGATCTAGCTGGTCTGTCATAATATAATAGAGACAGTAGATCTAGCTGGTCTGTCATAATATAATAGAGACAGTAGATCTAGCTGGTCTGTCATAATATAATAGAGACAGTAGATCTAGCTGGTCTGTCATAATATAATAGAGACAGTAGATCTAGCTGGTCTGTCATAATATAATAGAGACAGTAGATCTAGCTGGTCTGTCATAATATAATAGAGACAGCAGTAGATCTAGCTGGTCTGTCATAATATAATAGAGACAGTAGATCTAGCTGGTCTGTCATAATATAATAGAGACAGTAGATCTAGCTGGTCTGTCATAATATAATAGAGACAGTAGATCTAGCTGGTCTGTCATAATATAATAGAGACAGTAGATCTAGCTGGTCTGTCATAATATAATAGAGACAGTAGATCTAGCTGGTCTGTCATAATATAATAGAGACAGTAGATCTAGCTGGTCTGTCATAATATAATAGAGACAGTAGATCTAGCTGGTCTGTCATAATATAATAGAGACAGTAGATCTAGCTGGTCTGTCATAATATAATAGAGACAGTAGATCTAGCTGGTCTGTCATAATATAATAGAGACAGTAGATCTAGCTGGTCTGTCATAATATAATAGAGACAGTAGATCTAGCTGGTCTGTCATAATATAATATAGATCTAGCTGGTCTGTCATAATATAATAGAGACAGTAGATCTAGCTGGTCTGTCATAATATAATAGAGACAGTAGATCTAGCTGGTCTGTCATAATATAATAGAGACAGTAGATCTAGCTGGTCTGTCATATATATAATAGAGACAGTAGATCTAGCTGGTCTGTCATAATATAATAGAGACAGTAGATCTAGCTGGTCTGTCATAATATAATAGAGACAGTAGATCTAGCTGGTCTGTCATATATAATAGAGACAGTAGATCTAGCTGGTCTGTCATAATATAATAGAGACAGTAGATCTAGCTGGTCTGTCATAATATAATAGAGACAGTAGATCTAGCTGGTCTGTCATAATATAATAGAGACAGTAGATCTAGCTGGTCTGTCATAATATAATAGAGACAGTAGATCTAGCTGTCTGTCTGTCATAATATAATAGAGTCATAACAGTAGATCTAGCTGGTCTGTCATAATATAATAGAGAGACAGTAGATCTAGCTGGTCTGTCATAATATAATAGAGACAGTAGATCTAGCTGGTCTGTCATAATATAATAGAGACAGTAGATCTAGCTGGTCTGTCATAATATAATAGAGACAGTAGATCTAGCTGGTCTGTCATAATATAATAGAGACAGTAGATCTAGCTGGTCTGTCATAATATAATAGAGACAGTAGATCTAGCTGGTCTGTCATAATATAATAGAGACAGTAGATCTAGCTGGTCTGTCATAATATAATAGAGACAGTAGATCTAGCTGGTCTGTCATAATATAATAGAGACAGTAGATCTAGCTGGTCTGTCATAATATAATAGAGACAGTAGATCTAGCTGGTCTGTCATAATATAATAGAGACAGTAGATCTAGCTGGTCTGTCATAATATAATAGAGACAGTAGATCTAGCTGGTCTGTCATAATATAATAGAGACAGTAGATCTAGCTGGTCTGTCATAATATAATAGAGACAGTAGAGCTGGTCTGTCATAATATAATAGAGACAGTAGATCTAGCTGGTCTGTCATAATATAATAGAGACAGTAGATCTAGCTGGTCTGTCATAATATAATAGAGACAGTAGATCTAGCTGGTCTGTCATAATATAATAGAGACAGTAGATCTAGCTGGTCTGTCATAATATAATAGAGACAGTAGATCTAGCTGATTAGTCTGTCATAATATAATAGAGACAGTAGATCTAGCTGGTCTGTCATAATATAATAGAGACAGTAGATCTAGCTGGTCTGTCATAATATAATAGAGACAGTAGATCTAGCTGGTCTGTCATAATATAATAGAGACAGTAGATCTAGCTGGTCTGTCATAATATAATAGAGACAGTAGATCTAGCTGGTCTGTCATAATATAATAGAGACAGTAGATCTAGCTGGTCTGTCATAATATAATAGAGACAGTAGATCTAGCTGGTCTGTCATAATATAATAGAGACAGTAGATCTAGCTGGTCTGTCATAATATAATAGAGACAGTAGATCTAGCTGGTCTCTGTCATAATATAATAGAGACAGTAGATCTAGCTGGTCTGTCATAATATAATAGAGACAGTAGATCTAGCTGGTCTGTCATATAATATAATAGAGACAGTAGATCTAGCTGGTCTGTCATAATATAATAGAGACAGTAGATCTAGCTGGTCTGTCATAATATAATAGAGACAGTAGATCTAGCTGGTCTGTCATAATATAATAGAGACAGTAGATCTAGCTGGTCTGTCATAATATAAATAGAGACAGTAGATCTAGCTGGTCTGTCATAATATAATAGAGACAGTAGATCTAGCTGGTCTGTCATAATATAATAGAGACAGTAGATCTAGCTGGTCTGTCATAATATAATAGAGACAGTAGATCTAGCTGGTCTGTCATAATATAATAGAGACAGTAGATCTAGCTGGTCTGTCATAATATAATAGAGACAGTAGATCTAGCTGGTCTGTCATAATATAATAGAGACAGTAGATCTAGCTGGTCTGTCATAATATAATAGAGACAGTAGATCTAGCTGTCTGTCTGTCATATAATATAATAGAGACAGTAGATCTAGCTGGTCTGTCATAATATAATAGAGACAGTAGATCTAGCTGGTCTGTCATAATATAATAGAGACAGTAGATCTAGCTGGTCTGTCATAATATAATAGAGACAGTAGATCTAGCTGGTCTGTCATAATATAATAGAGACAGTAGATCTAGCTGGTCTGTCATAATATAATAGAGACATAGAGACAGTAGATCTCTGCTGGTCTGTCATAATATAATAGAGACAGTAGATCTAGCTGGTCTGTCATAATATAATAGAGACAGTAGATCTAGCTGGTCTGTCATAATATAATAGAGACAGTAGATCTAGCTGGTCTGTCATAATATAATAGAGACAGTAGATCTAGCTGGTCTGTCATAATATAATAGAGACAGTAGATCTAGCTGGTCTGTCATAATATAATAGAGACAGTAGATCTAGCTGGTCTGTCATAATATAATAGAGACAGTAGATCTAGCTGGTCTGTCATAATATAATAGAGACAGTAGATCTAGCTGGTCTGTCATAATATAATAGAGACAGTAGATCTAGCTGGTCTGTCATAATATAATAGAGACAGTAGATCTAGCTGGTCTGTCATAATATAATAGAGACAGTAGATCTAGCTGGTCTGTCATAATATAATAGAGACAGTAGATCTAGCTGGTCTGTCATAATATAATAGAGACAGTAGATCTAGCTGGTCTGTCATAATATAATAGAGACAGTAGATCTAGCTGGTCTGTCATAATATAATAGAGACAGTAGATCTAGCTGGTCTGTCATAATATAATAGAGACAGTAGATCTAGCTGGTCTGTCATAATATAATAGAGACAGTAGATCTAGCTGGTCTGTCATAATATAATATAATAGAGACAGTAGATCTAGCTGGTCTGTCATAATATAATAGAGACAGTAGATCTAGCTGGTCTGTCATAATATAATAGAGACAGTAGATCTAGCTGGTCTGTCATAATATAATAGAGACAGTAGATCTAGCTGGTCTGTCATAATATAATAGAGACAGTAGATCTAGCTGGTCTGTCATAATATAATAGAGACAGTAGATCTAGCTGGTCTGTCATAATATAATAGAGACAGTAGATCTAGCTAGTCTGTCATAATATAATAGAGACAGTAGATCTAGCTGGTCTGTCATAATATAATAGAGACAGTAGATCTAGCTGGTCTGTCATAATATAATAGAGACAGTAGATCTAGCTGGTCTGTCATAATATAATAGAGACAGTAGATCTAGCTGGTCTGTCATAATATAATAGAGACAGTAGATCTAGCTGGTCTGTCATAATATAATAGAGACAGTAGATCTAGCTGGTCTGTCATAATATAATAGAGACAGTAGATCTAGCTGGTCTGTCATAATATAATAGAGACAGTAGATCTAGCTGGTCTGTCATAATATAATAGAGACAGTAGATCTAGCTGGTCTGTCATAATATAATAGAGACAGTAGATCTAGCTGGTCTGTCATAATATAATAGAGACAGTAGATCTAGCTGGTCTGTCATAATATAGAGAATAGAGATCAGTCTAGATCTAGCTGGTCTGTCATAATATAATAGAGACAGTAGATCTAGCTGGTCTGTCATAATATAATAGAGACAGTAGATCTAGCTGGTCTGTCATAATATAATAGAGACAGTAGATCTAGCTGGTCTGTCATAATATAATAGAGACAGTAGATCTAGCTGGTCTGTCATAATATAATAGAGACAGTAGATCTAGCTAGGTCTGTCATAATATAATGGTCTAGTCTAGCTAATATAATAGAGACAGAGATCTAGCTGGTCTGTCATAATATAATAGAGACAGTAGATCTGGTCTGTCATAATATAATAGAGACAGTAGATCTAGCTGGTCTGTCATAATATAATAGAGACAGTAGATCTAGCTGGTCTGTCATAATATAATAGAGACAGTAGATCTAGCTGGTCTGTCATAATATAATAGAGACAGTAGATCTAGCTGGTCTGTCATAATATAATAGAGACAGTAGATCTAGCTGGTCTGTCATAATATAATAGAGACAGTAGATCTAGCTGGTCTGTCATAATATAATAGAGACAGTAGATCTAGCTGGTCTGTCATAATATAATAGAGACAGTAGATCTAGCTGGTCTGTCATAATATAATAGAGACAGTAGATCTAGCTGGTCTGTCATAATATAATAGAGACAGTAGATCTAGCTGGTCTGTCATAATATAATAGAGACAGTAGATCTAGCTGGTCTGTCATAATATAATAGAGACAGTAGATCTAGCTGGTCTGTCATAATATAATAGAGACAGTAGATCTAGCTGGTCTGTCATAATATAATAGAGACAGTAGATCTAGCTGGTCTGTCATAATATAATAGAGACAGTAGATCTAGCTGGTCTGTCATAATATAATAGAGACAGTAGATCTAGCTGGTCTGTCATAATATAATAGAGACAGTAGATCTAGCTGGTCTGTCATAATATAATAGAGACAGTAGATCTAGCTGGTCTGTCATAATATAATAGAGACAGTAGATCTAGCTGGTCTGTCATAATATAATAGAGACAGTAGATCAGTAGATCTAGCTGGTCTGTCATAATATAATAGAGACAGTAGATCTAGCTGGTCTGTCATAATATAATAGAGACAGTAGATCTAGCTGGTCTGTCATAATATAATAGAGACAGTAGATCTAGCTGGTCTGTCATAATATAATAGAGACAGTAGATCTAGCTGGTCTGTCATAATATAATAGAGACAGTAGATCTAGCTGGTCTGTCATAATATAATAGAGACAGTAGATCTAGCTGGTCTGTCATAATATAATAGAGACAGTAGATCTAGCTGGTCTGTCATAATATAATAGAGACAGTAGATCTAGCTGGTCTGTCATAATATAATAGAGACAGTAGATCTAGCTGGTCTGTCATAATATAATAGAGACAGTAGATCTAGCTGGTCTGTCATAATATAATAGAGACAGTAGATCTAGCTGGTCTGTCATAATATAATAGAGACAGTAGATCTAGCTGGTCTGTCATAATATAATAGAGACAGTAGACAGTAGATCTAGCTGGTCTGTCATAATATAATAGAGACAGTAGATCTAGCTGGTCTGTCATAATATAATAGAGACAGTAGATCTAGCTGGTCTGTCATAATATAATAGAGACAGTAGATCTAGCTGGTCTGTCATAATATAATAGAGACAGTAGATCTAGCTGGTCTGTCATAATATAATAGAGACAGTAGATCTAGCTGGTCTGTCATAATATAATAGAGACAGTAGATCTAGCTGGTCTGTCATAATATAATAGAGACAGTAGATCTAGCTGGTCTGTCATAATATAATAGAGACAGTAGATCTAGCTGGTCTGTCATAATATAATAGAGACAGTAGATCTAGCTGGTCTGTCATAATATAATAGAGACAGTAGATCTAGCTGGTCTGTCATAATATAATAGAGACAGTAGATCTAGCTGGTCTGTCATAATATAATAGAGACAGTAGATCTAGCTGGTCTGTCATAATATAATAGAGACAGTAGATCTAGCTGGTCTGTCATAATATAATAGAGACAGTAGATCTAGCTGGTCTGTCATAATATAATAGAGACAGTAGATCTAGCTGGTCTGTCATAATATAATAGAGACAGTAGATCTAGCTGGTCTGTCATAATATAATAGAGACAGTAGATCTAGCTGGTCTGTCATAATATAATAGAGACAGTAGATCTAGCTGGTCTGTCATAATATAATAGAGACAGTAGATCTAGCTGGTCTGTCATAATATAATAGAGACAGTAGATCTAGCTGGTCTGTCATAATATAATAGAGACAGTAGATCTAGCTGGTCTGTCATAATATAATAGAGACAGTAGATCTAGCTGGTCTGTCATAATATAATAGAGACAGTAGATCTAGCTGGTCTGTCATAATATAATAGAGACAGTAGATCTAGCTGGTCTGTCATAATATAATAGAGACAGTAGATCTAGCTGGTCTGTCATAATATAATAGAGACAGTAGATCTAGCTGGTCTGTCATAATATAATAGAGACAGTAGATCTAGCTGGTCTGTCATAATATAATATATAATAGAGTCTGTCATAATATAGATCTAGCTGGTCTGTCATAATATAATAGAGACAGTAGATCTAGCTGGTCTGTCATAATATAATAGAGACAGTAGATCTAGCTGGTCTGTCATAATATAATAGAGACAGTAGATCTAGCTGGTCTGTCATAATATAATAGAGACAGTAGATCTAGCTGGTCTGTCATAATATAATAGAGACAGTAGATCTAGCTGGTCTGTCATAATATAATAGAGACAGTAGATCTAGCTGGTCTGTCATAATATAATAGAGACAGTAGATCTAGCTGGTCTGTCATAATATAATAGAGACAGTAGATCTAGCTGGTCTGTCATAATATAATAGAGACAGTAGATCTAGCTGGTCTGTCATAATATAATAGAGACAGTAGATCTAGCTGGTCTGTCATAATATAATAATAGAGACAGTAGATCTAGCTGGTCTGTCATAATATAATAGAGACAGTAGATCTAGCTGGTCTGTCATAATATAATAGAGACAGTAGATCTAGCTGGTCTGTCATAATATAATAGAGACAGTAGATCTAGCTGGTCTGTCATAATATAATAGAGACAGTAGATCTAGCTGGTCTGTCATAATATAATAGAGACAGTAGATCTAGCTGGTCTGTCATAATATAATAGAGACAGTAGATCTAGCTGGTCTGTCATAATATAATAGAGACAGTAGATCTAGCTGGTCTGTCATAATATAATAGAGACAGTAGATCTAGCTGGTCTGTCATAATATAATAGAGACAGTAGATCTAGCTGATCTGTCATAATACAATAGAGACAGTAGATCTAGCTGGTCTGTCATAATATAATAGAGACAGTAGATCTAGCTGGTCTGTCATAATATAATAGAGACAGTAGATCTAGCTGGTCTGTCATAATATAATAGAGACAGTAGATCTAGCTGGTCTGTCATAATATAATAGAGACAGTAGATCTAGCTGGTCTGTCATAATATAATAGAGACAGTAGATCTAGCTGGTCTGTCATAATATAATAGAGACAGTAGATCTAGCTGGTCTGTCATAATATAATAGAGACAGTAGATCTAGCTGGTCTGTCATAATATAATAGAGACAGTAGATCTAGCTGGTCTGTCATAATATAATAGAGACAGTAGATCTAGCTGGTCTGTCATAATATAATAGAGACAGTAGATCTAGCTGGTCTGTCATAATACAATAGAGACAATAGAGACAGTAGATCTAGCTGGTCTGTCATAATATAATAGAGACAGTAGATCTAGCTGGTCTGTCATAATATAATAGAGACAGTCGATCTAGCTGGTCTGTCATAATATGATAGAGACAGTAGATCTAGCTGGTCTGTCAAAATATAATAGACACAGTAGATCTAGCTGGTCTGTCATAATATAATAGAGACAGTAGATCTAGCTGGTCTGTCATAATATAATAGAGACAGTAGATCTAGCTGGTCTGTCATAATATAATAGAGACAGTAGATCTAGCTGGTCTGTCATAATATAATAGAGACAGTAGATCTAGCTGGTCTGTCATAATATAATAGAGACAGTAGATCTAGCTGGTCTGTCATAATATAATATAATAGAGAGACAGTAGATCTAGCTGGTCTGTCATATAATAGAGACAGTAGATCTAGCTGGTCTGTCATAATACAATAGAGACAGTAGATCTAGCTGGTCTGTCATAATATAATAGAGACATTTGATCTAGCTGGTCTGTCATAATATAATAGAGACAGTAGATCTAGCTGGTCTGTCATAATATAAGACAGTAGAGAGACAGTAGATCTAGCTGGTCTGTCATAATATAATAGAGACAGTAGATCTAGCTGGTCTGTCATAATATAATAGAGACAGTAGATCTAGCTGGTCTGTCATAATATAATAGAGACAGTAGATCTAGCTGGTCTGTCATAATATAATAGAGACAGTAGATCTAGCTGGTCTGTCATAATATAATAGAGACAGTAGATCTAGCTGGTCTGTCATAATATAATAGAGACAGTAGATCTAGCTGGTCTGTCATAATATAATAGAGACAGTAGATCTAGCTGGTCTGTCATAATATAATAGAGACAGTAGATCTAGCTGGTCTGTCATAATATAATAGAGACAGTAGATCTAGCTGGTCTGTCATAATATAATAGAGACAGTAGATCTAGCTGGTCTGTCATAATATAATAGAGACAGTAGATCTAGCTGGTCTGTCATAATATAATAGAGACAGTAGATCTAGCTGGTCTGTCATAATATAATAGAGACAGTAGATCTAGCTGGTCTGTCATAATATAATAGAGACAGTAGATCTAGCTGGTCTGTCATAATATAATAGAGACAGTAGATCTAGCTGGTCTGTCATAATATAATAGAGACAGTAGATCTAGCTGGTCTGTCATAATATAATAGAGACAGTAGATCTAGCTGGTCTGTCATAATATAATAGAGACAGTAGATCTAGCTGGTCTGTCATAATATAATAGAGACAGTAGATCTAGCTGGTCTGTCATAATATAATAGAGACAGTAGATCTAGCTGGTCTGTCATAATATAATAGAGACAGTAGATCTAGCTGGTCTGTCATAATATAATAGAGACAGTAGATCTAGCTGGTCTGTCATAATATAATAGAGACAGTAGATCTAGCTGGTCTGTCATAATATAATAGAGACAGTAGATCTAGCTGGTCTGTCATAATATAATAGAGACAGTAGATCTAGCTGGTCTGTCATAATATAATAGAGACAGTAGATCTAGCTGGTCTGTCATAATATAATAGAGACAGTAGATCTAGCTGGTCTGTCATAATATAATAGAGACAGTAGATCTAGAGACAGTAGATCTAGCTGGTCTGTCATAATATAATAGAGACAGTAGATCTAGCTGGTCTGTCATAATATAATAGAGACAGTAGATCTAGCTGGTCTGTCATAATATAATAGAGACAGTAGATCTAGCTGGTCTGTCATAATATAATATAATAGATCTAGACAGTAGATCTAGCTGGTCTGTCATAATATAATAGAGACAGTAGATCTAGCTGGTCTGTCATAATATAATAGAGACAGTAGATCTAGCTGGTCTGTCATAATATAATAGAGACAGTAGATCTAGCTGGTCTGTCATAATATAATAGAGACAGTAGATCTAGCTGGTCTGTCATAATATAATAGAGACAGTAGATCTAGCTGGTCTGTCATAATATAATAGAGACAGTAGATCTAGCTGGTCTGTCATAATATAATAGAGACAGTAGATCTAGCTGGTCTGTCATAATATAATAGAGACAGTAGATCTAGCTGGTCTGTCATAATATAATAGAGACAGTAGATCTAGCTGGTCTGTCTGTCATAATATAATAGAGACAGTAGATCTAGCTGGTCTGTCATAATATAATAGAGACAGTAGATCTAGCTGGTCTGTCATAATATAATAGAGACAGTAGATCTAGCTGGTCTGTCATAATATAATAGAGACAGTAGATCTAGCTGGTCTGTCATAATATAATAGAGACAGTAGATCTAGCTGGTCTGTCATAATATAATAGAGACAGTAGATCTAGCTGGTCTGTCATAATAATAGAGACAGTAGATCTAGCTGGAGTCATAATATAATAGACAGTAGATCTAGCTGGTCTGTCATAATATAATAGAGACAGTAGATCTAGCTGGTCTGTCATAATATAATAGAGACAGTAGATCTAGCTGGTCTGTCATAATATAATAGAGACAGTAGATCTAGCTGGTCTGTCATAATATAATAGAGACAGTAGATCTAGCTGGTCTGTCATAATATAATAGAGACAGTAGATCTAGCTGGTCTGTCATAATATAATAGAGACAGTAGATCTAGCTGGTCTGTCATAATATAATAGAGACAGTAGATCTAGCTGGTCTGTCATAATATAATAGAGACAGTAGATCTAGCTGGTCTGTCATAATATAATAGAGACAGTAGATCTAGCTGGTCTGTCATAATATAATAGAGACAGTAGATCTAGCTGGTCTGTCATAATATAATAGAGACAGTAGATCTAGCTGGTCTGTCATAATATAATAGAGACAGTAGATCTAGCTGGTCTGTCATAATATAATAGAGACAGTAGATCTAGCTGGTCTGTCATAATATAATAGAGACAGTAGATCTAGCTGGTCTGTCATATATAATAGAGACAGTAATAGAGACAGTAGATCTAGCTGGTCTGTCATAATATAATAGAGACAGTAGATCTAGCTGGTCTGTCATAATATAATAGAGACAGTAGATCTAGCTGGTCTGTCATAATATAATAGAGACAGTAGATCTAGCTGGTCTGTCATAATATAATAGAGACAGTAGATCTAGCTGGTCTGTCATAATATAATAGAGACAGTAGATCTAGCTGGTCTGTCATAATATAATAGAGACAGTAGATCTAGCTGGTCTGTCATAATATAATAGAGACAGTAGATCTAGCTGGTCTGTCATAATATAATAGAGACAGTAGATCTAGCTGGTCTGTCATAATATAATAGAGACAGTAGATCTAGCTGGTCTGTCATAATATAATAGAGACAGTAGATCTAGCTGGTCTGTCATAATATAATAGAGACAGTAGATCTAGCTGGTCTGTCATAATATAATAGAGACAGTAGATCTAGCTGGTCTGTCATAATATAATAGAGACAGTAGATCTAGCTGGTCTGTCATAATATAATAGAGACAGTAGATCTAGCTGGTCTGTCATAATATAATAGAGACAGTAGATCTAGCTGGTCTGTCATAATATAGAGACAGTAGATCTAGCTGGTCTGTATAATAGTATCTAGCTGGTCTGTCATAATATAATAGAGACAGTAGATCTAGCTGGTCTGTCATAATATAATAGAGACAGTAGATCTAGCTGGTCTGTCATAATATAATAGACAGTAGAGATCTAGCTGGTCTGTCATAATATAATAGAGACAGTAGATCTAGCTGGTCTGTCATAATATAATAGAGACAGTAGATCTAGCTGGTCTGTCATAATATAATAGAGACAGTAGATCTAGCTGGTCTGTCATAATATAATAGAGACAGTAGATCTAGCTGGTCTGTCATAATATAATAGAGACAGTAGATCTAGCTGGTCTGTCATAATATAATAGAGACAGTAGATCTAGCTGGTCTGTCATAATATAATAGAGACAGTAGATCTAGCTGGTCTGTCATAATATAATAGAGACAGTAGATCTAGCTGGTCTGTCATAATATAATAGAGACAGTAGATCTAGCTGGTCTGTCATAATATAATAGAGACAGTAGATCTAGCTGGTCTGTCATAATATAATAGAGACAGTAGATCTAGCTGGTCTGTCATAATATAATAGAGACAGTAGATCTAGCTGGTCTGTCATAATATAATAGAGACAGTAGATCTAGCTGGTCTGTCATAATATAATAGAGACAGTAGATCTAGCTGGTCTGTCATAATATAATAGAGACAGTAGATCTAGCTGGTCTGTCATAATATAATAGAGACAGTAGATCTAGCTGGTCTGTCATAATATAATAGAGACAGTAGATCTAGCTGGTCTGTCATAATATAATAGAGAGTAGATCTAGTAGATAATAGAGACTGGTAGCTGGTCTGTCATAATATAATAGAGACAGTAGATCTAGCTGGTCTGTCATAATATAATAGAGACAGTAGATCTAGCTGGTCTGTCATAATATAATAGAGACAGTAGATCTAGCTGGTCTAGCTGGTCTGTCATAGATAATAGAGACAGTAGATCTAGCTGGTCTGTCATAATATAATAGAGACAGTAGATCTAGCTGGTCTGTCATAATATAATAGAGACAGTAGATCTAGCTGGTCTGTCATAATATAATAGAGACAGTAGATCTAGCTGGTCTGTCATAATATAATAGAGACAGTAGATCTAGCTGGTCTGTCATAATATAATAGAGACAGTAGATCTAGCTGGTCTGTCATAATATAATAGAGACAGTAGATCTAGCTGGTCTGTCATAATATAATAGAGACAGTAGATCTAGCTGGTCTGTCATAATATAATAGAGACAGTAGATCTAGCTGGTCTGTCATATATATATAATAGAGACAGTAGATCTAGCTGGTCTGTCATAATATAATAGAGACAGTAGATCTAGCTGGTCTGTCATAATATAATAGAGACAGTAGATCTAGCTGGTCTGTCATAATATAATAGAGACAGTAGATCTAGCTGGTCTGTCATAATATAATAGAGACAGTAGATCTAGCTGGTCTGTCATAATATAATAGAGACAGTAGATCTAGCTGGTCTGTCATAATATAATAGAGACAGTAGATCTAGCTGGTCTGTCATAATATAATAGAGACAGTAGATCTAGCTGGTCTGTCATAATATAATAGAGACAGTAGATCTAGCTGGTCTGTCATAATATAATAGAGACAGTAGATCTAGCTGGTCTGTCATATAATATATAATAGAGACAGTAGATCTAGCTGGTCTGTCATAATATAATAGAGACAGTAGATCTAGCTGGTCTGTCATAATATAATAGAGACAGTAGATCTAGCTGGTCTGTCATAATATAATAGAGACAGTAGATCTAGCTGGTCTGTCATAATATAATAGAGACAGTAGATCTAGCTGGTCTGTCATAATATAATAGAGACAGACAGTAGATCTAGCTGGTCTGTCATAATATAATAGAGACAGTAGATCTAGCTGGTCTGTCATAATATAATAGAGACAGTAGATCTAGCTGGTCTGTCATAATATAATAGAGACAGTAGATCTAGCTGGTCTGTCATAATATAATAGAGACAGTAGATCTAGCTGGTCTGTCATAATATAATAGAGACAGTAGATCTAGCTGGTCTGTCATAATATAATAGAGACAGTAGATCTAGCTGGTCTGTCATAATATAATAGAGACAGTAGATCTAGCTGGTCTGTCATAATATAATAGAGACAGTAGATCTAGCTGGTCTGTCATAATATAATAGAGACAGTAGATCTAGCTGGTCTGTCATATATAATAGAGACAGTAGATCTAGCTGGTCTGTCATAATATAATAGAGACAGTAGATCTAGCTGGTCTGTCATAATATAATAGAGACAGTAGATCTAGCTGGTCTGTCATAATATAATAGAGACAGTAGATCTAGCTGGTCTGTCATAATATAATAGAGACAGTAGATCTAGCTGGTCTGTCATAATATAATAGAGAGTAGATCTAGCTGGTCTGTCATAATATAATAGAGACAGTAGATCTAGCTGGTCTGTCATAATATAATAGAGACAGTAGATCTAGCTGGTCTGTCATAATATAATAGAGACAGTAGATCTAGCTGGTCTGTCATAATATAATAGAGACAGTAGATCTAGCTGGTCTGTCATAATATAATAGAGACAGTAGATCTAGCTGGTCTGTCATAATATAATAGAGACAGTAGATCTAGCTGGTCTGTCATAATATAATAGAGACAGTAGATCTAGCTGGTCTGTCATAATATAATAGAGACAGTAGATCTAGCTAGTCTGTCATAATATAATAGAGACAGTAGATCTAGCTGGTCTGTCATAATATAATAGAGACAGTAGATCTAGCTGGTCTGTCATAATATAATAGAGACAGTAGATCTAGCTGGTCTGTCATAATATAATAGAGACAGTAGATCTAGCTGGTCTGTCATAATATAATAGAGACAGTAGATCTAGCTGGTCTGTCATAATATAATAGAGACAGTAGATCTAGCTGGTCTGTCATAATATAATAGAGACAGTAGATCTAGCTGGTCTGTCATAATATAATAGAGACAGTAGATCTAGCTGGTCTGTCATAATATAATAGAGACAGTAGATCTAGCTGGTCTGTCATAATATAATAGAGACAGTAGATCTAGCTGGTCTGTCTGGTCTGTCATAATATAATAGAGACAGTAGATCTAGCTGGTCTGTCATAATATAATAGAGACAGTAGATCTAGCTGGTCTGTCATAATATAATAGAGACAGTAGATCTAGCTGGTCTGTCATAATATAATAGAGACAGTAGATCTAGCTGGTCTGTCATAATATAATAGAGACAGTAGATCTAGCTGGTCTGTCATAATATAATAGAGACAGTAGATCTAGCTGGTCTGTCATAATATAATAGAGACAGTAGATCTAGCTGGTCTGTCATAATATAATAGAGACAGTAGATCTAGCTGGTCTGTCATAATATAATAGAGACAGTAGATCTAGCTGGTCTGTCATAATATATAATAGAGACAGTAGATCTAGCTGGTCTGTCATAATATAGAGATAGAGACAGTAGATCTAGCTGGTCTGTCATCATATATAATAGAGACAGTAGATCTAGCTGGTCTGTCATAATATAATAGAGACAGTAGATCTAGCTGGTCTGTCATAATATAATAGAGACAGTAGATCTAGCTGGTCTGTCATAATATAATAGAGACAGTAGATCTAGCTGGTCTGTCATAATATAATAGAGACAGTAGATCTAGCTGGTCTGTCATATATATAATAGAGACAGTAGATCTAGCTGGTCTGTCATAATATAATAGAGACAGTAGATCTAGCTGGTCTGTCATAATATAATAGAGACAGTAGATCTAGCTGGTCTGTCATAATATAATAGAGACAGTAGATCTAGCTGGTCTGTCATAATATAATAGAGACAGTAGATCTAGCTGGTCTGTCATAATATAATAGAGACAGTAGATCTAGCTGGTCTGTCATAATATAATAGAGACAGTAGATCTAGCTGGTCTGTCATAATATAATAGAGACAGTAGATCTAGCTGGTCTGTCATAATATAATAGAGACAGTAGATCTAGCTGGTCTGTCATAATATAATAGAGACAGTAGATCTAGCTGGTCTGTCATAATATAATAGAGACATAATAATAGAGACAGTAGATCTAGCTGGTCTGTCATAATATAATAGAGACAGTAGATCTAGCTGGTCTGTCATAATATAATAGAGACAGTAGATCTAGCTGGTCTGTCATAATATAATAGAGACAGTAGATCTAGCTGGTCTGTCATAATATAATAGAGACAGTAGATCTAGCTGGTCTGTCATAATATAATAGAGACAGTAGATCTAGCTGGTCTGTCATAATATAATAGAGACAGTAGATCTAGCTGGTCTGTCATAATATAATAGAGACAGTAGATCTAGCTGGTCTGTCATAATATAATAGAGACAGTAGATCTAGCTGGTCTGTCATAATATAATATAATAGAGACAGTAGATCTAGCTGGTCTGTCATAATATAATAGAGACAGTAGATCTAGCTGGTCTGTCATAATATAATAGAGACAGTAGATCTAGCTGGTCTGTCATAATATAATAGAGACAGTAGATCTAGCTGGTCTGTCATAATATAATAGAGACAGTAGATCTAGCTGGTCTGTCATAATATAATAGAGACAGTAGATCTAGCTGGTCTGTCATAATATAATAGAGACAGTAGATCTAGCTGGTCTGTCATAATATAATAGAGACAGAGATCTAGCTGGTCTGTCATAATATAATAGAGACAGTAGATCTAGCTGGTCTGTCATAATATAATAGAGACAGTAGATCTAGCTGGTCTGTCATATATATATAATAGAGACAGTAGATCTAGCTGGTCTGTCATAATATAATAGAGACAGTAGATCTAGCTGGTCTGTCATAATATAATAGAGACAGTAGATCTAGCTGGTCTGTCATAATATAATAGAGACAGTAGATCTAGCTGGTCTGTCATAATATAATAGAGACAGTAGATCTAGCTGGTCTGTCATAATATAATAGAGACAGTAGATCTAGCTGGTCTGTCATAATATAATAGAGACAGTAGATCTAGCTGGTCTGTCTGTCATATAGAGACAGAGACTAGTCTGTAGATCTAGCTGGTCTGTCATATATATAATAGAGACAGTAGATCTAGCTGGTCTGTCATAATATAATAGAGACAGTAGATCTAGCTGGTCTGTCATAATATAATAGAGACAGTAGATCTAGCTGGTCTGTCATAATAATATAATAGAGACAGTAGATCTAGCTGGTCTGTCATAATATAATAGAGACAGTAGATCTAGCTGGTCTGTCATAATATAATAGAGACAGTAGATCTAGCTGGTCTGTCATAATATAATAGAGACAGTAGATCTAGCTGGTCTGTCATAATATAATAGAGACAGTAGATCTAGCTGGTCTGTCATAATATAATAGAGACAGTAGATCTAGCTGGTCTGTCATAATATATAAGACAGAGACAGTAGATACAGTAGATCTAGCTGGTCTGTCATAATATAATAGAGACAGTAGATCTAGCTGGTCTGTCATAATATAATAGAGACAGTAGATCTAGCTGGTCTGTCATAATATAATAGAGACAGTAGATCTAGCTGGTCTGTCATAATATAATAGAGACAGTAGATCTAGTCATATATATAATAGAGACAGTAGATCTAGCTGGTCTGTCATAATATAATAGAGACAGTAGATCTAGCTGGTCTGTCATAATATAATAGAGACAGTAGATCTAGCTGGTCTGTCATAATATAATATAGAATAGAGACAGTAGATCTAGCTGGTCTGTCATAATATAATAGAGACAGTAGATCTAGCTGGTCTGTCATAATATAATAGAGACAGTAGATCTAGCTGGTCTGTCTGTCATAATATAATAGAGACAGTAGATCTAGCTGGTCTGTCATAATATAATAGAGACAGTAGATCTAGCTGGTCTGTCATAATATAATAGAGACATAGATCTAGCTGGTCTGTCATAATATAATAGAGACAGTAGATCTAGCTGGTCTGTCATAATATAATAGAGACAGTAGATCTAGCTGGTCTGTCATAATATAATAGAGACAGTAGATCTAGCTGGTCTGTCATAATATAATAGAGACAGTAGATCTAGCTGGTCTGTCATAATATAATAGAGACAGTAGATCTAGCTGGTCTGTCATAATATAATAGAGACAGTAGATCTAGCTGGTCTGTCATAATATAATAGAGACAGTAGATCTAGCTGGTCTGTCATAATATAATAGAGACAGTAGATCTAGCTGGTCTGTCATAATATAATAGAGACAGTAGATCTAGCTGGTCTGTCATAATAAAGAGACAGTAGATCTAGCTGGTCTGTCATAATATAATAGAGACAGTAGATCTAGCTGGTCTGTCATAATATAATAGAGACAGTAGATCTAGCTGGTCTGTCATAATATATAATAGAGACAGTAGATCTAGCTGGTCTGTCATAATATAATAGAGACAGTAGATCTAGCTGGTCTGTCATAATATAATAGAGACAGTAGATCTAGCTGGTCTGTCATAATATAATAGAGACAGTAGATCTAGCTGGTCTGTCATAATATAATAGAGACAGTAGATCTAGCTGGTCTGTCATAATATAATAGAGACAGTAGATCTAGCTGGTCTGTCATAATATAATAGAGACAGTAGATCTAGCTGGTCTGTCATAATATAATAGAGACAGTAGATCTAGCTGGTCTGTCATAATATAATAGAGACAGTAGATCTAGCTGGTCTGTCATAATATAATAGAGACAGTAGATCTAGCTGGTCTGTCATAATATAATAGAGACAGTAGATCTAGCTGGTCTGTATAATATAATAGAGACAGTAGATCTAGCTGGTCTGTCATAATATAATAGAGACAGTAGATCTAGCTGGTCTGTCATATATATAATAGAGACAGTAGATCTAGCTGGTCTGTCATAATATAATAGAGACAGTAGATCTAGCTGGTCTGTCATAATATAATAGAGACAGTAGATCTAGCTGGTCTGTCATATATAATATAGAATAGAGACAGTAGATCTAGCTGGTCTGTCATATATATAATAGAGGCAGTAGATCTAGCTGGTCTGTCATAATATAATAGAGACAGTAGATCTAGCTGGTCTATCATAATATAATAGAGACAGTATATTGAGCTGGTCTGTCATAATATAACAGAGACAGTAGATCTAGCTGTTCTGTCATAATATAATAGAGACAGTAAATCTAGCTGGTCTAATATATTATAATTGAGGCCGTAGATCTAGCTGGTATGTCATAATACAATAGAGACAGTAGATCTAGCTGGTCTATCATAATATAATAGAGACAGTAGATCTAACTTTTCTGTCATAATATAATAGTGACAGTATATTGAGCTGGTCTGTCATAATATAATATAATACAATAGAGACAGTCAATCTAGCTGGTCTGTCATAATATAATAGAGACAGTAGATCTAGCTGGTCTGTCATAATATAATAGAGACAGTAGATCTAGCTGGTCTGTCATAATATAATAGAGACAGTAGATCTAGCTGGTCTGTCATAATATAATAGAGACAGTAGATCTAGCTGGTCTGTCATAATATAATAGAGACAGTAGATCTAGCTGGTCTGTCATAATATAATAGAGACAGTAGATCTAGCTGGTCTGTCATAATATAATAGAGACAGTAGATCTAGCTGGTCTGTCATAATATAATATAATACAATAGAGACAGTAGATCTAGCTGGTCTGTCATAATATAATAGAGACAGTAGATCTAGCTGGTCTGTCATAATATAATAGAGACAGTAGATCTAGCTGGTCTGTCATCATAATATAATAGAGACAGTAGATCTAGCTGGTCTGTCATAATATAATAGAGAGATCTAGTCTATATCTAGCTGTAGTGGTCTGTCATAATATAATAGAGACAGTAGATCTAGCTGGTCTGTCATAATATAATAGAGACAGTAGATCTAGCTGGTCTGTCATAATATAATAGAGACAGTAGATCTAGCTGGTCTGTCATAATATAATAGAGACAGTAGATCTAGCTGGTCTGTCATAATATAATAGAGACAGTAGATCTAGCTGGTCTGTCATAATATAATAGAGACAGTAGATCTAGCTGGTCTGTCATAATATAATAGAGACAGTAGATCTAGCTGGTCTGTCATAATATAATAGAGACAGTAGATCTAGCTGGTCTGTCATAATATAATAGAGACAGTAGATCTAGCTGGTCTGTCATAATATAATAGAGACAGTAGATCTAGCTGGTCTGTCATAATATAATAGAGACAGTAGATCTAGCTGGTCTGTCATAATATAATAGAGACAGTAGATCTAGCTGGTCTGTCATAATATAATAGAGACAGTAGATCTAGCTGGTCTGTCATAATATAATAGAGACAGTAGATCTAGCTGGTCTGTCATAATATAATAGAGACAGTAGATCTAGCTGGTCTGTCATAATATAATAGAGACAGTAGATCTAGCTGGTCTGTCATAATATAATAGAGACAGTAGATCTAGCTGGTCTGTCATAATATAATAGAGACAGTAGATCTAGCTGGTCTGTCATAATATAATAGAGAATAGAGACAGATCTAGCTGGTCTGTCATAATATAATAGAGACAGTAGATCTAGCTGGTCTGTCATAATATAATAGAGACAGTAGATCTAGCTGGTCTGTCATAATATAATAGATAATAGAGACAGTAGATCTAGCTGGTCTGTCATAATATAATAGAGACAGTAGATCTAGCTGGTCTGTCATAATATAATAGAGACAGTAGATCTAGCTGGTCTGTCATAATATAATAGAGACAGTAGATCTAGCTGGTCTGTCATAATATAATAGAGACAGTAGATCTAGCTGGTCTGTCATAATATAGAGACAGTAGAATAGAGACAGTAGATCTAGCTGGTCTGTCATAATATAATAGAGACAGTAGATCTAGCTGGTCTGTCATAATAATAATAGAGACAGTAGATCTAGCTGGTCTGTCATAATATAATAGAGACAGTAGATCTAGCTGGTCTGTCATAATATAATAGAGACAGTAGATCTAGCTGGTCTGTCATAATATAATAGAGACAGTAGATCTAGCTGGTCTGTCATAATATAATAGAGACAGTAGATCTAGCTGGTCTGTCATAATATAATAGAGACAGTAGATCTAGCTGGTCTCATATATAATAGAGACAGTAGTAGATCTAGCTGGTCTGTCATAATATAATAGAGACAGTAGATCTAGCTGGTCTGTCATAATATAATAGAGACAGTAGATCTAGCTGGTCTGTCATAATATAATAGAGACAGTAGATCTAGCTGGTCTGTCATAATATAATAGAGACAGTAGATCTAGCTGGTCTGTCATATCTATATAATAGAGACAGTAGATCTAGCTGGTCTGTCATAATATAAGAGACAGTAGATCTAGCTGGTCTGTCATAATATAATAGAGACAGTAGATCTAGCTGGTCTGTCATAATATAATAGAGACAGTAGATCTAGCTGGTCTGTCATAATATAATAGAGACAGTAGATCTAGCTGGTCTGTCATAATATAATAGAGACAGTAGATCTAGCTGGTCTGTCATAATATAATAGAGACAGTAGATCTAGCTGGTCTGTCATAATATAATAGAGACAGTAGATCTAGCTGGTCTGTCATAATATAATAGAGACAGTAGATCTAGCTGGTCTGTCATAATATAATAGAGACAGTAGATCTAGCTGGTCTGTCATAATATAATAGAGACAGTAGATCTAGCTGGTCTGTCATAATATAATAGAGACAGTAGATCTAGCTGGTCTGTCATAATATAATAGAGACAGTAGATCTAGCTGGTCTGTCATAATATAATAGAGACAGTAGATCTAGCTGGTCTGTCATAATATAATAGAGACAGTAGATCTAGCTGGTCTGTCATAATAATAGAGACAGTAGATCTAGCTGGTCATGTCATAATACAATAGAGACAGTAGATCTAGCTGGTCTGTCATAATATAATAGAGACAGTAGATCTAGCTGGTCTGTCATAATATAATAGAGACAGTAGATCTAGCTGGTCTGTCATATAATAGAGACAGTAGATCTAGCTGGTCTGTCATAATATAATAGAGACAGTAGATCTAGCTGGTCTGTCATAATATAATAGAGACAGTAGATCTAGCTGGTCTGTCATAATATAATAGAGACAGTAGATCTAGCTGGTCTGTCATAATATAATAGAGACAGTAGATCTAGCTGGTCTGTCATAATATAATAGAGACAGTAGATCTAGCTGGTCTGTCATATAATATAATAGCTGGAGACAGTAGATCTAGCTGGTCTGTCATAATATAATAGAGACAGTAGATCTAGCTGGTCTGTCATAATATAATAGAGAAATAGAGACAGTAGATCTAGCTGGTCTGTCATAATATAATAGAGACAGTAGATCTAGCTGGTCTGTCATAATATAATAGAGACAGTAGATCTAGCTGGTCTGTCATAATATAATAGAGACAGTAGATCTAGCTGGTCTGTCATAATATAATAGAGACAGTAGATCTAGCTGGTCTGTCATAATATAATAGAGACAGTAGATCTAGCTGGTCTGTCATAATATAATAGAGACAGTAGATCTAGCTGGTCTGTCATAATATAATAGAGAGTAGATCTAGTAGATCTAGCTGGTCTGTCATAATATAATAGAGACAGTAGATCTAGCTGGTCTGTCATAATATAATAGAGACAGTAGATCTAGCTGGTCTGTCATAATATAATAGAGACAGTAGATCTAGCTGGTCTGTCAGCTGAGTCTAGATCTAGCTGGTCTGTCATAATATAATAGAGACAGTAGATCTAGCTGGTCTGTCATAATATAATAGAGACAGTAGATCTAGCTGGTCTGTCATAATATAATAGAGACAGTAGATCTAGCTGGTCTGTCATAATATAATAGAGACAGTAGATCTAGCTGGTCTGTCATAATATAAATAGAGACAGTAGATCTAGCTGGTCTGTCATAATATAATAGAGACAGTAGATCTAGCTGGTCTGTCATAATATAATAGAGACAGTAGATCTAGCTGGTCTGTCATAATATAATAGAGACAGTAGATCTAGCTGGTCTGTCATATATATATAATAGAGACAGTAGATCTAGCTGGTCTGTCATAATATAATAGAGACAGTAGGTCTAGCTGGTCTGTCATAATATAATAGAGACAGTAGATCTAGCTGGTCTGTCATATTATAATAGAGACAGTAGATCTAGCTGGTCTGTCATATATATAATAGAGACAGTAGATCTAGCTGGTCTGTCATAATATAATAGAGACAGTAGATCTAGCTGGTCTGTCATAATATAATAGAGACAGTAGATCTAGCTGGTCTGTCATAATATAATAGAGACAGTAGATCTAGCTGGTCTGTCATAATATAATAGAGACAGTAGATCTAGCTGGTCTGTCATAATATAATAGAGACAGTAGATCTAGCTGGTCTGTCATAATATATATAATAGAGACAGTAGATCTAGCTGGTCTGTCATAATATAATAGAGACAGTAGATCTAGCTGGTCTGTCATAATATAATAGAGACAGTAGATCTAGCTGGTCTGTCATAATATAATAGAGACAGTAGATCTAGCTGGTCTGTGTCATAATATAATAGAGACAGTAGATCTAGCTGGTCTGTCATAATATAATAGAGACAGTAGATCTAGCTGGTCTGTCATATATATAATAGAGACAGTAGATCTAGCTGGTCTGTCATAATATAATAGAGACAGTAGATCTAGCTGGTCTGTCATAATATAATAGAGACAGTAGATCTAGCTGGTCTGTCATAATATAATAGAGACAGTAGATCTAGCTGGTCTGTCATAATATAATAGAGACAGTAGATCTAGCTGGTCTGTCATAATATAATAGAGACAGTAGATCTAGCTGGTCTGTCATAATATAATAGAGACAGTAGATCTAGCTGGTCTGTCATAATATAATAGAGACAGTAGATCTAGCTGGTCTGTCATAATATAATAGAGACAGTAGATCTAGCTGGTCTGTCATAATATAATAGAGACAGTAGATCTAGCTGGTCTGTCATAATATAATAGAGACAGTAGATCTAGCTGGTCTGTCATAATATAATAGAGACAGTAGATCTAGCTGGTCTGTCATAATATAATAGAGACAGTAGATCTAGCTGGTCTGTCATAATATAATAGAGACAGTAGATCTAGCTGGTCTGTCATAATATAATAGAGACAGTAGATCTAGCTGGTCTGTCATAATATAGAGACAGTAGAGACAGTAGATCTAGCTGGTCTGTCATAATATAATAGAGACAGTAGATCTAGCTGGTCTGTCATAATATAATAGAGACAGTAGATCTAGCTGGTCTGTCATAATATAATAGAGACAGTAGATCTAGCTGGTCTGTCATAATATAATAGAGACAGTAGATCTAGCTGGTCTGTCATAATATAATAGAGAGAGTAGATGTAGCTGGTCTGTCATTATATAATAGTAGATCTAGCTGGTCTGTCATAATATAATAGTAAATCTAGCTGGTCTGTCATAATATAATAGAGACAGTAGATCTAGCTGGTCTGTCAGTAGATCTAGCTGGTCTGTCATAATATAATAGAGACAGTAGATCTAGCTGGTCTGTCATAATATAATAGAGACAGTAGATCTAGCTGGTCTGTCATAATATAATAGAGACAGTAGATCTAGCTGGTCTGTCATAATATAATAGAGACAGTAGATCTAGCTGGTCTGTCATAATATAATAGAGACAGTAGATCTAGCTGGTCTGTCATAATATAATAGAGACAGTAGATCTAGCTGGTCTGTCATAATATAATAGAGACAGTAGATCTAGCTGGTCTGTCATAATATAATAGAGACAGTAGATCTAGCTGGTCTGTCATAATATAATAGAGACAGTAGATCTAGCTGGTCTGTCATAATATAATAGAGACAGTAGATCTAGCTGGTCTGTCATAATATAATAGAGACAGTAGATCTAGCTGGTCTGTCATAATATAATAGAGACAGTAGATTAGCTGGTCTGTCATAATATACATATAATAGAGACAGTAGATCTAGCTGGTCTGTCATAATATAATAGAGACAGTAGATCTAGCTGGTCTGTCATAATATAATAGAGACAGTAGATCTAGCTGGTCTGTCTGTCATAATATAATATAATAGATAGAGACAGTAGATCTAGCTGGTCTGTCATAATATAATAGAGACAGTAGATCTAGCTGGTCTGTCATAATATAATAGAGACAGTAGATCTAGCTGGTCTGTCATAATATAATAGAGACAGTAGATCTAGCTGGTCTGTCATAATATAATAGAGACAGTAGATCTAGCTGGTCTGTCATAATATAATAGAGACAGTAGATCTAGCTGGTCTGTCATAATATAATAGAGACAGTAGATCTAGCTGGTCTGTCATAATATAATAGAGACAGTAGATCTAGCTGGTCTGTCATAATATAATAATAGAGACAGTAGATCTAGCTGGTCTGTCATAATATAATAGAGACAGTAGATCTAGCTGGTCTGTCATAATATAATAGAGACAGTAGATCTAGCTGGTCTGTCATAATATAATAGAGACAGTAGATCTAGCTGGTCTGTCATAATATAATAGAGACAGTAGATCTAGCTGGTCTGTCATACAGTATAATAGAGACAGTAGATCTCTGGTCTGTCATAATATAATAGAGTCTAGCTCATAATATAATAGAGACAGTAGATCTAGCTGGTCTGTCATAATATAATAGAGACAGTAGATCTAGCTGGTCTGTCATAATATAATAGAGACAGTAGATCTAGCTGGTCTGTCATAATATAATAGAGACAGTAGATCTAGCTGGTCTGTCATAATATAATAGAGACAGTAGATCTAGCTGGTCTGTCATAATATAATAGAGACAGTAGATCTAGCTGGTCTGTCATAATATAATAGAGACAGTAGATCTAGCTGGTCTGTCATAATATAATAGAGACAGTAGATCTAGCTGGTCTGTCATAATATAATAGAGACAGTAGATCTAGCTGGTCTGTCATAATATAATAGAGACAGTAGATCTAGCTGGTCTGTCATAATATAATAGAGACAGTAGATCTAGCTGGTCTGTCATATAATAGAGACAGTAGAATAGAGACAGTAGATCTAGCTGGTCTGTCATAATATAATAGAGACAGTAGATCTAGCTGGTCTGTCATAATATAATAGAGACAGTAGATCTAGCTGGTCTGTCATAATATAATAGAGACAGTAGATCTAGCTGGTCTGTCATAATATAATAGAGACAGTAGATCTAGCTGGTCTGTCATATAATATAATAGAGACAGTAGATCTAGCTGGTCTGTCATAATATAATAGAGACAGTAGATCTAGCTGGTCTGTCATAATATAATAGAGACAGTAGATCTAGCTGGTCTGTCATAATATAATAGAGACAGTAGACAGTAGATCTAGCTGGTCTGTCATAATATAATAGAGACAGTAGATCTAGCTGGTCTGTCATAATATAATAGAGACAGTAGATCTAGCTGGTCTGTCATAATATAATAGAGACAGTAGATCTAGCTGGTCTGTCATAATATAATAGAGACAGTAGATCTAGCTGGTCTGTCATAATATAATAGAGACAGTAGATCTAGCTGGTCTGTCATAATAAGTAGTAGATCTAGCTGGTCTGTCATAATATAATAGAGACAGTAGATCTAGCTGGTCTGTCATAATATCTGTCATAATAGAGACAGTAGATCTAGCTGGTCTGTCATAATATAATAGAGACAGTAGATCTAGTCTGATCTAGCTGGTCTGTCATAATATAATAGAGACAGTAGATCTAGCTGGTCTGTCATAATATAATAGAGACAGTAGATCTAGCTGGTCTGTGTAATATAATAGAGACAGTAGATCTAGCTGGTCTGTCATAATATAATAGAGACAGTAGATCTAGCTGGTCTGTCATAATATAATAGAGACAGTAGATCTAGCTGGTCTGTCATAATATAATAGAGACAGTAGATCTAGCTGGTCTGTCATAATATAATAGAGACAGTAGATCTAGCTGGTCTGTCATAATATAATAGAGACAGTAGATCTAGCTGGTCTGTCATAATATAATAGAGACAGTAGATCTAGCTGGTCTGTCATAATATAATAGAGACAGTAGATCTAGCTGGTCTTAGAGACAGTAGATAATATATATAGAGACAGTAGATCTAGCTGGTCTGTCATAATATAATAGAGACAGTAGATCTA
This sequence comes from Oncorhynchus nerka, assembly GCF_034236695.1. Lineage (NCBI taxonomy): Eukaryota > Metazoa > Chordata > Actinopteri > Salmoniformes > Salmonidae > Oncorhynchus > Oncorhynchus nerka. Next base: position 3,722,844 of record NC_088403.1, read on the forward strand.
GCTGGTCTGTCATAATATAATAGAGACAGTAGATCTAGCTGGTCTGTCATAATATAATAGAGACAGTAGATCTAGCTGGTCTGTCTGTCATAATAGAGACAGTAGATCTAGCTGGTCTGTCATAATATAGAGACAGTAGATCTAGCTGGTCTGTCATAATATAATAGAGACAGTAGATCTAGCTGGTCTGTCATAATATAATAGAGACAGTAGATCTAGCTGGTCTGTCATAATATAATAGAGACAGTAGATCTAGCTGGTCTGTCATAATATAATAGAGACAGTAGATCTAGCTGGTCTGTCATAATATAATAGAGACAGTAGATCTAGCTGGTCTGTCATAATATAATAGAGACAGTAGATCTAGCTGGTCTGTCATAATATAATAGAGACAGTAGATCTAGCTGGTCTGTCATAATATAATAGAGACAGTAGATCTAGCTGGTCTGTCATAATATAATAGAGACAGTAGACTGGTCTGTCTGGTCTGTCATAATATAATAGAGATCTAGCTGGTCTGTAGATCTAGCTGGTCTGTCATAATATAATAGAGACAGTAGATCTAGCTGGTCTGTCATAATATAATAGAGACAGTAGATCTAGCTGGTCTGTCATAATATAATAGAGACAGTAGATCTAGCTGGTCTGTCATAATATAATAGAGACAGTAGATCTAGCTGGTCTGTCATAATATAATAGAGACAGTAGATCTAGCTGGTCTGTCATAATATAATAGAGACAGTAGATCTAGCTGGTCTGTCATAATATAATAGAGACAGTAGATCTAGCTGGTCTGTCATAATATAATAGAGACAGTAGATCTAGCTGGTCTGTCATAATATAATAGAGACAGTAGATCTAGCTGGTCTGTCATAATATAATAGAGACAGTAGATCTAGCTGGTCTGTCATAATATAATAGAGACAGTAGATCTAGCTGGTCTGTCATAATATAATAGAGACAGTAGATCTAGCTGGTCTGTCTAGCTGGTCTGTATAATAGAGACAGTAGATCTAGCTGGTCTGTCATAATATAATAGAGACAGTAGATCTAGCTGGTCTGTCATAATATAATAGAGACAGTAGATCTAGCTGGTCTGTCATAATATAATAGAGACAGTAGATCTAGCTGGTCTGTCATAATATAATAGAGACAGTAGATCTAGCTGGTCTGTCATAATATAATAGAGACAGTAGATCTAGCTGGTCTGTCATAATATAATAGACAGTAGATCTAGACAGTAGATCTAGCTGGTCTGTCATAATATAATAGAGACAGTAGATCTAGCTGGTCTGTCATAATATAATAGAGACAGTAGATCTAGCTGGTCTGTCATAATATAATAGAGACAGTAGATCTAGCTGGTCTGTCATAATATAATAGAGACAGTAGATCTAGCTGGTCTGTCATAATATAATAGAGACAGTAGATCTAGCTGGTCTGTCATAATATAATAGAGACAGTAGATCTAGCTGGTCTGTCATAATATAATAGAGACAGAGACAGTAGATCTAGCTGGTCTGTCATAATATAATAGAGACAGTAGATCTAGCTGGTCTGTCATAATATAATAGAGACAGTAGATCTACTGGATCTCTGTCTGTCATAATATAATAGAGACAGTAGATCTAGCTGGTCTGTCATAATATAATAGAGACAGTAGATCTAGCTGGTCTGTCATAATATAATAGAGACAGTAGATCTAGCTGGTCTGTCATAATATAATAGAGACAGTAGATCTAGCTGGTCTGTCATAATATAATAGAGACAGTAGATCTAGCTGGTCTGTCATAATAATAATAGAGACAGTAGATCTAGCTGGTCTGTCATAATATAATAGAGACAGTAGATCTAGCTGGTCTGTCATAATATAATAGAGACAGTAGATCTAGCTGGTCTGTCATATAATAGAGACAGTAGATCTAGCTGGTCTGTCATATTATAATAGAGACAGTAGATCTAGCTGGTCTGTCATAATATAATAGAGACAGTAGATCTAGCTGGTCTGTCATAATATAATAGAGACAGTAGATCTAGCTGGTCTGTCATAATATAATAGAGTAATAGAGACAGTAGATCTAGCTGGTCTGTCATAATATAATAGAGACAGTAGATCTAGCTGGTCTGTCATATATATAATAGAGACAGTAGATCTAGCTGGTCTGTCATAATATAATAGAGACAGTAGATCTAGCTGGTCTGTCATAATATAATAGAGACAGTAGATCTAGCTGGTCTGTCATAATATAATAGAGACAGTAGATCTAGCTGGTCTGTCATAATATAATAGAGACAGTAGATCTAGCTGGTCTGTCATAATATAATAGAGACAGTAGATCTAGCTGGTCTGTCATAATATAATAGAGACAGTAGATCTAGCTGGTCTGTCATAATATAATAGAGACAGTAGATCTAGCTGGTCTGTCATAATATAATAGAGACAGTAGATCTAGCTGGTCTGTCATAATATAATAGAGACAGTAGATCTAGCTGGTCTGTCATAATATAATAGAGACAGTAGATCTAGCTGGTCTGTCATAATATAATAGAGACAGTAGATCTAGCTGGTCTGTCATAATATAATAGAGACAGTAGATCTAGCTGGTCTGTCATAATATAATAGAGACAGTAGATCTAGCTGGTCTGTCATAATATAATAGAGACAGTAGATCTAGCTGGTCTGTCATAATATAATAGAGACAGTAGATCTAGCTGGTCTGTCATAATATAATAGAGACAGTAGATCTAGCTGGTCTGTCATAATATAATAGAGACAGTAGATCTAGCTGGTCTGTCATAATATAATAGAGACAGTAGATCTAGCTGGTCTGTCATATATATAACAGAGACAGTAGATCTAGCTGGTCTGTCATAATATAATAGAGACAGTAGATCTAGCTGGTCTATAATAGAGATAGATATAGACAGTAGATCTAGCTGGTCTGTCATAATATAATAGAGACAGTAGATCTAGCTGGTCTGTCATAATATAATAGAGACAGTAGATCTAGCTGGTCTGTCATAATATAATAGAGACAGTAGATCTAGCTGGTCTGTCATAATATAATAGAGACAGTAGATCTAGCTGGTCTGTCATAATATAATAGAGACAGTAGATCTAGCTGGTCTGTCATAATATAATAGAGACAGTAGATCTAGCTGGTCTGTCATAATATAATAGAGACAGTAGATCTAGCTGGTCTGTCATAATATAATAGAGACAGTAGATCTAGCTGGTCTGTCATAATATAATAGAGACAGTAGATCTAGCTGGTCTGTCATATATATAATAGAGACAGTAGATCTAGCTGGTCTGTCATAATATAATAGAGACAGTAGATCTAGCTGGTCTGTCATAATATAATAGAGACAGTAGATCTAGCTGGTCTGTCATAATATAATAGAGACAGTAGATCTAGCTGGTCTGTCATAATATAATAGAGACAGTAGATCTAGCTGGTCTGTCATAATATAATAGAGACAGTAGATCTAGCTGGTCTGTCATCATAATATAATAGAGACAGTAGATCTAGCTGGTCTGTCATAATATAATAGAGACAGTAGATCTAGCTGGTCTGTCATAATATAATAGAGACAGTAGATCTAGCTGGTCTGTCATAATATAATAGAGACAGTAGATCTAGCTGGTCTGTCATAATATAATAGAGACAGTAGATCTAGCTGGTCTGATCTAGAGACTGATCTCTGTCATAATATAATAGAGACAGTAGATCTAGCTGGTCTGTCATAATATAATAGAGACAGTAGATCTAGCTGGTCTGTCATAATATAATAGAGACAGTAGATCTAGCTGGTCTGTCATAATATAATAGAGACAGTAGATCTAGCTGGTCTGTCATAATATAATAGAGACAGTAGATCTAGCTGGTCTGTCATAATATAATAGAGACAGTAGATCTAGCTGGTCTGTCATAATATAATAGAGACAGTAGATCTAGCTGGTCTGTCATATATATAATAGAGACAGTAGATCTAGCTGGTCTGTCATAATATAATAATAGAGACAGTAGATCTAGCTGGTCTGTCATAATATAATAGAGACAGTAGATCTAGCTGGTCTGTCATAATATAATAGAGACAGTAGATCTAGCTGCTCTGTCATAATATAATAGAGACAGTAGATCTAGCTGGTCTGTCATAATATAATAGAGACAGTAGATCTAGCTGGTCTGTCATAATATAATAGAGACAGTAGATCTAGCTGGTCTGTCATAATATAATAGAGACAGTAGATCTAGCTGGTCTGTCATAATATAATAGAGACAGTAGATCTAGCTGGTCTGTCATAATATAATAGAGACAGTAGATCTAGCTGGTCTGTCATAATATAATAGAGACAGTAGATCTAGCTGGTCTGTCATAATATAATAATAGAGACAGTAGATCTAGCTGGTCTGTCATAATATAATAGAGACAGTAGATCTAGCTGGTCTGTCATAATATAATAGAGACAGTAGATCTAGCTGGTCTGTCATAATATAATAGAGACAGTAGATCTAGCTGGTCTGTCATAATATAATAGAGACAGTAGATCTAGCTGGTCTGTCATAATATAATAGAGACAGTAGATCTAGCTGGTCTGTCATAATATAATAGAGACAGTAGATCTAGCTGGTCTGTCATAATATAATAGAGACAGTAGATCTAGCTGGTCTGTCATAATATAATAGAGACAGTAGATCTAGCTGGTCTGTCATAATATAATAGAGACAGTAGATCTAGCTGGTCTGTCATAATATAATAGAGACAGTAGATCTAGCTGGTCTGTCATAATATAATAGAGACAGTAGATCTAGCTGGTCTGTCATAATATAATAGAGACAGTAGATCTAGCTGGTCTGTCATAATATAATAGAGACAGTAGATCTAGCTGGTCTGTCATAATATAATAGAGACAGTAGATCTAGCTGGTCTGTCATAATATAATAGACAGTAGATCTAGCTGGTCTGTCATAATATAATAGAGACAGTAGATCTAGCTGGTCTGTCATAATATAATAGAGACAGTAGATCTAGCTGGTCTGTCATAATATAATAGAGACAGTAGATCTAGCTGGTCTGTCATAATATAATAGAGACAGTAGATCTAGCTGGTCTTCATAATATAATAGAGACAGTAGATCTAGCTGGTCTGTCATAATATAATAGAGACAGTAGATCTAGCTGGTCTGTCATAATATAATAGAGACAGTAGATCTAGCTGGTCTGTCATAATATAATAGAGACAGTAGATCTAGCTGGTCTGTCATAATATAATAGAGACAGTAGATCTAGCTGGTCTGTCATAATATAATAGAGACAGTAGATCTAGCTGGTCTGTCATAATATAATAGAGACAGTAGATCTAGCTGGTCTGTCATATATAATAGACAGTAGATCTAGCTGGTCTGTCATAATATAATAGAGACAGTAGATCTAGCTGGTCTGTCATAATATAATAGAGACAGTAGATCTAGCTGGTCTGGTCTGTCATAATATAATAGAGACAGTAGATCTAGCTGGTCTGTCATAATATAATAGAGACAGTAGATCTAGCTGGTCTGTCATAATATAATAGAGACAGTAGATCTAGCTGGTCTGTCATAATATAATAGAGACAGTAGATCTAGCTGGTCTGTCATAATATAATAGAGACAGTAGATCTAGCTGGTCTGTCATAATATAATAGAGACAGTAGATCTAGCTGGTCTGTCATAATATAATAGAGACAGTAGATCTAGCTGGTCTGTCAATATAATATAATAGAGACAGTAGATCTAGCTGGTCTGTCATAATATAATAGAGACAGTAGATCTAGCTGGTCTGTCATAATATAATAGAGACAGTAGATCTAGCTGGTCTGTCATAATATAATAGAGACAGTAGATCTAGCTGGTCTGTCATAATATAATAGAGACAGTAGATCTAGCTGGTCTGTCATAATATAATAGAGACAGTAGATCTAGCTGGTCTGTCATAATATAATAGAGACAGTAGATCTAGCTGGTCTGTCATAATATAATAGAGACAGTAGATCTAGCTGGTCTGTCATAATATAATAGAGACAGTAGATCTAGCTGGTCTGTCATAATATAATAGAGACAGTAGATCTAGCTGGTCTGTCATAATATAATAGAGACAGTAGATCTAGCTGGTCTGTCATAATATAATAGAGACAGTAGATCTAGCTGGTCTGTCATAATATAATAGAGACAGTAGATCTAGCTGGTCTGTCATAATATAATAGAGACAGTAGATCTAGCTGGTCTGTCATAATATAATAGAGACAGTAGATCTAGCTGGTCTGTCATAATATAATAGAGACAGTAGATCTAGCTGGTCTGTCATAATATAATAGAGACAGTAGATCTAGCTGGTCTGTCTGTAGATCTCTGGTCTGTCATAATATAATAGAGACAGTAGATCTAGCTGGTCTGTCATAATATAATAGAGACAGTAGATCTAGCTGGTCTGTCATAATATAATAGAGACAGTAGATCTAGCTGGTCTGTCATAATATAATAGAGACAGTAGATCTAGCTGGTCTGTCATAATATAATAGAGACAGTAGATCTAGCTGGTCTGTCATATTATATAATAGAGACAGTAGATCTAGCTGGTCTGTCATAATATAATAGAGACAGTAGATCTAGCTGGTCTGTCATAATATAATAGAGACAGTAGATCTAGCTGGTCTGTCATAATATAATAGAGACAGTAGATCTAGCTGGTCTGTCATAATATAATAGAGACAGTAGATCTAGCTGGTCTGTCATAATATAATAGAGACAGTAGATCTAGCTGGTCTGTCATAATATAATAGAGACAGTAGATCTAGCTGGTCTGTCATAATATAATAGAGACAGTAGATCTAGCTGGTCTGTCATAATATAATAGAGACAGTAGATCTAGCTGGTCTGTCATAATATAATAGAGACAGTAGATCTAGCTGGTCTGTCATAATATAATAGAGACAGTAGATCTAGCTGGTCTGTCATAATATAATAGAGACAGTAGATCTAGCTGGTCTGTCATAATATAATAGAGACAGTAGATCTAGCTGGTCTGTCATAATATAATAGAGACAGTAGATCTAGTCTGGTCTGTCATAATATAATAGAGACAGTAGATCTAGCTGGTCTGTCATAATATATAGAGACATAGATCTAGAGACAGTAGATCTAGCTGGTCTGTCATAATATAATAGAGACAGTAGATCTAGCTGGTCTGTCATAATCATAATATAATAGAGACAGTAGATCTAGCTGGTCTGTCATAATATAATAGAGACAGTAGATCTAGCTGGTCTGTCATAATATAATAGAGACAGTAGATCTAGCTGGTCTGTCATAATATAATAGAGACAGTAGATCTAGCTGGTCTGTCATAATATAATAGAGACAGTAGATCTAGCTGGTCTGTCATAATATAATAGAGACAGTAGATCTAGCTGGTCTGTCATCATAATATAATAGAGACAGTAGATCTAGCTGGTCTGTCATAATATAATAGAGACAGTAGATCTAGCTGGTCTGTCATAATATAATAGAGACAGTAGATCTAGCTGGTCTGTCATAATATAATAGAGACAGTAGATCTAGCTGGTCTGTCATAATATAATAGAGACAGTAGATCTAGCTGGTCTGTCATAATATAATAGAGACAGTAGATCTAGCTGGTCTGTCATAAGATAATAGAGACAGTAGATCTAGCTGTCTGTCATAATATAATAGAGACAGTAGATCTAGCTGGCCTGTAATAATATAATAGAGACAGTAGATCTAGCTGGTCTTTTATATTATAATAGAGACAGTAGATCCAGTAGATCTAGCTTGTCTGTCATAATTTAATATAGACAGTAGATCTAGCTGGTCTGTCATAATATAATAGAGACAGTAGATCTAGCTGGTCTGTCATAATATAATAGAGACAGTAGATCTAGCTGGTCTGTCATAATATAATAGAGACAGTAGATCTAGCTGGTCTGTCATAATATAATAGAGACAGTAGATCTAGCTGGTCTGTCATAATATAATAGAGACAGTAGATCTAGCTGGTCTGTCATAATATAATAGAGACAGTAGATCTAGCTGGTCTGTCATAATATAATAGAGACAGTAGATCTAGCTGGTCTGTCATAATATAATAGAGACAGTAGATCTAGCTGGTCTGTCATAATATAATAGAGACAGTAGATCTAGCTGGTCTGTCATAATATAATAGAGACAGTAGATCTAGCTGGTCTGTCATAATATAATAGAGACAGTAGATCTAGCTGGTCTGTCATATATAATAGAGACAGTAGATCTAGCTGGTCTGTCATAATATAATAGAGACAGTAGATCTAGCTGGTCTGTCATAATATAATAGAGACAGTAGATCTAGCTGGTCTGTCATAATATAATAGACAGTAGATCTAGCTGGTCTGTCATAATATAATAGACAGTAGATCTAGCTGGTCTGTCATAATATAATAGACACAGTAGATCTATCTGGTCTGTCATAATATAATAGAGACAGTAGATTTAGTTGGTCTGACATAATATTATAGAGACACTAGATCTCACTGGTCTGTCAATAATATAATAGAGATAGTAGATCTAGCTGGTCTGTCATAACACAATAGAGACAGTAGATCTAGCTGGTCTGTCATAATATAATATAGACAGTAGATCTAGCTGGTCTGTCATAATATAATAGAGACAGTAGATCTAGCTGGTCTGTCATATTATAATAGAGACAGTAGATCTAGCTGGTCTGTCATATTATAATAGAGACAATAGATCTAGCTGGTCTGTCATAATATAATAGAGACAGTAGATCTAGCTGGTCTGTCATAATATAATAGAGACAGTAGATCTAGCTGGTCTGTCATAATATAATAGAGACAGTAGATCTAGCTGGTCTGTCATAATATAATAGAGACAGTAGATCTAGCTGGTCTGTCATAATATAATAGAGACAGTAGATCTAGCTGGTCTGGTCTGTCATAATATAATAGAGACAGTAGATCTAGCTGGTCTGTCATAATATAATAGAGACAGTAGATCTAGCTGGTCTGTCATAATATAATAGAGACAGTAGATCTAGCTATATAAGAGACAGTAGATCTAGCTGGTCTGTCATAATATAATAGAGACAGTAGATCTAGCTGGTCTGTCATAATATAATAGAGACAGTAGATCTAGCTGGTCTGTCATAATATAATAGAGACAGTAGATCTAGCTGGTCTGTCATAATATAATAGAGACAGTAGATCTAGCTGGTCTGTCATAATATAATAGAGACAGTAGATCTAGCTGGTCTGTCATAATATAATAGAGACAGTAGATCTAGCTGGTCTGTCATAATATAATAGAGACAGTAGATCTAGCTGGTCTGTCATAATATAATAGAGACAGTAGATCTAGCTGGTCTGTCATAATATAATAGAGACAGTAGATCTAGCTGGTCTGTCATAATATAATAGAGACAGTAGATCTAGCTGGTCTGTCATAATATAATAGAGACAGTAGATCTAGCTGGTCTGTCATAATATAATAGAGACAGTAGATCTAGCTGGTCTGTCATAATATAATAGAGACAGTAGATCTAGCTGGTCTGTCATAATATAATAGAGACAGTAGATCTAGCTGGTCTGTCATAATATAATAGAGACAGTAGATCTAGCTGGTCTGTCATAATATAATAGAGACAGTAGATCTAGCTGGTCTGTCATAATATAATAGAGACAGTAGATCTAGCTGGTCTCTGTCATAATATAATAGAGACAGTAGATCTAGCTGGTCTGTCATATATATAGAGACAGTAGATCTAGCTGGTCTGTCATAATATAATAGAGACAGTAGATCTAGCTGGTCTGTCATAATATAATAGAGACAGTAGATCTAGCTGGTCTGTCATAATATAATAGAGACAGTAGATCTAGCTGGTCTGTCATAATATAATAGAGACAGTAGATCTAGCTGGTCTGTCATAATATAATAGAGACAGTAGATCTAGCTGGTCTGTCATAATATAATAGAGACAGTAGATCTAGCTGGTCTGTCATAATATAATAGAGACAGTAGATCTAGCTGGTCTGTCATAATATAATAGAGACAGTAGATCTAGCTGGTCTGTCATAATATAATAGAGACAGTAGATCTAGCTGGTCTGTCATAATATAATAGAGACAGTAGATCTAGCTGGTCTGTCATAATATAATAGAGACAGTAGATCTAGCTGGTCTGTCATAATATAATAGAGACAGTAGATCTAGCTGGTCTGTCATAATATAATAGAGACAGTAGATCTAGCTGGTCTGTCATAATATAATAGAGACAGTAGATCTAGCTGGTCTGTCATAATATAATAGAGACAGTAGATCTAGCTGGTCTGTCATAATATAATAGAGACAGTAGATCTAGCTGGTCTGTCATAATATAATAGAGACAGTAGATCTAGCTGGTCTGTCATAATATAATAGAGACAGTAGATCTAGCTGGTCTGTCATAATATAATAGAGACAGTAGATCTAGCTGGTCTGTCATAATATAATAGAGACAGTAGATCTAGCTGGTCTGTCATAATATAATAGAGACAGTAGATCTAGCTGGTCTGTCATAATATAATAGAGACAGTAGATCTAGCTGGTCTGTCATATATATAATAGAGACAGTAGATCTAGCTGGTCTGTCATAATATAATATAGACATAGAGACAGTAGATCTACCTGGTCTGTCAGCTGGTCTAATCATAATATAAGAGACAGTAGATCTAGCTGTCTGTCATCATAATATAATAGAGACAGTAGATCTAGCTGGTCTGTCATAATATAATAGAGACAGTAGATCTAGCTGGTCTGTCATAATATAATAGAGACAGTAGATCTGGTCTGTCATAATGGTCTGACAGTAGATAATATAATAGAGACAGTAGATCTAGCTGGTCTGTCATAATATAATAGAGACAGTAGATCTAGCTGGTCTGTCATAATATAATAGAGACAGTAGATCTCTAGTCTGGTCTGTCATAATATAATAGAGACAGTAGATCTAGCTGGTCTGTCATAATATAATAGAGACAGTAGATCTAGCTGGTCTGTCATAATAATAGAGACAGTAGATCTAGCTGGTCTGTCATAATATAATAGAGACAGTAGATCTAGCTGGTCTGTCATAATATAATAGAGACAGTAGATCTAGCTGGTCTGTCATAATATAATAGAGACAGTAGATCTAGCTGGTCTGTCATAATATAATAGAGACAGTAGATCTAGCTGGTCTGTCATAATATAATAGAGACAGTAGATCTAGCTGGTCTGTCATAATATAATAGAGACAGTAGATCTAGCTGGTCTGTCATAATATAATAGAGACAGTAGATCTAGCTGGTCTGTCATAATATAATAGAGACAGTAGATCTAGCTGGTCTGTCATAATATAATAGAGACAGTAGATCTAGCTGGTCTGTCATAATATAATAGAGACAGTAGATCTAGCTGGTCTGTCATAATATAATAGAGACAGTAGAGTCTGTCTATAATAGTCTGTCTAATATAATAGAGACAGTAGATCTAGCTGGTCTGTCATAATATAATAGAGACAGTAGATCTAGCTGGTCTGTCATAATATAATAGAGACAGTAGATCTAGCTGGTCTGTCATAATATAATAGAGACAGTAGATCTAGCTGGTCTGTCATAATATAATAGAGACAGTAGATCTAGCTGGTCTGTCATAATATAATAGAGACAGTAGATCTAGCTGGTCTGTCATAATATAATAGAGACAGTAGATCTAGCTGGTCTGTCATAATATAATAGAGACAGTAGATCTAGCTGGTCTGTCATAATATAATAGAGACAGTAGATCTAGCTGGTCTGTCATAATATAATAGAGACAGTAGATCTAGCTGGTCTGTCATAATATAATAGAGACAGTAGATCTAGCTGGTCTGTCATAATATAATAGAGACAGTAGATCTAGCTGGTCTGTCATAATATAATAGAGACAGTAGATCTAGCTGGTCTGTCATAATATAATAGAGACAGTAGATCTAGCTGGTCTGTCATAATATAATAGAGACATATAATCTAGCTGGTCTGTCATAATATAAGACAGTAGATCTAGCTGGTCTGTCATAATATAATAGAGACAGTAGATCTAGCTGGTCTGTCATAATATAATAGAGACAGTAGATCTAGCTGGTCTGTCATAATATAATAGAGACAGTAGATCTAGCTGGTCTGTCATAATATAATAGAGACAGTAGATCTAGCTGGTCTGTCATAATATAATAGAGACAGTAGATCTAGCTGGTCTGTCATAATATAATAGAGACAGATCTAGCTGGTCTGTCATAATATAATAGAGACAGTAGATCTAGCTGGTCTGTCATAATATATAAGAGACAGTAGATCTAGCTGGTCTGTCATAATATAATAGAGACAGTAGATCTAGCTGGTCTGTCATAAATATAATAGAGTAGATCTAGCTGGTCTGTCATAATATAATAGAGACAGTAGATCTAGCTGGTCTGTCATAATATAATAGAGACAGTAGATCTAGCTGGTCTGTCATAATATAATAGAGACAGTAGATCTAGCTGGTCTGTCATAATATAATAGAGACAGTAGATCTAGCTGGTCTGTCATAATATAATAGAGACAGTAGATCTAGCTGGTCTGTCATAATATAATAGAGACAGTAGATCTAGCTGGTCTGTCATAATATAATAGAGACATAGATAATATAATAGAGACAGTAGATCTAGCTGGTCTGTCATAATATAATAGAGACAGTAGATCTAGCTGGTCTGTCATAATATAATAGAGACAGTAGATCTAGCTGGTCTGTCATAATATAATAGAGACAGTAGATCTAGCTGGTCTGTCATAATATAATAGAGACAGTAGATCTAGCTGGTCTGTCATAATATAATAGAGACAGTAGATCTAGCTGGTCTGTCATAATATAATAGAGACAGTAGATCTAGCTGGTCTGTCATAATATAATAGAGACAGTAGATCTAGCTGGTCTGTCATAATATAATAGAGACAGTAGATCTAGCTGGTCTGTCATAATATAATAGAGACAGTAGATCTAGCTGGTCTGTCATAATATAATAGAGACAGTAGATCTAGCTGGTCTGTCATAATATAATAGAGACAGTAGATCTAGCTGGTCTGTCATAATATAATAGAGACAGTAGATCTAGCTGGTCTGTCATAATATAAATAGAGACAGTAGATCTAGCTGGTCTGTCATAATATAGAGACAGTAGAGTCTGTCATAATATAATAGAGACAGTAGATCTAGCTGGTCTGTCATCATAATATAATAGAGACAGTAGATCTAGCTGGTCTGTCATAATATAATAGAGACAGTAGATCTAGCTGGTCTGTCATAATATAATAGAGACAGTAGATCTAGCTGGTCTGTCATAATATAATAGAGACAGTAGATCTAGCTGGTCTGTCATAATATAATAGAGACAGTAGATCTAGCTGGTCTGTCATAATATAATAGAGACAGTAGATCTAGCTGGTCTGTCATAATATAATAGAGACAGTAGATCTAGCTGGTCTGTCATAATATAATAGAGACAGTAGATCTAGCTGGTCTGTCATAATATAATAGAGACAGTAGATCTAGCTGGTCTGTCATAATATAATAGAGACAGTAGATCTAGCTGGTCTGTCATAATATAATAGAGACAGTAGATCTAGCTGGTCTGTCATAATATAATAGAGACAGTAGATCTAGCTGGTCTGTCATTATATAATAGAGACAGTAGATCTAGCTGGTCTGTCATAATATAATAGAGACAGTAGATCTAGCTGGTCTGTCATAATATAATAGAGACAGTAGATCTAGCTGGTCTGTCATAATATAATAGAGACAGTAGATCTAGCTGGTCTGTCATAATATAATAGAGACAGTAGATCTAGCTGGTCTGTCATAATATAATAATAGAGACAGTAGATCTAGCTGGTCTGTCATAATATAATAGAGACAGTAGATCTAGCTGGTCTGTCATAATATAATAGAGACAGTAGATCTAGCTGGTCTGTCATAATATAATAGAGACAGTAGATCTAGCTGGTCTGTCATAATATAATAGAGACAGTAGATCTAGCTGGTCTGTCATAATATAATAGAGACAGTAGATCTAGCTGGTCTGTCATAATATAATAGAGACTAGATCTAGCTGGTCTGTCATAATATAATAGAGACAGTAGATCTAGCTGGTCTGTCATAATATAATAGAGACAGTAGATCTAGCTGGTCTGTCATAATATAATAGAGACAGTAGATCTAGCTGGTCTGTCATATTATAATAGAGACAGTAGATCTAGCTGGTCTGTCATAATATAATAGAGACAGTAGATCTAGCTGGTCTGTCATAATATAATAGAGACAGTAGATCTAGCTGGTCTGTCATAATATAATAGAGACAGTAGATCTAGCTGGTCTGTCATAATATAATAGAGATAGTAGATCTAGCTGGTCTGTCATAATATAATAGAGACAGTAGATCTAGCTGGTCTGTCATATTATAATGGAGACAGTAGATCTAGCTGGTCTGTCATAATATAATAGAGATAGTAGAT
>NC_088403.1:3737938-3887749 GCF_034236695.1 Oncorhynchus nerka
CAGGGTATGATAGATATAGGTCTGTAAATGTTTGCTCTGGAGTGTCTCCCCCTTGAAGAGGGGGATGATCACGCAGCTTTCAAATCTTTGGGGATCTCAGACGATACGAAAGAGAGGTTGAACAGGCTAGTAATAGGGGTTGCAACAAATGCGGCGGATCATTTCAAAAAGAGAGGGTCCAGATTGTCTAGCCCGGCAGATTTGTAGGGGTCCAGATTTTGAAACTCTTTCAGAACATCAGCTATCTGGATTTGGGTGAAGGAGAAATAGAGGTTTTGGCAAGTTGCTGTGGGGGGTGCAGGTCTCTTAGGGTAGTGGTAGCCAGGTGGAAAGCATGGCCAGCTGTCGAAAAATGCTTATTGAAATTCTCAATTATAGTGGATTTATCAGTGGTGACAGTGTTTCCTAGCCTCAGTGCAATGGGCAGCTGGGAGGAGGTGCTCTTATTCTCCATGGACTTTACAGTGTCCCAGAACTTTTTGGAGTTTGTGCTATAGGATGCAAATTTCTGTTTGAAAAAGCTAGCCTTTGCTTCCCTAGCTGCCTGTGTATATCGGTTCCTAACTTCCCTGAAAAGTTGCATAACGCGGGGGCTATTCGATGCTAATGCAGAACGCCACAGGGGCTATTTGATGCTAATGCAGAACGCCACAGGATGTTTTTGTGCTGGTCGAGGGCAGTCAGGTTTGGAGTGAACCAAGGACTATATCTGTTCCTGGTTCATTTTTTAAAAAATGTTTAAGATGGTGAGGAAAGCACTTTTAAAGAACAACCAGGCATCTTCTACTGTCGGAATGAGGTCAATATCCTTCCAGGATACCTGGGCCAGGTCGATTAGAAAGGCCTGCTCACTGAAGTGTTTTAGGGAGCGTTTGACAGTGATGAGGGGTGGTCGTCTGACCGCAGACCCATTACAGACGCAGGCAATGAGGCAGTGATCGCTGAGATCCTGGTTGAAGACAGCAGAGTTGTATTTAGAGGGCAGATTGGTTAGGATGATATCTATGAGGGTGCCCGTGTTTACAGATTTGGGGTTGTACCTGGTAGGTTCATTGACAATTTGTGTGAGATTGAGGCATCAAGCTCAGATTGTAGGATTGCCGGGGTGTTAAACATGTCCCGATTAGGTCACCTAACAGTACAAGCTCTGAAGATAGCTCGGGGGCAATCAATTCACATATGGTGTCCAGGGCACAGCTGGGGCAGAAGGGGTCTATAACATGCAGCAACGGTGAGAGACTTGTTTCTGGAAAGGTGGATTTTTTTAGAAGTAGAAGCTCAAATTGTTTGGGCACAGACCTGGATAGTATGATAGAACACTGACCTGGTAGATTGGGTACAGACCTGGATAGTATGATAGAACTCTGCAGGCTGTCTCTGCAGTAGATTGGGTACAGACCTGGATAGTATGATAGAACTCTGCAGGCTGTCTCTGCAGTAGATTGGGCACAGACCTGGATAGTATGATAGAACACTGCAGGCCTGCAGTAGATTGGGTACAGACCTGGATAGTATGATAGAACACTGCAGGCCGTCTCTGCAGTAGATTGGGCACAGACCTGGATAGTATGATAGAACACTGCAGGCTATCTCTGCAGTAGATTGGGTACAGACCTGGATAGTATGACAGAACTCTGCAGGCCATCTCTGCAGTAGATTGGGCACAGACCTGGATAGTATGATAGAACACTGCAGGCTATCTCTGCAGTAGATTGGGTACAGACCTGGATAGTATGATAGAACACTGCAGGCCGTCTCTGCAGTAGATTGGGCACAGACCTGGATAGTATGATAGAACACTGCAGGCCGTCTCTGCAGTAGATTGGGTACAGACCTGGATAGTATGACAGAGCTCTGCAGGCTGTCTCTGCAGTAGATTGGGCACAGACCTGGATAGTATGATAGAACACTGCAGGCCGTCTCTGCAGTAGATTGGGCACAGACCTGGATAGTATGATAGAACACTGCAGGCCGTCTCTGCAGTAGATTGGGCACAGACCTGGATAGTATGATAGAACTCTGCAGGCTATCCCTGCAGTAGATTGGGCACAGACCTGGATAGTATGATAGAACTCTGCAGGCTAGCTCCTCCTCTCTGCGGTAGATTGCAACTCCGCCCCTTTAGCGGTTCTATCTTGTCGGAAGATGTTATAGTTAGGGATGAAGATTTCAGGGTTTTTGGTGGCCTTCCTAAACCAGGATTCAGACACGGCTAGGACATCCTGGTTGGCAGAGTGTGCTAAAGCAGTGAGTAAGACAAACTTAGGGAGGAGGCTTCTGATGTTAACATGCATGAAACCAAGGCTTTTATGGTTACAGAAGTCAGCAAATGACAGCGCCTGGGGATTGGGAGTGGAGCTAAACACTGCAGAGCCTGGATTAACCTCCACATCACCAGAGGAACAAAGGAGGAGTAGGATAAGGGTACGGCTAAAGGCTAAAATAACTGATAGTCTAGTACGTTCAGAACAGAGTAAAGGGAGCAGATTTCTAGATTCAAGGCATAATGTACAGCCATGGGTATGGTAGGATGTGAATACAGTGGAGGTCAACCTAGGCATTGAGTGACGATAAGAGGGTTTGTCTCTAGAGACATTTAGACCAGGTGAGGTCACTGCATGTGTGGGAAGTGAAACAAAAGGGCTAGCTAAGGCATATTGAGTTATTTGGAACAGGTCCTATGCCCTAGGTTCAGTTATTTGAAACAGGTCCTATACCCTAGTTTCAGAGTTATTTGGAACAGGTCCTATGCCCTAGGTTCAGAGTTATTTGGAACAGGTCCTATACCCTAGCTTCAGAGTTATTTGGAACAGGTCCTATGCCCTAGGTTCAGAGTTATTTGGAACAGGTCCTATACCCTAGGTTCAGAGTTATTTGGACAGGTCCTATGCCCTAGGTTCAGAGTTATTTGGAACAGGTCCTATACCCTAGGTTCAGAGTTATTTGGAACAGGTCCTATACCCTAGTTTCAGAGTTATTTGGAACAGGTCCTATGCCCTAGGTTCAGAGTTATTTGGAACAGGTCCTATGCCCTAGGTTCAGTTATTTGGAACAGGTCCTATACCCTAGGTTCAGTTATTTGGAACAGGTCCTATACCCTAGTTTCAGAGTTATTTGGAACAGGTCCTATACCCTAGGTTCAGTTATTTGGAACAGGTCCTATACCCTAGTTTCAGAGTTATTTGGAACAGGTCCTAAACCCTAGTTTCAGAGTTATTTGGAACAGGTCCTATGCCCTAGGTTCAGTTATTTGGAACAGGTCCTATACCCTAGTTTCAGAGTTATTTGGCAACTGTAGTTTTGAATGATACAAACCTTAGAATGACCTAGAAAAACAACACATATGGGCTGCTTGATGTGACTAGGCTGTTGATAATTTGAGAACATTGCAGAGAAAGCTTGCCCTCTGTTCCGCATGTGTAGCCTTAGGCAAGGTTCTCTCATCAACTGATCATATTGTCACCCATCTGACTATTCGCAATTTCATCTGGTCTTTACTAATACAGTGCATTTGGAAAGTATTCAGACCCCTCAACTTTTTCCACATTGTTAGGTTACAGCCTTATTCTACAATTGATTCAATAGTTTTTTCCCCTCAATCCACACACAATACCCTATGACGACAAAGCATAAAACAGGTTTAGATATACATTTGCTACAATAACAAAATTGGAAATATAACATTTACATAAGTATTCAGACCCTTTACTCAGTACTTTGTTGAAGCACCTTTGGCAGCAATTACAGCCTCGAGTCTTCTTAGGTCTGACGCTACAAGCTTGGCACACCTTTATTTAGGAGTTTCTCCCATTCTTCTCTGCAGATCCTCTCAATCTCTGTCAGGTTGGATGGGGAGCGTTGCTGCACAGCTATTTTCTGGTCTCTCCAGAGATGTTCAAATTGGGTTCAAGTCCAGGCTCTGGCTGGGCCACTCATGGACATTGAGACTTGTCCAGAAGTTGCACCTTCGCCCAGTCTGAGGTCCTGAGCAGGTTTTCCTCAAGGTACTTTCCTCCATTCATCTTTCCTCAATCCTGACGTCCCCACAGCATGATGCTGCCACCACCATGCTCGCAGTAGGTATGGTGACAGGTTTCCTCCAGACGTGATGCTTGGCATTCAGGCCAAAGAGTTCAATCTTGGTTTCATCAAACCAGAGAATCTTGTTTCTCATGGTCTGAGTCTTTAGGTGCCTTTTGCCAACTCAAGCGGAACGTCATGTGCCTTTACTGAGGAGTGGCTTCCTCGTGCCTGACCAACCTACCATAAAGGCCTGATTGGTGGAGTTCTGCAGAGAAGGTTGTCCATCTGGAAGGTTCTCCCATGTCCACAGAGGAACTCTAAGTGATCTGTCAGTGACCATCGGGTTCTTGGTCACCTCCTTGACCAAGGCTCTTCTCCTCGATTGCTCAGTTTGGCCGGGCGACCAGCTCTAGGAAGAGTCTTTGTGGTTCCAAACTTCTTCCATTTAAGAATGATGGAGGCCACTGTGTTCTTGGAGCCTTCAGTGCTGCAGAAATGTTTGGGTACCCTTCCCCAGATCTATGTCTCGATCACAATCCTCTCCTTCTACGGACAATTCCTTCAACCTCATGGCTTGGTTTTGCTCTGACATGCACTGTCAACTGGGACCTTTTATAGACATTATGGGGTATTGTGATGTCATTATGGGGTATTGTGATGTCATTATGGGGTATTGTGATGTCATTATGGGGTATTGTGATGTCATTATGGGGTATTGTGGCTTGGGTTTTGCTCTGACATGCACTGTCAACTGTGGGACCGTTCTCTCCCAGACTCATGGATAGACATGTTGGAGTAGAGGCTCAACCAGTTATGTACCAAAGACATCTTCTCTCCCAGACTCATGGATAGACATGTTGGAGTAGAGGCTCAACCAGTTATGTACCAAAAGACATCTTCTCTCCCAGACTCATGGATAGACATGTTGGAGTAGAGGCTCACCAGTTATGTACCAAAGACACGTTCTCTCCCAGACTCATGGATAGACATGTTGGAGTAGAGGCTCAACCAGTTATGTACCAAAGACACGTTCTCCCAGACTCATGGATAGACATGTTTGGAGTAGAGGCTCGACCAGTTATGTACCAAAGACACCTTCTCTCCCAGACTCATGGATAGACATGTTGGAGTAGAGCTCAACCAGTTATGTACCAAAGACACCTCTCCCAGACTCATGGATAGACATGTTGGAGTAGAGGCTCAACCAGTTATGTACCAAAGACATCTTCTCTCCCAGACTCATGGATAGACATGTTGGAGTAGAGGCTCAACCAGTTATGTACCAAAGACACGTTCTCTCCCAGACTCATGGATAGACATGTTGGAGTAGAGGCTCAACCAGTTATGTACCAAAGACACGTTCTCTCCCAGACAGACATGTTGGAGTAGAGGCTCGACCAGTTATGTACCAAAGACATCTTCTCTCCCAGACTCATGGATAGACATGTTGGAGTAGAGGCTCGACCAGTTATGTACCAAAGACATCTTAAATCAGTTTTTAAAAATGTTCTTCTGCCATGTGCAATATGTATTGTATAACACCTCAATCATTATTTTAATTCATTTTTTGGGGGGGGGGGCTCATATACAGGCCTATTATGAATGAGCTGTCAGATGGTCTATGGGTGTTCTGAATTAATCATCACCTTAGAAAGCACTGTCCATTTCATTGTGTTGGGCTTTGGAACAGCATCCACAACGACCATGTTATACACTGGTTCAACCTGCTGTTGAACTTCTTTCTTCAAATTGATCATCACAGTGAGGTGAGTTGTAAAAGCATGATACTGTTGTGATGATAAGTGTTTGATTGTCATTGATGTCAGAGTGGTTAGAGGGACATGGAGCCATTAGGACCTGATGGTTAGAGGGACATGGAGCCATTAGGTCCTGAGGGTTAGAGGGACATGGAGCCATTAGGACCTGATGGTTATAGGGACATGGAGCCATTAGGACCTGATGGTTATAGGACCTGATGGTTAGAGGGACATGGAGCCATTAGGACCTGATGGTTATAGGACCTGATGGTTAGAGGGACATGGAGCCATTAGGACCTGATGGTTATAGGACCTGATGGTTAGAGGGACATGGAGCCATTAGGACCTGATGGTTAGAGGGACATGGAGCCATTAGGACCTGATGGTTAGAGGGACATGGAGCCATTAGGTCCTGATGGTTAGAGGGACATGGAGCCATTAGGACCTGATGGTTATAGGACCTGATGGTTAGAGGGACATGGAGCCATTAGGACCTGATGGTTAGAGGGACATGGAGCCATTAGGACCTGATGGTTAGAGGGACATGGAGCCATTAGGACCTGATGGTTATAGGACCTGATGGTTAGAGGGACATGGAGCCATTAGGACCTGATGGTTGTTAGGGACATGGAGCCATTAGGACCTGATGGTTGTTAGGGACATGGAGCCATTAGGACCTGATGGTTAGAGGGACACGGAGCCATTAGGACCTGATGGTTAGAGGGACACGGAGCCATTAGGACCTGATGGTTAGAGGGACACGGAGCAATTAGGACCTGATGGTTAGAGGGACATGGAGCCATTAGGACCTGATGGTTATAGGGACATGGAGCCATTAGGTCCTGATGGTTTATAGGGACATGGAGCCATTAGGTCCTGATGGTTAGAGGACAGGGAGCCATTGGGACCTGATGGTTAGAGGGACACGGAGCCATTAGGACCTGATGGTTAGAGGGACACGGAGCCATTAGGACCTGATGGTTAGAGGGACATGGAGCCATTAGGACCTGATGGTTAGAGGACCTGATGGTTAGAGGGACACAGAGCCATTAGGACCTGAAGGTTAGAGGGACACGGAGCCATTAGAACCTGATGGTTATAGGACCTGATGGTTAGAGGGACATGGAGCCATTAGGACCTGATGGTTAGAGGGACACGGAGCCATTAGGACCTGATGGTTAGGGGGACATGGAGCCATTAGGACCTGATGGTTAGAGGACCTGATGGTTAGAGGGACATGGAGCCATTAGAACCTGATGGTTAGAGGGACATGGAGCCATTAGGACCTGATGGTTGTTAGTGAGTTAGATACTACCAACGCATGTCCAGAGTGCAGAAGAGGAGACTCAAGACTGTGGGTGTGGCGGTAATATGGTCACCGCAACAGCCGTACACACACACACACACACACACACACACACAGCAGGCGTACCCGAGCAGAGGTTTCTCCAAACAGCAGTCTGTTGTCAAGGCCGCTGGTGCCATATGTTCTGGTGGTGAAATCATTGGTAGTGAAGTCATCCATGGCTCAGCAGCTCCACCCCATGGACACACAGAGGAACTGCATGCTAGTGGCTCCACAGCGGCAGGCCTTACCGGACAGGAAGCAGGGCCAGCCAACCAGATGCCTGACCTGAAGGGTGGGAGGAATAGGAGAGGGAAGTTAATAGCCTGTCCCTCAACCCATAAAGGGACTGGCTAAAAACACCCCTCCCCTACTTCCTTTCTGATTCCCCTATTCCTTTACCTCCTCTCATCTCTGCCCCCAGCCCAATCTCAAATCCCCCTAGACGTTGTGTCATGTTTCTTCTCTATCCCAGCTCCACCCTAGCTCCAGTCCAGCTCTACCCTAGCTCAGTCCAGCTCTACCCTAGCTCCAGTCCAGCTCTACCCTAGCTCCAGTCCAGCTCTACTCTAGCTCCAGTCCAGCTCTACCTAGCTCCAGTCCAGCTCTACCCTAGCTCCAGTCCAGCTCTACTCTAGCTCCAGTCCAGCTCTTACCCTAGCTCCAGTCCAGCTCTACTCTAGCTCCAGTCCAGCTCTGCCCTAGCTCCAGTCCAGCTCTACCCTAGCTCCAGTCCAGCTCCCAGTCCAGTCCAGCTCTACCCTAGCTCCAGGTCCAGCTCTACCCTAGCTCCAGGTCCAGCTCTACCCTAGCTCCAGGTCCAGCTCTACCCTAGCTCCAGTCCAGCTCTACCCTAGCTCCAGTCCAGCCTATCCTAGCTCTACCCCAGCTCTACCCTAGCCCAGCCCAGCTCTACCCTAGCTCCAGTCCAGCTCTACCCTAGCTCCAGTCCAGCCTATCCCAGCCCAGCTCTACCCCTAGCTCTATCCTAGCTCTACCCCAGCTCTACCCTAGCTCTAGCCCAGCTCTATTCTAGCTCAGCTCTACCCCACCCTAGCTCTACCCCTAGCTCTAGCCCAGCTCTAGCCCAGCTCTACCCTAGCTCTAGCCCAGCCCTACCCTAGCTCAGCCCTACTCTAGCTCTACCCTAGCTCTAGCCCAGCCCTACCCTAGCCCAGCAGTATGTTACTGCACGGTGCAGAAGACCATTCTAGGCCAGCTCTACCCTAAGCCCTAGCCCAGCTCTACCCTACCCTAGCTCTAGCCCTATCCCAGCCCTACCCTAGCTCTAGCCTAAGCCCTAGCCCAGCTCTAGCCCTATCCCAGCCCTACCCTAGCTCTTCCCTATCCCAGCAGTATGTTACTGCATGGTGCAGAAGACCATTCTAGGCCAGCTCTGCCCTAGCCCAGCCTTCCCTACCCTAGCTCTAGCCCTACCCTAGCTCTAGACTAAGCCCTAGCCCAGCTCTACCCTAGCTCTAGCCCTATCCCAGCCCTACCCTAGCTCTACCCTAAGCCCTAGCCCAGCTCTACCCTAGCTCTAGCCCTACCCTAGCCCAGCTCTAGCCCAGCAGTATGTCACTGCACGGTGCAGAATACCATTCTAGGCCAGAGAGCAGAGACTGTTTCCTGTTGCAACAACATTCTGGGTGAAAAGGCAGAATTCCTGAGGCAGCTTTGTGCTCCAAACCCACAAGAAACAAGAGGTCCATTATGACATGGGAACTAGCTGCTACTCTAGCCTCCAGCTCCATCCCAGCCTGGGCTACATAACACATCATAACCCTAAGAGCTGCCGCATGGCATCATGTGAACAGCTACACTGAAAACAGCAGCGATCCCCAACCGAGTCTAAATGGCCTTGCTAGTTACAAACATTTTGATATATATATAATTTTTTAACCTTTTTTTAACTAGGCAAGTCAGTTAAATATTTTATTTGACAATGACGGCCTACCGGGAACAGTGGGTTAACTGCCTTGTTCAGGGGCAGAATGACAAATACCTGCCGCCCAACCTGCCGGGCTACCTGCCGCCCCAACCTGCCGGGCTAACCTGCCGGGCTACCTGTCGCCCAACCTGCCGCCCAAACTGCCGGGCTACCTGCCGCCCCCAACCTGCCGCCCCAACCTGCCGGGCTACTCCCCCAACCTGCCGGGCTACCTGCCGCCCTAACCTGCCGGGCTACCTGCCGCCCCTAACCTGCCGGGCTACCTGCCGCCCCAACCTGCCGGGCTACCTGTCGCCCCCAACCTGCCGCCCCAACCTGCCGGGCTACCTGCCGCCCCAACCTGCCGCCTTCCAACCTGCCGGGCTACCTGCCGCCCCAACCTGCCGGGCTACCTTGCCGCCCAACCTGCCGGGCTACCTGCCGCCCCAACCTGCCGGGCTACCTGCGCCCAACATGCCGGGCTACCTGCCGCCCCAACCTGCCGGGCTACCTGCCGCCCCAACCTGCCGGGCTACCTGCCGCCCCAACCTGCCGGGCTACCTGCCGCCCCAACCTGCCGGGCTACCTGCCGGGCTACCTGCCGGGCTACCTGCCGCCCCAACCTGCCGCCCAACCTGCCGGCTACCTGCCTGCCGCCGGGCTACCTGCCGGGCTACCTGCCGCCCCAACCTGCCGGGCTACCTGCCGCCCCAACCTGCCGGGCTACCTGCCGCCCCAACCTGCCGGGCTACCTGCCGCCCAAATCTGCCGGGCTACCTGCCGCCCAACCTGCCGGGCTACCTGCCCCCAACCTGCCGGGCTACCTGCCCCCAACCTGCCGGGCTACCTGCCCCCAACCTGCCGGGCTACCTGCCGCCCCCAACCTGCCGGGCTACCTGCTCCCCAACCTGCCGGGCTACCTGCCGCCCCCAACCTGCCGGGGCTACCTGCCGCCCCAACCTGCCGGGCTACCTGCCGCCCCCCAACCTGCCGGGCTACCTGCCACCCCAACCTGCCGGGCTACCTGCCGCCCCAACCTGCCGGGCTACCTGCCGGGCTAATTGCCGCCCCAACCTGCCGGGCTACCTGCCGCCCCAACCTGCCGGGCTACCTGCCGCCCAACCTGCCGGGCTACCTGCCACCCCAACCTGCCGGGCTACCTGCCGCCCCCAACCTGTACCTGCCGCCCCAACCTGCCGGGCTAATTGCCGCCCAACCTGCCGGGCTACCTGCCGCCCAACCTGCCGGGCTACCTGCCGCCCCAACCTGGCGCCCCAACCTGCCGGGCTACCTGCCGGGCTACCTGCCTGGCTACCTGCCGGGCTACCTGCCGCCCCAACCTGCCGGGCTACCTGCCGCCCCAAATCAAATCAAATTTTATTTGTCACATACACATGGTTAGCAGATGTTAATACGAGTGTAGCGAAATGCTTGTGCTTCTAGTTCCGACAATGCAGTAGTAACTAGAGGTCGACCGATTAATCGGAATGGCCGATTTCAAGTTTTCATAACAATCGGAAATCTGTATTTTTGGGCGCCGATTTGCTGATTTAATTTAAAAAATATATCTTTATTTAACCAGGCAAGTCAGTTAAGAACACATTCTTATTTTCACTGACGGCCTAGGAACGGTGGGTTAACTGCCTCTTTCAGGGGCAGAACGACAGATTTTCCCCTTGTCAGCTCGGGGGATCCAATCTTGCAACCTTACATTTAACTAGTCCAACACAATAACGACCTGCCTCTCTCTCGTTGCACTCCACAAGGAGACTGCCTGTTACGCGAATGCAGTTAGCCAAGGTAAGTTGCTAGCTAGCATTAAACTTCTTATAAAAAAACAATCATAATCACTAGTTAACTACACATGGTTGATGATATTAGTAGATATTATCTAGCGTGTCCTGCATTACATATAATCTGACTGAGCATACAAGTATCTAAGCATCTGACTGAGCGGTGGTAGGCAGAAACAGGCGCGTAAACATTCATTCAAACAGCACTTTTGTGCGTTTTGCCAGCAGCTCTTCGTTGTGAGTCAAGCATTGCGCTGTTTATGACTTCAAGCCAATCAACTCCCGAGATGAGGCTGGTATAACCAAAGTGAAATGTCTAGCTAGTTAGCGTGCGCTAATAGCGTTTCAAAATGGCACTCGCTCTGAGCCTTTCTAGTAGTTGTTCCTTGCTCTGCATGGGTAACGCTGCTTCGATGGTGGCTGTTGTCGTTGTGTTGCTGGTTCGAGCCCAGGGAGGAGCGAGGAGGGGGACGGAAGCTATACTGTTACACTGGCAATACTAAAGTGCCTACAAGACATCCAATAGTCAAAGGTTAATGAAATTCAAATGGTATAGAGGGAAATAGTCCTATAATTCCTATAATAACTACAACCTAAAACTTCTTACCTGGGGATATTGAAGACTCATGTTAAAAAGGGAACCAACAGCTTTACATCATGTTCTCATGTTCTGAGTGTAACGGATGTGAAACTGCTAGCTAGTCAGCGGTGGTGCTGCGCTAAATAGCGTTTCAATCGGGTGACGTCACTTGCTCTGAGACCTTGAAGTAGTGGTTCCAGACCGCTTTTGTGGGGGCGATGGGTAACGATACTTCGTGGGTGACTGTTGATGTGTGCAGAGGGTCCCTGCCCGGCACCGGGTAATGGCGAGGGGACGGTCTAAAGTTATACTGTTACATGAGCAAGGAACTGCAACGTTAGCTTTCTTACATAGCACATATTGCACTTACTTCTCCAACACTTTGTTTTTGCATTATTTAAACCAAATTGAACATGTTTCATTATTTACTTGAGGCTAAATTGATTTTATTGATGTATTATATTAAGTTAAAATACGTGTTCATTCAGTATTGGGAAACCAACCGGGCTAGGACATATGGGAAACCAACCGGGCTAGACATACGGGAAACCAACCGGGCTAGGACATACTGGAAACCAACCGGGCTAGGGACATACTGGGAAACCAACCGGGCTAGGACATACGGAAACCAACCGGGCTAGGACATACTGGAACCAACCGGGCTAGGACATACTGGACACCAACCGGCTAGGACATACTGGACACCAACCGTTAGATGACATCTGGACACCAACCGTTAGGACATACGGAAACCAACAAGAGATATACTGAAACCAACCAGGCTAGGGACATACGGGACACCATACGGAAACCAACCGGGCTAGGACATACGGTAAACCAACCGGGCTAGGACATAGGGAAACCAACCGGGCTAGGACATACGGGAAACCAACCAGGCTAGGACATACGGGAAACCAACCGCTAGGGACATATGGGACACCAACCGGGCTAGGACATACGGAAACCACATACGGGCTAGGGACATACTGGAAACCATACCGGGCTAGGACATACGGAAACCAACCGGGCTAGGACATGGAAACCAACCGGCTAGGACATACGAAACCAACCGGCTAGGGACATACTGGAAACCAACCGGCTAGGACATACTGAAACCAACCGGCTAGGACATACTGGACACCAACCGGGGTTAGGGACATACTGGAAACCAACCAGGAAACTACAAAGGGGACACCATAGGGGAAACCAACCGGCTAGGACATAGGGAAACCAAACGGGCTAGGACATAATGGAAACCAACCAGGCTAGGAAACATAGGGGAAACCAAACGGGCTAGGACATACTGGAAACCAACCAGGCTAGGGACATAGGGGAAACCATACTGAGGGACATACTGGAAACCAACCGGAGCTAGGGACATACGGGAAACCAATCTGGGCTACTGGAAACCAACCGAGACTAGGGACATACGGAAACCAACTAGGCTAGGACATACGAAACCAACCGAATAGGACATACGGGAAACCAACCGGCTCAGGACATACTGGAAACCAACCGACTAGGACATACTGAAACCAACCGACTAGGACATACTGGAAACCAACCACTAGACATACTGGAAACCAACCGGCTAGACACGGGAAACCAACCGGCTAGACATACGGAAACCAACCAATTAGGACATACGGGAAACCAACCGGGCTAGGACATACTGGAAACCAACCGATTAGACATACTGGAAACCAACCGGTTAGATTGATACTGGACACCAACCGGCTAGGACATACTGAAACCAACCATATTAGACATACTGACAACTAGGACATACTGGAAACCAAATCAGGCTAGACATACGGGAACAACCATACGGGAAACCAACCGGCTAGGTTACTGAAACCAACCGGCTAGGACATAGGGAAACCAACCGGCTAGGACATACTGGAAACCAACCAGGCTCATAGGGAAACCAACCAGGCTAGGACATACTGAAACCAACCGGGCTGGGACATAGGGGAAACCAACCGGGCTAGGACATAGGGGGAAACCAACCGGGCTAGGACATACTGGAAACCAACCGAATAGGACATACGGGAAACCAACCGGGCTAGGACATATCGGGAAAACCAACCGGCTAGGACATACTGGAAACCAACCAGGCTAGGACAGGGGAAACCAAATCGGCTGGGGACATATGGGACACCAACCCGGCTAGGACACTCCCAGAAACCATACGGGCTAGACACATACTGAAACCATACGGGCTAGGACATACTGAAACCATATCTGGAAAACCAACCGGGCTAGGGACATAATGGAAACCAACCAGGCTAGGACATACGGGAAACCAACCGGGTTAAGGGCATACGGAAACCAACCGGCTAGGCCATACTGGGACACCAACCTGGGCTAGGACATACAGGAAACCATACGGGCTAGGACACGAAAACCATACGGGCTAGGACATACTGAAACCATACGGGCTAGGACATACCGGAAACAAACCGACTAGGACATACGGGAAACCATACTGGAAACCATAATGGGACAGGGGTTCATACGGGACACCATACCGGGAAACCAAACCAGCCCGGGCTAGGACATAGGGGGAAACCAACCAGGCTAGGACATACGGGAAACCAACCAGGTAGGACATAGGGGGAAACCAACCAGGTTAGGACATACTGGAAACCAACCGCTGAGACATACTGGAAACCAACTGGGCTAGGGACATACTGGAAACCAACCGACTGGACATACTGGAAACCAACCGACTAGGACATACGGGAAACCAACCGACTAGGACATACGGAAACCAACCGGGCTAGACATACTGGAAACCAACCGACGGACATACTGGAAACCAACCGACTAGACATACTGGAAACCAACCGACTAGACATACTGAAACCAACCGGGCTAGGACATACTGGAAACCAACCGACTACCACATACTGAAACCAACCGACTAGGACATACGGGAAACCAACCGGGCTGGGACATACGGAAACAAACCGGGCTAGGACATACGGGAAACCAACCGGCTAGGACATACGGGAAACCAACCGGGCTAGGACATACTGGAAACCAACCGACTAGGACATACTGGAAACCAACCGGCTAGGACATACTGGACACCAACCGGCTAGGACATACAGGAAACCAACCGGCTAGGACATACAGGAAACCAACCGACTAGGACATACTGGAAACCAACCGGCTAGGGCATACTGGAAACCAACCGGCTAGGGCATACGGAAACCAACCGGCTAGGCCATACCGGACACCAATCGGGCTAAATCAAACCATACGTAACATACTGTACGGCTAGGACATACGGGAAACAAACCGACTAGGACATACGGGACACCTAGCTACTTGTAAATAGTCGACTAACAGCTGGTAGTCGTTAGGCTTGCTAGCTAGTTTAGCTGTGTTGGGCGCTGACCTCGCAGATCTTAATTTAACATTCATTTTAAACACTCATCAAAGCTCACAAAACATATCTACGAGTTTAATAGAAGACCAGCTAGTAAGCCTACTGGTTATCTAACAGCAGTTTGTTACTGATAGCATGTCCGCTAACAATAACACTACTAGGATCCAATCAGCTGCTCAAAACACCATTTCAAAGGTTGAACCAAACGTCTACTTTGTTTCAATGTACTTACGTGTCAGAGCATAATAAGAGGTTGTGTTTCAGATGAATATGTGTCAACTACTTGTCACTTATCCAGTGTCTCTCAAAACTTCAGGAGCAAAATGATTCTGATCGGCTCAACCAGAAATTACAGCCGGGCAGCTTAAAGGGAACGTGACTGTACTCTTAAAGGCAAAATATCTTATTACGGCGGTACACATTTTGGCAAGAGTTGACATGATTCAATAGTGTACTAACCTATTTCACATGGATAAATGGGGTCTGTTTTAATTGATTTGATGAGTGTAGATTAATGCAAACCTTTTAGGGACACCATTCAGCAGAAATATTTGTGAAATCCCAGTGGTGGAAAAAGTACCCAATTTGTCATACTTGAGTAAAAGTATAGATACCTTAATACCTTAAGTAAAAGTCACCCAGTAAAATACTACTTGAGTAAAAGTCTAAACGTATTTGGTTTTTAAATATACTTAAGTATCAAAAGTACATTTCATTGCTAAAAATATACTTAAATATCAAAAGTAAAAGTATAAATAGTTGTTTTGAAAATGTATGGTAGGCCAGGGGCACACTCCAACACTCAGACATTATTTACAAAACATACATGTGTTTAGTGAGTCCACCAGAACATACCCAGTAGGGACGCATTCTCTTGATAAGTGTGTCATTTCACATTTTCCTGTTCTGCTAAGCATTCAAAATGTAAAGAGTGCTTTGGGTTGTCAGGGAAAATGTATGGAATAAAAAGTACAATATTGTCTTTAGGGATGTAGTGAAGTAAAAGTTGTAAAAAAATATGAATACTAAAGTACAGATACCCAGAAAAACTACTTAAGTAGAACTTTCCAGTAATTTTACTGAAATAGTTTACACCAGTGGAAAATCCAGTCGTTATCTTCACATCATATGAATGATCATTGTAGACTTGTAAAAGCATATTCGTCAGACCAATACTTAACCCAAATAGTTGTAGTGTTTTACCCACCTGCTAACGTCGTACAGTTCAGCTCTCAGTCCACTCTAACAACTGAGCCCCACTATCCCAGGAGGATGCAACCAGTTCAGCTCTCAGTCCACTCTAACTGAGCCCCCATACTCCCCCAGGAGGATGCAACCAGTTCAGCTCTCAGTCCACTCTAACTGAGCCCTGCTATCCCCACCAGAGGATGCAACCAGTTCAGCTCTCAGTCCACTCTAACTGAGCCCCCATATCCCCCCCCAGGAGGATGCAACCAGTTCAGCTCTCAGTCCACTCTAACTGAGCCCCATACCCCCCCAGGAGGATGCAACCAGTTCAGCTCTCAGTCCACTCTAACTGAGCCCCTGTCCCCCCAGGAGGATGCAACCAGTTCAGCTCTCAGTCCACTCCTAACTGAGCCCCATATCCCCCCCAGGATGCAACCAGTTCAGCTCTCAGTCCACTCTAACTGAGCCCCATATCCCCCCCAGGAGGATGCAACCAGTTCAGCTCTCAGTCCACTCTTAACTGAGCCCCATATCCCCCCCAGAGGATGCAACCAGTTCAGCGCTCTCAGTCCACTCTAACTGAGCCCCATATCCCCCCAGGAGGATGCAACCAGTTCAGCTCTCAGTCCACTCTAACTGAGCCCCATATCCCCCCCAGGATGCAACCAGTTCAGCTCTCAGTCCACTCTAACTGAGCCCCATATCCCCCCCAGGAGGATGCAACCAGTTCAGCTCTCAGTCCACTCTAACTGAGTTCCCTCATATCCCCCCCAGGAGGATGCAACCAGTTCAGCTCAGTCCACTCTAACTGAGCCCCATATCCCCCCAGGAGGATGCAACCAGTTCAGCTCTCAGTCCACTCTAACTGAGCCCCCATATCCCCCCAGGAGGATGCAACCAGTTCAGCTCTCAGTCCACTCTAACTGAGCCCCATATCCCCCAGAGATGCAACCAGTTCAGCTCTCAGTCCACTCTAACTGAGCCCCATATCCCCCCCAGGAGGATGCAACCAGTTCAGCTCTCAGTCCACTCTAACTGAGCCCCATATCCCCCCCAGGAGGATGCAACCAGTTCAGCTCTCAGTCCACTCCTAACTGAGCCCCATATCCCCCCCAGAGGATGCAACCAGTTCAGCTCTCAACCACTCTAACTGAGCCCCATATCCCCCCCAGGAGGATGCAACCAGTTCAGCTCTCAGTCCACTCTAACTGAGCCCCCATATCCCCCAGGAGGATGCAACCAGTTCAGCTCCCCCAGAGGAGGTCAGTCCACTCTAACTGAGCCCCATATCCTCCAGGAGGATGCAACCAGTTCAGCTCTCAGTCCACTCTAACTGAGCCCCCATATCTCCCCAGGAGGATGCAACCAGTTCAGCTCTCAGTCCACTCCTAACTGAGCCCCATATCCCCCCAGAGGATGCAACTTACACAACATTCATATAGAAATGTATGTTTATAGAATAACCATGAATGTCATGCAGCAGAACATGTGCTCAGCAGCTCTATGTTGTATTTTGGGAGTACTGGTATATGTGAATCATAGTTAGTGTACTGGTATGTGAATATCCTGTTAGTCAGACTTTAGGTATTTTATTTTTGTTGACGGTAATCCCAGTCCTCATACTAACGTCATTAATATCACATGATGAGGGTGTGATAGCCCCAGTCTATAATCCCCTCTCACACAGTTCAATAGTTCATCTGGATCCACAACAAAACACTCATCAAAAGGACCCTTATAACACACACATACCTCCCATCACAGGTTCACACACATCAGACAGCTTCGGCCTCACACCCTTTATTCAGTGAACTGGTCTACATTCCACAGCTGGGGATGATGCTGCCTCCTTCCTACAAACGTCTTCTTCAAAAAACATGTCAAAAGATATTCAAAATGGAAAAGAGATTGCTGGACACTCCTGACTTAATATGATAGACCTTCACTTTATGGACTTCCCGGTCTTCACATTCTCTCTTTCTGTTGTAACAGAATGTGTTGTTCGACGCTGAAACTTCTTCACAAACCCAGTCTCAGGCCACCTGTCGATCTAAGACAAAGAAGCAATGCCACAGTGACACACATTCATCTTGTAGTGAACCAACTGGCAGTGGCAATGCTTTTAGCCAGTGATAAGGATTCATTTAAGTTGTTTACCAAGTCAACTTGCTTTACTTGTTTGTATTCCAGTTCATCTCTGTAGCCTGCCTGTTGGAATCTGTATAAGTTCTCCACCTCGTCAGTCCATTGTTTGGCTCTGCTCGTGGACTTTGGCGTTGCGTTGCCATCTAAGTAGGCTGCACAAGACATTATGCTGCAGAGAGGATGTCCACAGGCGACCTACAGGAGCAAATAGTGGGCTCAGTTAGTTCAAGTATCTCTATAAGTATGTCTATAAGTTCAAGTATCTCTATATACTGACATGACAGTCATGGACACTGAAATACATAAAGGAAAACGAAATAAACAATAAAACACCATTTTAAAAGAATGGCAATTACATAGTAGGTTATATGGGGAGGGGCATCCTGAATATGAATTAGGTGGCAGAAGTAGGTAAGGCTGATTTTCTATTTCTTCCCGTCCTTCTGTCCTGGGGGATAGAGAGCAGATGGGTGCAGCAGGTGGTTCTGCCTACCACTTGTCAGATAGCCAGTCTCGGTACAGGAAATAGTAGAGGGGAGAGCAGGCAGAACTGCTCTCTTAATTCTTACACACTAAACAACTTATTGCCGAAAACATTTTATCTATACATTTCTTAAGCTGATTTCAGTTTTAATATTCGTGCCCGAAACCAATCGAATTGAATTTGCACAGTAACGTTGCCAAACGTACAGTAGCTAACTAGCTAACGCCAATATTTGAATTAAACTTGCTAGCACTAGCTTCAGGCTATGATATAATATAGAAGTCACAGTTAGAAAATAGACTGAATCTGGCTAGCTAGCTATACATTTGTTTCTCAATTTGATTAAGTAGCTGATACCATGTTACTTACAGCTGAACGGGGCAAAAACTCACAGATTCAAGAGATGATGACGAGGAGGCTTGTCTTTAGTTGCCTAGCAACCCAATATTCCTTCAACTTCTTCTTCTTTAACAATGTGTTGTTATGGTAAATGTCTACTAGTAGCACAGATATATGGTAAATGTCTACTGGTAGCACAGATATATGCTAGCAACCCAACCTTCCTTCCTTCTTCTTCTTCTTCTTTAACAATGTGTTGTTATGGTAAATGTCTACTGGTAGCACAGATATATGCTAGCAACCCAACCTTCCTTCCTCTTCTTCTTCTTTAACAATGTGTTGTTATAGTATTGTCTACTGGTAGCACAGATAACCATGCTGTAACCCAACCTTTCCTTCCTCTTCTTCTTCTTCTTTTCTTTAACAATGTGTTGTTATGGTAATACTGGTAGCACAGATATATTCTAGCAACCCAACCTTCCTTCCTCTTCTTCAACAATGTGTTGTTATGGTAATACTGGTAGCACAGATATATGCTAGCAACCCAACCTTCCTTCCTTCTTCTTCTTCTTCTTCTTCTTTAACAATGTGTTGTTATGGTAATTGTCTACTGGAAGCACAGATATATTCTTAGCAACTCCAACCTTCCTCCTTCCTTCTTCTTTAACAATGTGTTGTTATGGTAATTGTCTACTGGTAGCACAGATATATGCTAGCAACCCAACCTTCCTTCCTTCTTCTTCTTTAACAATGTGTTGTTATGGTAATTGTCTACTGGAAGCACAGATATATTCTAGCAACCCAACCTTCCTTCCTTCTTCTTCTTCTTCTTTAACAATGTGTTGTTATGGTAATTGTCTACTGGTAGCACAGATATACGCTAGCAACCCAACCTTCCTTCCTTCTTCTTCTTTAACAATGTGTTGTTATGGTAATTGTCTACTGGTAGCACATATATATGCTAGCAACCCAACTTTCCTTCTTCTTCTTCTTTAACAATGTGTTTTTATGGTAATTGTCTACTGGTAGCACAGATATATGCTAGCAACCCAACTTTCCTTCTTCTTCTTCTTTAACAATGTGTTGTTATGGTAATTGTCTACTGGTAGCACAGATATATGCTAGCAACCCAACCTTCCTTCTTCTTCTTCTTCTTTAACAATGTGTTGTTATGGTAATTGTCTACTGGTAGCACAGATATATTCTAGCAACCCAACTTTCCTTCCTTCTTCTTCTTTAACAAGGTGTTGTTATGGTAATACTGGTAGCAAAGATAAATGCTGGCAACGTAGTTATTGTGAGCAGGTTTAAATTCAGATACAATGCTGACAGTGGAAACGTTTTGGCTCCCATCCACTAGGTGGCTTAGCTAACGGCAGCTATTCAAGTATCCCGACCAAAATGCCCCGAAATGTCAGCTAGTCAACGAGTGGGTTGAAGTTGAGGAAATTATTGGAGCTAATCTTCAGTCAAAATGAGTTCGTTCGCGGGTCGCATGAAGGAGTATCCCAACATGTCGCTGGATCGGTTTGACAGGGAGAATCTACATGCAAGGGCTTATTTTTTATCTCACTGCCACAAAGGTAAAGAAAGACTCTTTGAGATACAGGGAGTGCCAAACAGCAGTTAGCTAAAGATAACTAGCCAGTATGTGCTCTTAGCTAGTTACATGTCCACTGTGTGCCAGTTAACGTTAGCTCTACTTACATCATGTTTTTTCTGCAGATCACATGAAGGGGCTGAAGGGGCCTCTAATGAAAAGAAAGTTGAAATTCAGGTGATATCACGTTTTATTTTGATGGTGTGAAAGTTCAGTGAAACAAAGGATGGCTAACTGATGTTGAAGGTCTAACGTTACTGTCTTTGTTCCAGTCTGACCGTCAAACTGTACTGTTCATTTGTTCCAGTCTGACAGTCAAACTGTACTGTTCATTTGTAACTAAGGAACTGTTGCTGAGCAATCCAAAATATGCCTTCTGGGAAGATCACATAGTAAGTAGTTAATTGTCAAAAATCTTAATTATGGACCTATTGCTAGGCAAAATTTGTTTTGTGTAATTTTGATGTGCTTCTGTTTGTCTAGGTTGCTTTGGAACTGGAGAGTCCCACACTAATCACTTTAATAGACGAGGCTTCAGGAGAGGTACGACACCGGTTCATCATTCCAACATATATAGGGTCATAAGGGCTGATCGCTGTTAGTTTGCTATATAACTGACTCTTTGATGACTGATATTGTGTGTGGGTGTGTGTCCACAGAGAGAAGAACTTGTGGTACAACATATATAGGGTCATAAGGGCTGATCGGTCATGTTAGTTTTGCTATATAACTGACTCTTTGATGACTGATATTGTGTGTGGGTGTGTGTCCACAGAGAGAAGAACTTGTGGTGACTCTGTGTTCCTGTGGTCACTGTCAGGCTCGGTCATGTGGTATCACCTGTGTGTTTGTGCATGTATGTGTGCTTATGTGGTATCACCTAGCTTGTGTTTGTGGTATCACATAGCTTGTGTTTGTGGTATCACCTAGCTTGTGTTTGTGGTATCACCTAGCTTGTGTGTGTTTGTTAGACTTGGGTGATATACAGCTACTGCGTTCTGGGGTATTTAGAAATAGCGACAGTGTGATATTTTTGGGGGTGAGGGCCCTCTAACGCTCTGAGCCTCGCAGGGGGTGCATGGTACGCCACTGTTTCTAACTATCATTTCCCTAGCTAAGATGTACTGACTAAATGATCTCAGGGGTGCAACTCAATATTACAAAGGTGCGTGTACAAACAATAAGAACACCTTCCTAATATTGAGTCACCCCCCCCCCAACACAAGATGTCAAAAGCTTTCCACAGGGAAGCTGACCCAATGATTCCCACAGTTGTGTCAAGTTGGCTGGATGTCCTCTGGGTGGTGGACCATTCTTGATACACAAAGGAAACTGTTGAGTGTGAGAAACCCAGCAACGTTGCAGTTCTTGACTCAAACTGCTGCGCCTTGGCACCTACTACCATATGCCATTCAAAGGCACTTAAATCTCTTGTCTTGCCCCATTCACCCTCTGAATGGCACACATACACAATCCATGTCTCATTTATCTCAAGGCTTAAAACACGCCTTCTTTATCTACACGCCTCCTCCCCCTTCATCTACACGTCTCTCCCCTTCATCTACACGTCTCCTCCCCCTTCATCTACACGCCTCCTCCCCTTCATCTACACGCTCTCCTCCTTCATCTACATGTCTCCTCCCCTTCATCAACACTGATTGAAATGGATTTAACAAAGTGACAGTAATACGGATCATAGCTTTCACCTGGTCTGTCTGTCTTGGAAAGAGCAGGTGTTCTTAATGTTTTGTACAGGCGCACCGGTTTGCGCCAAGAACAGTTTCCTTGGTATCAAGAACTAGTACTGTGTTATTTGTACATATCAGTACCAGTCAAAAGATTGGACACCTACTCATTCAAGGGTTTTATTTATTTTTACTATTTTCTACATTGTAAAATAGTGAAGACATCAACTATGAAACACAATCAAAAAGTGTTAAACAAATCTAAATATATTTTAGATTCTTCAAAGTAGCCACCCTTTGCCTTTGACAGATTTGCACACTCTTGGCATTCTCTCAACCAGCTTCACCTGGAATGCTTCAACAGTCTTGAAGGAGTTCCCACATATGCTGAGCACTTGTTGGCTGATTTTGCTTCACTCTGCAGTCCAACTCATCCCAAACCATCTCAATTGGGTTGAGGTCTGTTGATTGTGGAGGCCAGGTCATCTGATGCAGTACTCCATCACTCTCCTTGGTCAAATAGCCCTTCCACAGCTTGGAGTGTTTTGGGTCATTGTCCTGTTGAAAACAAAGACCAGATGATCATTGCAGAATGCTGTGGTAGCCATGCTGGTTAAGTGTGCTTTGAATTCTAAATAAATCACAAACCAGATGGGAATGGCGTATCACTGCAGAAGCTGTGGTTGCCATGCTGATTAAGTGTGCCTTGAATTCTAAATAAATCACAGACAGTGTCACCAGCAAAGCACCATCACACCTCCTCCTCCATGCTTCACGGTGGGAACCTGCGGAGATCATCCGTTCACCTACTCAGCGTCTCACAAAGACACGGCGGTTGGAACCAAAAATATACAATTTGGACTCATCAGCCCAAAGAACAGAATTCCACCAGTCTAATGTCCATTGCTTGTGTTTCTTGGCCCAAGCAAGTCTCTTCTTATTATTGGTGTCATTTAGTAGTGGTTTCTTTGCAGCACCACCATGAATGCCTGATTCGGGGCGGCAGGTAGCCTAGTGGTTAGTGTTGGGCCATTAACCGAAAGGTTGGTGGATTGAATCACAGAGCTGCCCCTGAACAAGGCAGTTAACCCACTGTTCCCCGATAGGCCGTCATTGTAAATAAGAAGTTGTTCTTAACTGACTTGCCTAGTTAAATAAAAATGAAAAAAATCACATAGTCTCCTCTGAACAGTTGATGTTGAGATGTGTCTGTTACTTGAACTCTGTGAAGCATTTTGGCTGCAATTGAGGCTGGTAACTCTAATGAACTGATCCTCTGTAGCAGAGGTAACTCTGGGTCTTCCTTTTCCACCTGAGCTGGTGACTCTAATGAACTTGTCCTCTGAGCAGAGGTGTCCCTGGGTCTTCCTGTCCAATCTGAGGCTGTAACTCTAATGAACTTATCCTCTGCAAAGAGGTAACTCTGGGTCTTCCTTTCCTGTGGTGGTCCCTGCGAGAGCCAGTTTCATCATTGCGCTTGATGGTTTTTGCGACTGCACTTGGAAAATGTTCAAAGTTCTTTACATTTTCTGGATTGACTGACTGACCTTGTCTTAAAGTAATGTCAGATCATTTCCTTCTTGCTCATTTGAAATGCTCTTGCCAAATATAGAGTCTTTTACTCAAATAGGGCTATGTTCTGTATACCACCCCTACCTTTTTCAACACAACTGATTGGCTCAAATGCATTAACACTTAACAAGGTACACCTGTTGATTTAAATGGATTCCAGGTGAATACCCATGAAACTGGTTGAGAGAATGCTGAAGAGTGTGCCTTGATGAATGCTGTCATCAAGGCAAAGGGTGGCTACTTTGAAGAATCTCAAATATAATTTAACACTTTTTTGGTTTCTACATGATTCCATATGTGTATTTCATAGTTTTGATGTCTTCACTATTATTCTACAATGTATAAAATAGTAAAAATAAAGAAAACCCCTGGAATGAGTAGGTTTGTCCAAATCTTTTACTGGCACTAAGATATATATATCATTCATTCATTCACCGTATACCCCGTTATGGTACAGGAACGATATGAAGGTATGAAAATCTGTATATCTCCTAAACCTAGTTTGTGTGTGTTTGTGTGTAGGTTCTTGGTAGAGGGGGCCCAGGGTACGGTGTTGTACACAGGAGACTTCCGACTGGCGAAGGGAGACGCCTCCCGCATAGAACTCCTCCACTCTGGGAGCAGGTACACACACACACACACACACATACGTACATACTTACATACATGCATACATACACACACACAGTGGGGCAAAAAAGTATTTAGTCAGCCACCAATTGTGCAAGTTCTCCCACTTAAGTTCTCCCATCATGAAAAGATGAGAGAGGCCTGTAATTTTCATCATAGGTACACTTCAACAGGATCAGTCGTCCTGTAAGTAATATATATATATATATATATATACACTGCTCAAAACAATAAAGGGAACACTAAAATAACACATCCTAGATCTGAATGAATGAAATATTCTTATTAAATACTTTTTTCTTTACATAGTTGAATGTGCTGACAACAAAATCACACAAAAATTATCAATGGAAATCAAAGTTATCAACCCATGGAGGTCTGGATTTGGAGTCACACTCAAAATTAAAGTGGAAAACCACACTACAGGCTGATCCAACTTTGATGTAATGTCCTTAAAACAAGTCAAAATGAGGCTCAGTAGTGTGTGTGGCCTCCACTTGCCTGAAAGAGCTGCAAAATCTGGACCGCGAAAAATCAGCCGGGCTAGACAACCTGGACCCCTACATATCAGCTGGGATAGACAATCTGGACCCCTACAAATCAGCTGGGATAGACAATCTGGACCCCTACAAATCAGCTGGGATAGACAATCTGGACCCCTACAAATCAGCTGGGATAGACAATCTGGACCCCTACAAATCAGCTGGGATAGACAATCTGGACCCCTACAAATCAGCTGGGATAGACAATCTGGACCCCTACAAATCAGCTGGGATAGACAATCTGGACCCCTACAAATCAGCTGGGATAGACAATCTGGACCCCTACATATCAGCCGGGCTAGACAATCTGGACCCCTACATATCAGCTAGACAATCTGGACCCCTACAAATCAGCTGGGCTAGACAATCTGGACCCCTACATATCAGCTGGGATAGACAATCTGGACCCCTACAAATCAGCTGGGATAGACAATCTGGACCCCTACATATCAGCTAGACAATCTGGACCCCTACATATCAGCTGGGTTAGACAATCTGGACCCCTACATATCAGCTAGACAATCTGGACCCCTACATATCAGCTGGGCTAGACAATCTGGACCCCTACATATCAGCTAGACAATCTGGACCCCTACATATCAGCCGGGCTAGACAATCTGGACCCCTACATATCAGCTAGACAATCTGGACCCCTACATATCAGCTGGGCTAGGCAATCTGGACCCCTACAAATCAGCTGGGCTAGACAATCTGGACCCCTACAAATCAGCTGGGATAGACAATCTGGACCCCTACATATCAGCTGGGATAGACAATCTGGACCCCTACATATCAGCTGGGATAGACAATCTGGACCCCTACATATCAGCTGGGATAGACAATCTGGACCCCTACATATCAGCTGGGCTAGACAATCTGGACCCCTACATATCAGCTGGGATAGACAATCTGGACCCCTACATATCAGCTGGGCTAGACAATCTGGACCCCTACATATCAGCTGGGCTAGACAATCTGGACCCCTACATATCAGCTGGGCTAGACAATCTGGACCCCTACAAATCAGCTGGGCTAGGCAATCTGGACCCCTACATATCAGCTGGGCTAGACAATCTGGACCCCTACATATCAGCTGGGCTAGACAATCTGGACCCCTACATATCAGCTAGACAATCTGGACCCCTACATATCAGCTGGGCTAGACAATCTGGACCCCTACATATCAGCCGGGCTAGACAATCTGGACCCCTACATATCAGCTGGGCTAGACAATCTGGACCCCTACATATCAGCTGGGCTAGACAATCTGGACCCCTACATATCAGCTGGGCTAGACAATCTGGACCCCTACATATCAGCTAGACAATCTGGACCCCTACAAATCAGCTGGGCTAGACAATCTGGACCCCTACAAATCAGCTAGACTAGACAATCTGGACCCCTACATATCAGCCGGGCTAGACAATCTGGACCCCTACATATCAGCTGGGCTAGACAATCTGGATCCCTACATATCAGCTGGGCTAGACAATCTGGACCCCTACAAATCAGCTGGGCTAGACAATCTGGACCCCTACATATCAGCTGGGCTAGACAATCTGGACCCCTACATATCAGCTGGGCTAGACAATCTGGACCCCTACAAATCAGCTGGGCTAGACAATCTGGACCCCTACATATCAGCTAGACAATCTGGACCCCTACAAATCAGCTGGGATAGACAATCTGGACCTCTACATATCAGCTGGGCTAGACAATCTGGACCCCTACAAATCAGCTGGGATAGACAATCTGGACCCCTACATATCAGCCGGGCTAGACAATCTGGACCCCTACATATTACATTTTACATTTAAGTCATTTAGCAGACGCTCTTATCCAGAGCGACTTACAAATTGGTGCATTCACCTTATGACATCCAGTGGAACAGTAGTGCATCTAAATATTTTAAGGGGGGTGAGAGGGATTACTTCATCCTATCCTAGGTATTCCTTAAAGAGGTGGGGTTTCAGGTGTCTCCGGAAGGTGGTGATGGACTCCGCTGTCCTGGCGTCGTGAGGGAGTTTGTTCCACCATTGGGGGGCCAGAGCAGCGAACAGTTTTGACTGGGCTGAGCGGGAACTGTACTTCCTCAGTGGTAGGGAGGCGAGCAGGCCAGAGGTGGATGAACGCAGTGCCCTTGTTTGGGTGTAGGGCCTGGATCAGAGCCTGGAGGTACTGAGGTGTCGTTCTCACAGCTCCGTAGGCAAGCACCATGGTCTTGTAGCGGATGCGAAGCCAACTGGAAGCCAGGAGAGAGCGGGAGTTCGACTACAGACAGCAGAAAGGCCACTCATCCAACAGATAAGCTGTCGTTCATGCATGACTGTGTTGCTCAAACACTAACCAGAGAGAGCAAAACCACACATCATTCATGCCTACTGTCATTGAAGGGGACAGTCTCCTGATGCGAGAATGGTGTTTACCTGTAGATCTCTGCTTCTTTGAAGAAAAATACCTCGAAGCTGTAAACCTTGACGGCAGCTATGCTTCTTCCACCCTCTCAGCTGGGATAGACAATCTGGACCCCTACATATCAGCTGGGGTAGACAATCTGGACCCCTACAAATCAGCTGGGGTAGACAATCTGGACCCCTACAAATCAGCTGGGCTAGACAATCTGGACCCCTACAAATCAGCTGGGGTAGACAATCTGGACCCCTACAAATCAGCTGGGGGACAATCTCTGGAGACAATCTGGACCCCTACAAATCAGCTGGGAGTAGACAATCTGGACCCCTACAAATCAGCTGGGGTAGACAATCTGGACCCCTACAAATCCTACAAACCACAAATCATTTAGCTCTGGACCCCTACAAATCAGCTGGGCTAGACAATCTGGACCCCTACAAATCAGCTGGGGTAGACAATCTGGACCCCTACAAATCAGCTGGGGTAGACAATCTGGACCCCTACAAATCAGCTGGGGTAGACAATCTGGACCCCTACAAATCAGCAATCTGGACCCCTACATATCAGCTGGGGTAGACAATCTGGACCCCTACAAATCAGCTGGGGTGACAATCTGGAGCTGGGGTACAATCTGGACCCCTACAAATCAGCTGGGCTGGAGACAATCTGGACCCCTACAAATCAGCTGGGCTAGACAATCTGGACCCCTACAAATCAGCTGGACAATCTGGATCCTCACAAGTAGACAATCTGGACCCCTACAAATCAGCTGGGTGAACAATGGGGGTAGACAATCTGGACCCCTACAAATCAGCTGGGGTAGACAATCTGGACCCCTACAAATCAGCTGGGGTAGACAATCTGGATCCCTACAAATCAGCTGGGGTAGACAATCTGGACCCCTACAAATCAGCTGGGCTAGACAATCTGGACCCCTACAAATCAGTTGGGGTAGACAATCTGGACCCCTACAAATCA
Organism: Oncorhynchus nerka; assembly: GCF_034236695.1. Lineage (NCBI taxonomy): Eukaryota > Metazoa > Chordata > Actinopteri > Salmoniformes > Salmonidae > Oncorhynchus > Oncorhynchus nerka. The sequence goes on from NC_088403.1 coordinate 3,766,339, forward strand.
GCTGGGATAGACAATCTGGACCCCTCACAAATCAGCTGGGATAGACAATCTGGACCCCTACAATCAGCTGGGGTAGACAATCTGGACCCCTACAAATCAGCTGGGGTAGACAATCTGGACCCCTACAAATCAGCTGGGGTAGACAATCTGGAAATCAGCTGGGGTAGACAATCTGGACCCCTACAAATCAGCTGGGGTAGACAATCTGGACCCCTACAAATCAGCTGGGGTAGACAATCTGGACCCCTACAAATCAGCTGGGCTAGACAATCTGGACCCCTACAAATCAGCTGGGGTAGACAATCTGGACCCCTACAAATCAGCTGGACACCCGAATCTGGACCCCTACAAATCAGCTGGGGTAGACAATCTGGACCCCTACAAATCAGCTAGACAATCTGGACCCCTACAAATCAGCTGGGGTAGACAATCTGGACCCCTACAAATCAGCTGGGCTAGACAATCTGGACCCCTACAATCAGCTGGGGTAGACAATCTGGACCCCTACAAATCAGCTGGGCTAGACAATCTGGACCCCTACAAATCAGCTGGGGTAGGGCCAGACAATCTGGACCCCTACAAATCAGCTGGGGTAGACAATCTGGACCCCTACAAATCAGCTGGGGTAGACACTGGACCCCTACAAATCAGCTGGGGTAGACAATCTGGACCCCTACAAATCAGCAAATCAGCTGGGGTAGACAATCTGGACCCCTACAAATCAGCTGGGCTAGACAATCTGGACCCCTACAAATCAGCTGGGGTAGACAATCTGGATCCCTACAAATCAGCTGGGGTAGACAATCTGGACCCCTACAAATCAGCTGGGCTAGACAATCTGGACCCCTACATATCAGCTGGGGTAGACAATCTGGACCCCTACAAATCAGCTGGGGTAGACAATCTGGACCCCTACAAATCAGCTGGGGTAGACAATCTGGACCCCTACAAATCAGCTGGGGTAGACAATCTGGACCCCCTACAAATCAGCTGGGGTAGACAATCTGGACCCCTACAAATCAGCTGGGGTAGACAATCTGGACCCCTACAAATCAGCTGGGGTAGACAATCTGGACCCCTACAAATCAGCTGGGGTAGACAATCTGGACCCCTACATATCAGGACCCCTGGGATAGACAATCTGGACCCCTACAAATCAGCTGGGGTAGACAATCTGGACCCAGCTACAAATCAGCTGGGGTAGACAATCTGGACCCCTACAAATCAGCTGGGCTAGACAATCTGGACCCCTACAAATCAGCTGGGGTAGACAATCTGGACCCCCTACAAATCAGCTGGGGTAGGCAATCTGGACCCCTACAAATCAGCTGGGGTAGACAATCTGGACCCCTACAAATCAGCTGGGGTAGACAATCTCGACCCAAATCAGCTGGGGTACATATACAGCTGGGTTAGACAATCTGGACCCCTACAAATCAGCTAGGGTAGACAATCTGGACCCCTACATATCAGCTGGGATAGACAATCTGGACCCCTACATATCAGCCGGGCTCTGGATCCTACAAATCAGCTGGGGTAGACAATCTGGACCCCTACATATCAGCTACCCTACAAATCAGACAATCTGGACCCCTACAAATCAGCTGGGCTAGGCAATCTGGACCCCTACAAATCAGCTGGGATAGACAATCTGGACCCCTACAAATCAGCTGGGGTAGACAATCTGGACCCCTACAAATCAGCTGGGATAGACCTACAAATCAGCTGGGGTAGACAATCTGGACCCCTACATATCAGCTGGGATAGACAATCTGGACCCCTACAAATCAGCTGGGGTAGACAATCTGGACTACAAATCAGCTGGGGTAGACAATCTGGACCCTACAAATCAGCTGGGGTAGACAATCTGGTTCCTACAAAATCAGCTGGGGTAGACAATCTGGACCCCTATACTCAGCTGGGCTAGACAATCTGGACCCCTACAAATCAGCTGCGGGACCCTACAAATCAGCTGGGTGACAATCTGGACCCCTACAAATCAGCTGGGGTAGACAATCTGGACCCCTACAAATCAGCTGGGCTAGACAATCTGGACCCCTACAAATCAGCTGGGGTAGACAATCTGGACCCCTACAAATCAGCTAGACAATCTGGACCCCTACATATCAGCTGGGGTAGACAATCTGGACCCCTACAAAATCAGCTGGGCTAGACAATCTGGACCCCAGCTGGGGTACAATCTGGATCCCTACAAATCAGCTGGGGTAGACAATCTGGACCCAGCTGGGGTAGACATATCAGCTAGCTGGGGTACAATCTGGACCCCTACAAATCAGCTGGGATAGACAATCTGGACCCCTACAAATCAGCTAGACAATCTGGACCCCCTACAAATCAGCTGGGGTAGACAATCTGGACCCTACAAATCAGCAAATCAGCTGGGGTAGACAATCTGGACCCCTACAAATCAGCTGGGATAGACAATCTGGATCCCTACAAATCAGCTGGGATAGACAATCTGGACCCCTACATATCAGCTGGGATAGACAATCTGGACCCCTACATATCAGCTGGGCTAGACAATCTGGACCCCTACAAATCAGCCGGGCTAGACAATCTGGACCAAATCAGCTGGGGTACATATCAGCCGGGCTAGACAATCTGGACCCACAAATCAGCAACAATCTGGACCCCTACAAATCCCAGCTGGGGTAGACAATCTGGACCCCTACATATCAGCTGGGGTAGACAATCTGGACCCCTACAAATCAGCTGGGGTAGACAATCTGGACCCCTACATATCAGATAGACAACCCTACAAATTTGCTGGGGTAGACCCCCTACATATCAGCTGGGTTAGACAATCTGGACCCCTACATATCAGCTAGACAATCTGGACCCCTACATATCAGCTGGGATAGACAATCTGGACCCCTACAAATCAGCTGGGACCTGGACCCCTACATATCAGCCGGGCTAGACAATCTGGACCCCCTACAAATCAGCTGGGTAGACAATCTGGACCCCTACAAATCAACTGGGGTAGGCAATCTGGACCCCTACATATCAGCTGGGGTAGACAATCTGGACCCCTACAAATCAGCTAGACAATCTGGACCCCTACATATCAGCTGGGGTAGACAATCTGGACCCCTACAAATCAGCTGGGCTAGACAATCTGGACCCCTACAAATCAGCTAGACAATCTGGACCCCTACAAATCAGCTGGGCTAGACAATCTGGACCCCTACAAATCAGCTGGGGTAGACAATCTGGACCCCTACATATCAGCTGGGGTAGACAATCTGGATCCCTACAAATCAGCTGGGCTAGACAATCTGGACCCCTACAAATCAGCTGGGGTAGACAATCTGGACCCCTACAATCAGCTAGGGTAGACAATCTGGACCCTACAAATCAGCTGGGGTAGACAATCTGGACCCCTACAAATCAGCCGGGGTAGACAATCTGGACCCTACAAATCACATAATCTGGACCCCACAAATCAGCTGGGCTAGACAATCTGGACCCCTACAAATCAGCTGGGGTAGACAATCTGGACCCCTACATATCAGCTGGGGTAGACAATCTGGACCCCACAAATCAGCCGGGCTAGACAATCTGGATCCCTACAAATCAGCTGGGGTAGACACCTGGACCCTACAAATCACAAATCAGCTGGGCTAGACAATCTGGACCCCTACAAATCAGCTGGGCTAGACAATCTGGACCCCTACAAATCAGCTGGGGTAGACAATCTGGATCCCTACAAATCAGCTGGGGTAGACAATCTGGACCCCTACAAATCAGCTGGGCTAGACAGTAGACAAGACAATCTGGACCCTACAAATCAGCAAATCAGCTAGGGTAGACAATCTGGACCCCTACAAATCAGCTGGGGTAGACAATCTGGATCCCTACAAATCAGCTGGGGTAGACAATCTGGACCCCCTACAAATCAGCTGGGCTAGACAATCTGGACCCCTACAAATCAGCTGGGCTAGACAATCTGGACCCCTACAAATCAGCTGGGGTAGACAATCTGGACCCCCACAAATCAGCTGGGGTAGACAATCTGGATCCCTACAAATCAGCTGGGCTAGACAATCTGGACCCCTACATATCAGCTAGACAATCTGGACCCTACAAATCAGCTGGGATAGACAATCTGGACCTCTACATATCAGCTGGGGTAGACAATCTGGACCCCTACAAATCAGCTGGGGTAGACAATCTGGACCCCTACATATCAGCTGGGCTAGACAATCTGGGACCCCTACAAATCAGCTGGGATAGACAATCTGGACCCCTACAAATCAGCTGGGATAGACAATCTGGACCCCTACAAATCAGCTGGGCTAGACAATCTGGACCCCTACAAATCAGCTGGGATAGACAATCAGCTGGGGTAGACCCCTACAAAATCAGCCGGGCTAGGCAATCTGGACCCCTACAAATCAGCTGGGCTAGACAATCTGGACCCCTACAAATCAGCTGGGCTAGACAATCTGGACCCCTACAAATCAGCTGGGGTAGACTAGCTGGGGTACAATCTGGACCCCTACAAATCAGCTAGACAATCTGGATCCCTACATATCAGCTGGGGTAGACAATCTGGACCCCTACAAATCAGCTGGGGTAGACAATCTGGACCCTACATATCAGCTGGGCTAGACAATCTGGACCCCAACTGGAGTAGACAATCTGGACCCCTACAAAATCGCTGGGCTAGACAATCTGGACCCCTACAAATCAGTTGGGGTAGACAATCTGGACCCCCCTACATATCAGCTGGGAATTGGGCAATCTGGAGCTGGGGTAGACAATCTGGACCCCCTACAAATCAGCTGGGATAGACAATCTGGACCCTACAAATCAGTAGACAATCTGGACCCCTACATATCAGCCGGGGTGTAACAATCTGGACCCCTACAAATCAGCTGGGGTAGACAATCTGGACCCCTACAAATCAGCTGGGGTAGACAATCTGGACCCCACAAATCAGCTGGGGTAGACAATCTGGACCCCTACAAATCAGCTGGGGTAGACAATCTGGACCCCTACAAATCAGCTGGGGTAGACAATCTGGACCCCTACAAATCAGCTGGGGTAGACAATCTGGACCCCTACATATCAGCTAGACAATCTGGACCCCTACATATCAGCTGGGGTAGACAATCTGGACCCCTACAAATCAGCTGGGGTAGACAATCTGGACCCCTACAAATCAGCTGGGCTAGACAATCTGGACCCCTACATATCAGCTGGGGTAGACAATCTGGACCCCTACAAATCAGCTGGGGTAGACAATTTGGACTACAAATCAGCTGGGGTAGACAATCTGGACCCTACAAATCAGCCGGGGTAGGCAATCTGGACCCCTACAAATCAGCTGGGGTAGACAATCTGGACCCTACAAATCAGCTGGGCTAGACAATCTGGACCCCTACAAATCAGCTGGGCTAGACAATCTGGACCCCTACAAATCAGCTGGGCTAGACAATCTGGACCCCTACATATCAGCTGGGGTAGACAATCTGGACCCTACAAATCAGCTGGGGTAGACAATCTGGACCCCTACAAATCAGCAATAGACAATCTGCTGGGGTGAACAATCTGGACCCCTACAAATCAGCTGGGGTAGACAATCTGGACCCCTACATATCAGCTGGGGTAGACAATCTGGACCCCTACAAATCAGCCGGGCTAGACAATCTGGACCCCTACAAATCAGCTGGGCTAGACAATCTGGACCCCTACAAATCAGCTGGGCTAGACAATCTGGACCCCTACATATCAGCCGGGGTAGACAATCTGGACCCCTACAAATCAGCTGGGGTAGACAATCTGGACCCCTACATATCAGCTGGGGTAGATAATCTGGACCCCTACAAATCAGCTGGGCTAGACAATCTGGACCCCTACAAATCAGCTGGGGTAGACAATCTGGACCCCTACATATCAGCTGGGCTAGACAATCTGGACCCCTACATATCAGCTAGACAATCTGGACCCCTACATATCAGCTGGGCTAGACAATCTGGACCTCTCTTTCTGGAACAAATTATCTGGACCCCTACAAATCAGCTGGGGTGCAACTGGACCCCTACAAATCAGCTGGGGTAGACAATCTGGACCCCTACAAATCCTCTGGGGTAGACAATCTGGACCCTACAAATCAGCTGGGGTAGACAATCTGGACCCCTACAAATCAGCTGGGGTAAAGGACTGTCAGCGGGCTCATCCCCCCTCTTGGGCTAGACAATCTGGACCCCTACAAATCAGGGAGACAATCTGGACCCAAAATCAGCCGGGCTGTGGTCTGGACCCCTATATGGGCTAGACAATCCCCCTACAAATCCCTGTCTTTCTTTCTAAGGTCTCCTCGAAATTGCAACCCCTGTACTAGCCTGTTCAACAAACAGATCACCGACTGCATTTCATCCCCCTCTTCAAGGGGGCAAGAACTTCCACCGTACCTACACTTCCTTTCTAAGGTCTTCACAAAGCCAAGTCAACAAACAGATCACAGACCATTTGAATCCCACCGTACCTTCTCCCACCTCGCAATCTGGTTTCCAAGGGTCATGGGTGCACCTCAGCCACGCTCAAGGTCCTAAACGATATCATAACCGCCATCGATAACAGATATTACTGTGCAGCTGTATTCATCGACCTGGCCAAGGCTTTTTGGATTCCATCAATCACATTCTTATCGGCAGACTCAGCCTTGGTGCCAAAGTAAAACTAAATGCATGCTCTTCATCCGCACCTGCCCGCCCGTCCAGCATCACTACTCGGGACGGTTCTGACTTAGAATATGTGGACAACTACAAATACCTAGGTGTCTGGTTAGACTGTAAACTCTCCTTCCAGACAGTGTCTAGTTCTCTGGTTCAGTCTAAATGAAACAAGCCTGTCAGTGGATCATGTGATCAGTGTTTTGTTCTCTGGTTCAGTCAGGCTGTCTGCTAAACGGTATATTACATGATGTCCTCAGCACTCGTCTAAATAAGAGGTGATCACAGCGTTGAGGTTATAACATATTTATCATCACTCTCCTTCCAGACTCACATGGACAAAGGGGGTGTTGTTGGGGCTGTGTTTGCTGTATTAAAACCTATTCAGTCTGTCTACAAACAGGCTCTCAAAGAGCTTGATAGGAAGTCCAATAGCCATCATCATTGTCACATCCTTAGAAAGCATGAGCTCCTGAGTTGGGAAAATCTTGTGCAATACACCGACGCATGTCTTGTATTCAAGATCCTAAATGGCCTGGCTCCTCCCCCTCCACTCAGTATTTTTGTTAAACAGAAAACCCAGACATATGGCAGCAGATCCACAAGGTCTGCCATGAGTGTGACTGTATAGTTCCCCAAGGAAAAGCACCTTTAGTAAATCCGTTTTCTCTGTGAGAGCTTCCCATGTCTGGAATACACTGCCATCAGACACACACAACTGCACCACATATCACACCTTCACTAAATGTATCAAGACATGGCTAAAGGTCAATCAGATTTGTGAACATGGTCCCTAGCTGTGTGTTGCCGCTTTCCATGTTGTCTGTTGTCTGTAGCTTGTGAGGTGTGGAAACACTTTGTTGCTTTTATGAATTTTGTCTTGCTGGTTTTTGGTTTTTATGTCTTGCTTGTTATGTTGCTCTGTCTGTATGCTATGTTGCTTGTCTTGTCCTTGTTATGTTGCTCTGTCTGTATGCTAAGCTGTTCTGTCTTGCCCATTGTCCCTATGTTGCTCTGTCTGTATGCTACTTGTCCTATGCTTGTCCTATGTCCTGTTGCTCTGTCTGTATGCTACGTCTTGCCTTGTCCTATGTTGCTCTGTCTGTATGCTACGTCTTGCTTGCCTTGCCTATGTTGCTCTGTCTGTATGCTATGTCTTGTTTGTCCTTGCCTTGCCCTATGTTGCTCTGTCTGTATGCTACGTCTTGCTTGTCCTATGCTATGCTTGCTTGTCGTGTGCTCACTGCTCACTGATTGTCTTTATTGTAATTGTTTTTAATAACCTGCCCAGGGACTGCGGGTTGAAAATTAGCCGGCTGGCTAAAACTGTCACTTTTACTGAAACGTTGATTAATGTGCACGGTCCCTGTAAAAATAAAATAAACTCAAACATTAAACATCTCCAATCCAAAATGAAATCTAGAATCGCTTCCTATTTCGCAACAAAGCATCCTTCACTCATGCTGCCAACCTACCCTCGTAAAACTGACCATCCTACCGATCCTCGATCTTTGGCGATGTGTCATTTATAAAATAGCCTCCAACACTCTACTCAGCAAATTGGATGCAGTCTATCACAGTGCCATCCGTTTTGCTCACCAAAGCCCCATATATACACACCACCACTGCGACCTGTAAGCCTCTCGTTGGCTGGCCTCGCCATATTTGTCGCAAACCCACTGGCTCCAGGTCATCTATAAGTCTTTGCAGGTTGGGTTCGCCCTTATCTCAACTCACTGGGTCACCATAGCAGCACCCACCTGTAGCACGCGCCTCCAGCAGGTATATTTCACTGGTCACCCCCAAAGCCAATTCCTCCTTTGGCCGCCTCTTCCTTCCAGTTCTCTGCTGCCAATGACTGGAACGAATTGAAAAAAAGTCACTGAAGCTTGAGACTCATATCTCCTCAACAGCTTTAAGCACCGGCTGTCAGAGCAGATCACTACACCTGTACATAGCCCATCTGTAACAGTCCACCCAACTACCTCATCCCCATACTGTTATTTTCTTTGCTCCTCCTTTGCACCCCAGTATCTCTACTTGCACATCTATCACCCAGTGTTAATGCTAAATTGTGACTTCACCGCCATGGCATTTATTGCCTTCCCTCTCTAATCTTACCTCAGTTGCACACACTGTATGTATATAGATTTTTTCTTCTATTGTGTTATTGACTGCAATGCTTTTGTTTATTCCATGTGTAAAACTGTGTTGTTGTTTGTGTGGCACTGCTTTGCTTTATCTTGGCCAGGTCGCAGTTGTAAAATGAGAAGTTGCTCAACTGGCCTACCTTGGCATGGGCCAACATGGGCCTGAGGAAAGGATTCAGACCCTTTCACTTTTTCCACATTTTGTTAAATGTATCTAATCCATTTTAGAATAATGTTTCCTCTCATTAATTACATCGATACAAAATACCCCATAATTACAAAGCCAAAAGTTTTGTTAATTTTAGCAAATGTATTCAAAGTAAACAAATAACTTATTTACGTAAGTATTCAGACCCTTTGCTCTGAGACTCAAAATACTGTAGAGCTCAGGTAGCATCCTGTTTTTATTGATCATCCTGAGATGTTTCTACAACTTGATTGGAGACCACCTGTGGTAAATTCAATTGATAGACAGGTGTGTGCCTTTCCAAATCATGTCCTATGTAAGGTTCCACAGTTGATAGGTAGAGCAAAACCCAAGCCACGAGGTTGAAGGAATCCTCCGTAGAGCTTCGAGACTGGATTGTGTCGAGGCACAGATCTGGGGAAAGGTACCAAAAAAATATCTGCAGTATTGAAGGTCGCCAAGAACACAGTGGTCTCCATCATTCTTAAATGGAAGAAGTTTGGAACCACCAAGACTCTTCTTAGAGCTGGCCGCCCAGTCAGGGAGGTGACCAAGAACCCGATGGTCACTCTGACAGAGCTCCAGAGTTCCTCTGTGGAGATGGGTTAACCTTCCAGAAGGACAACCATCTCTGCAGCACTCCACCAATCAGGCCTTTATGGTAGAGTGGCCAGACTGAAGCCACTCCTCTGTTAAAGACACGACAGTCCGCTTGGAATTTGCCAAAAGGCACCTAAAGGACTGTCAGACCATGAGTTTGAACTCTTTGGCCTGAATGCCAAGTGTCACTTCTGGAGAACCAGGCGCCGCTCATCACCTGGCCAATACACTCAGGACCTTAGACTGGGGCGAAGGTTCACCTTCTAACAGACCAACGAACCTAAGCACACAGCCAAGACAACCCAGGAGTGGTTTCGGGACAAGTCTCTGGATGTCGAGTGGCTCAGGCAGAGCCCGAATTTAACCCAATCAAACATCTCTGGAGAGACCTGAAAATAGCTGTGCAGCGATGCTCCCCATTCAACCTGACCGAGCTGAGAGGATCTGCAGAGAAGAATGGGAGAAACTCCCCAAATACAGGTGTGCCAAGCTTGTAGCATCAGACCCAAGAAGACTCTAGGCTGTAATCTGACAGAGGTGCTTCAACAAAAGTACTGAGTAAAGGGTCTGAATACTTATGTAAACATATTTAAAAATTTAGTTTTTGCTTTGTCATGGGGTATTGTGATGTCATTATGGGGTATTGTGATGTCATTATGGGGTATTGTGACAATATGGGGGTATTGTGATGTCATTATGGGGTATTGTGTAGATTGATGAGGGGAAAACAACTTCCTCAATTTTAGAATAAGGCTGTAACATAACAAAATGTCAAAGTCAAGAGGTCTGAATACTTTGAATGCACTGTATGAGCTCAAACCCAGGAAAAAATAAATGATTGTTATACAATACATGACACACAAAAATATTTAAGGTGTATTTGGTACATAACTGGTATTAGCCTAAATTAAACAAATTCAGAGTTAGCCTACAATTATAGTGAATTTGTATTTGAATAGTTTAGTGTTTTATGCTCGAGATGGTTTAATGAAGCTGAAGATTCACAATATGTGCCCAGGTGACAAGACAGTGGATTAATTTATTTTTAAATTTTTAATTTTACCTTTATTTAACCAGGCAAGTCAGTTAAGAACACATTCTTATTTTCAATGACGGCCTGGGAACAGTGGGTTAAACTGCCTGTTCAGGGGCAGAACGACAGATTTGTACCTTTGTCAGCTCGGGGTTTGAACTCGCAACCTTCCGGTTACTAGTCCAACGCTCTAACCACTAGGCTACGCTGCCGCCCTAGTGATGCTGAAGATTCACACATGTGCCCATATAGGGCTGTGGCGGTCATGACAGCGTCTCACGGTAATTGACCGTTAATTAACAAACATGTTTAGCATCTCCAGGCCTCCACACATACAAGCCGCTAATTGGAACATGTACATTTATAAAAGTTGACCATAATCCACTGTGATGTTCATGCCCATATTGTTAATCAGCGCCATTAAACCTCCTCGACCCTAAAACTGTCTTGTCATCCGAGCCCCAACCAGCACACAGGAGAGAACACACCAAGTAAACCTAGGCAAGATACAGTGGTCCTCAGTTCCAATGCCAGACAGTGTGCTGTGTTGTTTCAGGTGAAAGACATCAAGAGTGTGCATCTGACTCCACCTTTTGGTGACCCGCTCTATGAGATCCCCAGCAGGGTGAGTGTGTGGATTCTGAGAGCGCTACAGAGAGAGAGAGAGAGAGCTACACAGAGAGAGAGAGAGCTACACACAGAGAGAGAGCTACACACAGAGAGAGGGAGCACTACACAGAGAGAGAGAGAGCTACACAGAGAGAGAGAGAGTGAGAGCTACACACAGAGAGAGAGAGCTACACACAGAGAGAGAGGGGAGCTGCCATACAGAGAGAGAGAGAGAGAGCACTACACAGAGAGAGAGAGACATGCACAGAGAGAGAGAGCTACACACAGAGAGAGAGAGCTACACACAGAGAGAGGGAGCACACACAGAGAGAGAGAGCTACACAGAGAGAGAGAGAGAGAGGAGCACCACAGAGAGAGCTACACAGAGAGTAGAGAGAGCTACACAGAGAGAGAGCTACACAGAGAGAGAGAGCACTACACAGAGAGAGAGAGAGCGAGAGAGCTACAGAGAGAGAGAGAGAGCACTACACAGAGAGAGAGAGAGCACTACACAGAGAGAGAGAGAGCTACACAGAGAGAGAGAGCTACACAGAGAGAGAGCTACACACAGAGAGAGAGAGGGAGCACTACACAGAGAGAGAGCACTACACACAGAGAGAGAGCGCTACACACAGAGAGAGAGCGCTACACACAGAGAGAGAGAGAGAGAGAGAGAGGGAGCACTACACAGCGAGAGAGGGAGCACTACACAGAGAGCGAGAGAGCTACACACAGAGAGCAAATACAGAGAGAGAGCTGGCACAGAGAGAGAGAGCTACACAGAGAGAGAGAGAGCTACACAGAGAGAGAGAGAGAGCACTCACAGAGAGAGAGAGAGCACTACACAGAGAGAGAGAGCTACACAGAGAGAGCTAGCACAGAGAGAGAAAGCACTACAGAGAGAGAGAGAGCTACAGAGAGAGAGAGCGCTACACAGAGAGAGAGAGCCACAGAGAGAGCACTACACAGGAGAGAGAGCTACACAGAGAGAGAGCTGCAGAGAGAGAGAGCTACACAGAGAGAGAGAGCTACAGGGAGAGAGAGAGAGCTACAGAGAGAGAGAGCTACAGGGAGAGAGAGCTACACAGAGAGAGAGAGCTACAGAGAGAGAGAACTACAGAGAGAGAGAGCTACAGAGAGAGAGCCTGGTACACAGAGAGAGAGAGCTACAGAGAGAGAGCTACAGAGAGAGAGAGCTAGAGAGAGAGAGAGCTACAGGGAGAGATCTAGAGAGAGAGAGAGGGGAGAGAGAGCTACAGGGGAGACACAGAGCTACAGGGGAGAGAGAGCTACAGGGAGAGAGAGCTACAGAGAGAGAGAGCTACACAGAGAGAGAGAGCTACAGAGAGAGAGAGAGCCACAGAGAGAGAGAGCGACAGAGAGGGGGAGAGAGCTACAGAGAGAGCTGCAGGGGGAGAGATATACAGAGAGAGAGAGCTACACAGAGAGAGAGAGCTACAGAGAGAGAGTGAGAGAGAGAGCTACAGGGGAGAGAGAGCAGAGAGAGAGCTACAGAGAGAGAGCTACACAGAGAGAGCACTACACAGAGAGAGAGCGCTACAGAGAGAGAGAGCGCTACAGAGAGAGAGAGAGCTACAGAGAGAGAGAGAGCTACAGAGAGAGAGAGAGCTACAGAGAGAGAGAGCTACACAGAGAGAGAGAGCTACAGAGAGAGAGCTACAGAGAGAGAACACTACACAGAGAGAGAGCTACAGGGAGAGAGAGCTACAGAGAGAGAGAGCTACACAGAGAGAGAGAGCTACAGAGAGAGAGAGCTACACAGAGAGAGAGAGCTACAGGGAGAGAGAGCTACAGAGAGAGAGAGCTACAGAGAGAGAGAGCTACAGAGAGAGAGCTACACAGAGAGAGAGAGAGCTACAGAGAGAGAGAGAGCCAGCAGGGAGAGAGAGCTACAGAGAGAGAGCTGCAGAGTGTGTGTGTGTAGGAGACGTGTCTACATGCTATCCGGGGGGCTGGTACAGGACTGTGTGTGTGTGTGTGTGTGTGTGTGGTGTGTATGTAGGAGACGTGTCTACATGCTATCCGGGGGCTGGTACAGGACTGGGTCAGTAGGAGTGTGTACCATACAGTGTGGCTGAATTGTAAAGCTGCATATGGATATGAATACCTCTTCACTAACCTGGGGACGTTTCACACAGGTAGGTGACCAACACTTAAACCTCTTAAGGATCTGCCCCTTTTTCAATTTCCACCTAAAATGACATACCCAAATCTAACTGCCTGTAGTTTCAGAAGCAAGGATATGCATATCCTTGGTACCATTTGAAAAGGAAACACTTTGAAGTTTGTAGGAAATGAAATGAATGTAGAGAACAACAATACAAAAGAAATAACTTTTTTTGTACCATTATCTTTAAAATGCAAGAGAAAGGCCATAATGTATTATTCCAGCCTAGGTACCATTTAGATTTTGGCCACTAGATGGCAGCAGTATGTGCACCTGGGCTTTTAGACTGATCCAATGAACCATTGCATTTCTGTTCACAATGTTGTATCGAGACTGCCCAAATGTGCCTAATTTGCTTTATTAATAACTTGTAAGTTCTCTAACAATAGCATGATATTCTTCACTGTAAAAGCTACTGTACATTGGACAGCTAGATTAACAGGAATGTAAGCTTTGACCATATTCTTTTTCACTGTAAAAGCTACTGTACATTGGACAGTTAGATTAACAGAATGTAAGCTTTCTGACCATATTCTTTCACTGTAATAGCTACTGTACATTGGACAGTTAGATTAACAGGAATGTAAGCTTTCTGACCATATTCTTTCACTGTAATAGCTACTGTACATTGGACAGTTAGATTAACAGGAATGTAAGCTTTCTGACCATATTCTTTCACTGTAACAGCTACTGTACATTGGACAGTACAGTTAGATTAACAAGAATGTAAGCTTTCTGACCATATCAGATATGACTGTTCTTGTTACTTACAACCTCATGCTAATCACATTGGCCTTACGTTAGATATGACTGTTCTTGTTACTTACAACCTCATACTAATCACATTGGCCTTACGCTAGATATGCATGACTGTTCTTAAAGTTAATCTTACAACTCATACAATCACATTGGCCTACGCAGCTCAACTGTCCCATGTGACAATATCAGATATGACTGTTCTTGTTACTTACAACCTCATGCTAATCACATTGGCCTTACGAAGCTAACTGTCCCATGTGACAATATGAGATATGACTGTTCTTGCTACTTACAACCAATCACATTGGCCTACGTTAGATATGACTGTTCTTGTTACTTACAACCTCATGCCAATCACATTGGCCTTACGTTAGCTCAACTGTCCCATGTGACAATATCAGATATGACTGTTCTTGTTACTTACAACCTCATACTAATCACATTGGCCTACGTTAGATATGACTGTTCTTGTTACTTACAACCTCATGCTAATCACATTGGCCTACGTTAGCTCAACTGTCCCATGGATGGGACACCGATACCAAATCAGATTGATTTTAAACACTTTGTTAAGCATGACCAATAATGACACGTGGTGTGTTGTAGATTCATGTCAAAAGCCTGGACATGTTTAAGAAGATGCCAGAGATTCTGAGTCATGTGACCACGGATCGAGCCACTCCGATCCATGCCTGCTGTCACCCCAAGGTAACGCTGTTACACGCCCCCTTTCTCTTAGAAACCCCTAACCAATAGAAACATGTTGTGGTGTAGGATGAGGAGTCTTAACCAATGAAACATGTTGTGGTGTAGGATGAGGAGTCCTAACCAATAGAAACATGTTGTGGTGTAGGATGAGGAGTCCTAAACCAATAGAAACATGTTGTTGTGTAGGATGAGGAGTCCTAACCAATAGAAACATGGAGTCCCTAACCAATAGAAACATGTTGTTGTGTAGGATGAGGAGTCCTAACCAATAGAAACATGTTGTTGTGTAGGATGAGGAGTCCCCAATAGAAACATGTTGTTGAGGAGCCCTAACCAATAGAAACATGTTGCTTGTGTGATGAGGAGTCCTAACCAATAGAAACATGTTGTTGTGTAGGATGAGGAGTCCTAACCAATAGAAACATGTTGTTGAGGAGCCCTAACCAATAGAAACATGTCGTTGTGTAGGATGAGGAGCCCTAACTAATAGAAACATATTGTGGTGTAGGATGAGGAGTTCTAACCAATAGAAACATGTTGTTGAGGAGCCCTAACTAATAGAAACATGTTGTGTAGGATGAGGAGTCTTAACTAATAGAAACATGTTGTGGTGTAGGATGAGGAGTCCTAACCAATAGAAACATGTTGTTGTGTAGATGAGGAGTTCTAACCAATAGAAACATGTTAAGTTGAGGAGCCTAACCAATAGAAACATGTTATGTTGTGTAGGATGAGGAGTCCTAACCAATAGAAACATGTTGTTGTGTAGGATGAGGAGTCTTAACCAATAGAAACATGTTGTTGAGGAGCCCTAACCAATAGAAACATGTTATGGAGGAGCTGTGAAACATGTTGTGTAGGATGAGGAGTCCTAACCAATAGAAACATGTTGTTGTGTAGGATGAGGAGTCTTAACCAATAGAAACATGTTGTTGAGGAGCCCTAACCAATAGAAACATGTTGTGTAGGATGAGGAGCCCTAACCAATAGAAACATGTCGTTGTGTAGGATGAGGAGTCCTAACCAATAGAAACATGTTGTTGTGTAGGATGAGGAGTCCTAACCAATAGAAACATGTTGTTGTGTAGGATGAGGAGTCCTAACCAATAGAAACATGTCGTTGTGTAGGATGAGTCCTAACCAATAGAAACATGTTGTGTAGGATGAGGAGCCCTAACCAATAGAAACATGTTGTGTAGGATGAGGAGTCCTAACCAATAGAAACATGTTGTGTAGGATGAGGAGTCTTAACCAATAGAAACATGTTGTGTAGGATGAGGAGTCCTAACCAATAGAAACATGTCGTTGTGTAGGATGAGGAGTCCTAACCAATAGAAACATGTCGTTGTGTAGGATGAGGAGTCTTAACCAATAGAAACATGTTGTGTAGGATGAGGAGTCCTAACCAATAGAAACATGTTGTGTAGGATGAGGAGTCTTAACCAATAGAAACATGTTGTGTAGGATGAGGAGTCCTAACCAATAGAAACATGTCGTTGTGTAGGATGAGGAGTCTTAACCAATGGAAACATGTTGTTGAGGAGCCCTAACCAATAGAAACATGTTGTTGTGTAGGATGAGGAGTCCTAACCAATAGAAACATGTTGTGGTGTAGGATGAGGAGTTCTAACCAATAGAAACATGTTGTTGTGTAGGATGAGGAGTCCTAACCAATAGAAACATGTTGTGGTGTAGGATGAGGAGTCCTAACCAATAGAAACATGTTGTGTTGTAAGTTGAGGAGTCCTAACCAATAGAAACATGTCGTTGTGTAGGATGAGGAGTCCTAAACAAATAGAAACATGTTGTGTTGTGGGTTGAGGAGTCCAACTAAATAGAAACATGTCGTTGTGTAGGAGGAGGAGTTTGTTCTCAGCAGGCTGCCGTGTGGCTCTCGGCATCAGATGGAACTCCTCTAAACATCATCAGTATCAAACCCTCCACTATGTGGTTTGAGAGAGAACACAGAGGACTAAGGTTATCGTCAGAGTAACACACACTCAGAGAAACACACACACACCACTCAGAGAAACACACACACACACACTCAGAGAAACACACATGCACACACACACTCAGAGAAAACACACACACACACACTCAGAGAAACACACACACACAGAGAAACACACACACACACACACACAGAGAAACAAACACACACTCAGAGAAACACAGAGAAACACACACACACACACAGAGAAACACACACACAGAGAAACACACACACTCACACACACAGAGAAACACACACACACACACACAGAGAACACACACACTCACACACACACACTCTCAGAGAAACACACACACACACTCACACACAGAGAAAACACACACACACACACACACACACACACCCAGAGCAGCAGAGAAACACACACACACACACAGAGAAACACACACACACAGAAACACACACAGAGAAACATACACACACAGAGAAACACACACACAGAGAAACAAACACACACACACTCAGAGAAACACACTCAGAGAAACACACACACTCAGAGAAACACACACACACTCAGAGAAACACACACACACAGAGAAACACTCAGAGAAACACACTCAGAGAAACACACACTCAGAGAAACACACACACAGAGAAACACACACACACCAGAGAAACAACACACACACTCAGAGAAACACAGAGGAACACACACACTCACACACAGAGAAACACACACACACAGAGAAACACACACACTCAGAGAAACACACACACACACACACTCAGAGAAACACACACACACACACACACACTCAGAGAAACACACACACACACATTATCTTACACAGATGTGTAATGCTTCAGACAGGTGCCAGTTCCTACGAGCCTGCTTTTTCCTTCCACTCATCCTACTCTGAGGTGAGACACCTGCCTGCCGATCTGTCTGTCTGCCTCGGTCTGTGCCTGTCTGCCTCTGTGTGATACTCTTCTCTTCTTCCTGTTTTCAGATAAAAGACTTCCTGTCTTATCTCCAGCCAATCAACATCTACCCCAGTGTCATTCCTATTGGCCGAACTCACGCTGATGTCACGGAGCTGTGAGCCAGTCATCCTCTATACACTGAATGTCTTCTCTACACCCCAACTCCCTAATACCCCAATCCCCAACCCCATTATGCCCCAAACCCCTAATACCCCAACCCCATTATGCCCCAACCCCTAATACCCATACCCCAACCCCTAATAACCCAACCCCCTAATACTCCCACCCCTAATACCATACCCCCTAATAACCATACCCGAACCCCTAATACTCCAACCCCCTAATACTCCGACCCCTAATACCCATACGCCCTAATAACCATACGCCAACCCCCTAATAACCCAACCCCCTAATACTCCAACCCCTAATACCCATACCCCCTAATACCCACGCCCTACTCCCCTAATACTCCATACCCCTACCCATACGCCAACCCCTAATAACCCAACTCTAATACCCATACGCCAACCCCTTACACTTTACGATATATAAAGAATGTGATTAGCAGACTTAGGGGATGACATGCCAGCAACAAACGCTGACACTACACATCCAAGTATATCTGGACTACACAGAAAGACAAGAACTGTATCTTGAATTTAGAAGTCAGTGTCTAGGGGAGGTGGTTATTGTTGTCTGTCAACAACAAGCCACCAGGGTCTGACAATTCAGATGGAAAGTTACTGAGGATGATAGCAGACGATATTGCCACTCTTATTTGCCACATCTTCAATCCAAGCCTACTAGAGAGTGTGTGCCCTCAGGCCTGAGGAAGCCAAAGTCATTCTGCCACCTAAGAATAGTAAAGCCCCTTACTGGCTCAAATAGCCGACCAATCAGCCTGTTTACCACCAACCCTTAGTAAACTTCTGGAAGAAATGGTGTTTGACCAGATACAATGCTATTTCACCTAAACAAATTGACAACAGACTTTCAGCACGCTTATGGAGAAGGACATTCAACAAGCACAGCACTTGACTGAAGATTGGCTGAGAGAAATTGATGATAAAATGATTGTAGGGTCTGTCTTGTTAGACTTCAGTGCAGATTTGGACAAGATTGATCAGAGTCTGCTGCTGGAAAGACATGTGTTGTGGCTTTACACCCCTGCTATAATGTGGATAAAGAGTTACCTGTCTAACAGAACACAGAGGGTGTTATGGCTTACACCCCCTGCTATAATGTGGATAAAGAGTTACCTGTCTAACAGAACACAGAGGGTGTTATGGCTTTACACCCCCTGCTATAATGTGGATAAAGAGTTACCTGTCTAACAGAACACAGAGGTGTTATGGCTTACACCCCTGCTATAATGTGGATAAAGAGTTACCTGTCTAACAGAACACAGAGGGTGTTATGGCTTTACACCCCCCCCTGCTATAATGTGGATAAAGAGTTACCTGTCTAACAGAACACAGAGGGTGTTATGGCTTTACACCCCTGCTATAATGTGGATAAAGAGTTACCTGTCTAACAGAACACAGAGGTGTTATGGCTTTACACCCCCTGCTATAATGTGGATGAAGAGTTACCTGTCTAACAGAACACAGAGAGGGTGTTATGGCTTTACACCCTGCTATAATGTGGATAAAGAGTTACCTGTCTAACAGAACACAGAGGGTGTTATGGCTTTACACCCCTGCTATAATGTGGATGAAGAGATTACCTGTCTAACAGAACACAGAGGGTGTTATGGCTTTACACCCCCTGCTATAATGTGGATAAGAGTTACCTGTCTAACAGAACACAGAGGGTGTTATGGCTTTACACCCCCTGCTATAATGTGGATAAAGAGTTACCTGTCTAACAGAACACAGAGGGTGTTATGGCTTTACACCCCTGCTATAATGTGGATGAAGAGTTACCTGTCTAACAGAACACAGAGGGTGTTATGGCTTTACACCCCCTTGCTATAATGTGGATAAAGAGATACCTGTCTAACAGAATACAGAGGGTGTTATGGGATTTACACCCCTGCTATAATGTGGATAAAGAGTTACCTGTCTAACAGAACACAGAGGGTGTTATGGCTTTACACCCCATATAATGTGGATAAAGAGTACCTGTCTAACAGAACACAGAGGGTGTTATGGCTTTACACCCCCCTGCTATAATGTGGATAAAGAGTTACCTGTCTAACAGAACACAGAGGGTGTTATGGCTTTACACCCCCTGCTATAATGTGGATGAAGAGTTACCTGTCTAACAGAACACAGAGGTGTTGTGGCTTTACACCCCCTGCTATAATGTGGATAAGAGTTACCTGTCTAACAGAACACAGAGGGTGTATGGCTTTACACCCCCTGCTATAATGTGGATAAAGAGTTACCTGTCTAACAGAACACAGAGGGTGTTAACACCCCCTGCTATAATGTGGATAAAGAGTTACCTGTCTAACAGAACACAGAGGGTGTTCTTTATGGAAGCCTGTCTAACATCCCCAGATAGAATGTGGATAAAGAGTTAGCTGTTTAGGAACACAGAGGTGTTCAATGGCTTTACTACCATGCCCTGACTGAGTTTATGGCTTTATGTATAATGGGATGACTCATTATACCATCAGTCTAAGCAGAAATGACTGCAACAAAGAGCTGCAGTTATGGCTTTAGACCCCCTGCTATAATGTGGATAAGTTACCTGTCTAAAAGAACACAGTAGTGTGAATTTGGAACAAAACCCACTACAAACCCAGAATGGCTTTAACCTATAATGTGGAAAAGAGTTACCTGTCTAAACTTCTGAACACAGAGGGTGTTATGGCAAAACATTTACACCCCAGTAGCTAATGTGGATAAAAGTTACCTGTCTAACAGAAAGCACAGAGGGTGTTCTTTACAACACCAACAAGACCTGTCTAACAGACCCTAGTTTTTACCTTCTATAACAACACTTATCAACAAGGCAGGTCCTAAAGGCCCTAGTTTCTACCTGTCTTAACAACACTATCAACAAGTGTGATGGTCCTTACACCCCCTGCTATAATGTGGATGAAGAGTTACCTGTCTAACAGAATCAACAAGGCAGGTCCTGGCACACCCCCTGCTATAATGTGGATAAAGAGTTACCTGTCTCAGTCACAGTGGTCAGGTACTTTAAAAAAGGACTATAATGTGGAAAAGAGTTACCTGTCTAACAGAACAGGGAAGCATGGCTGGCCCCTGCTATGTTCAGCGAATATTAATAAATACACAATCCTCTGGCTATAATGGAGGAGAGGACATTCATCACTACTTTTATTTTTTTCAGAGGTATTGACATGCTGGGAATGTACCTGTCTAAACTAGAGCACACAGCTAGGACACCTTATGCATACAAAAAAGACTGCCAGAGGTCTCTTCACAGTCCCCAAGTCCAGAACAGACTATGGGAGGCGCACAGTACTAATAGAGCCATGACTACATGGAATCTTGTATTCCAAAGTACTACATAGAGCCATGTTTTCATGGAAACTTTTACATCAGGTAACTGATGCAAGCAGTGATTTTAGTTTTTAAAAACCCCTGTATGGAACAGCGAGGACTCTGAAGCATCTACAAACATCACAGACACAGACCTAGTTTCACACTTAACACACACTATCACAAGGCACATGGAGTGGTAGTTTCAGTAGGGGCATGAGGGCACACAGTAGGTTGTGAAAATGGTTTAAACTGCCTTCAAACTAAAAGGTAGCTTGCTTTGGCAGGACTAAAGTGGGGATCCACTCACTAAACCCCAGGAAATAGCTGCTGCCTTGTCAGAGAACTAATGGGGATCCATATTAAAACCCCAGGAAGAGTAGCTGGCCTTGGCAGGAACTTTTTGGATCCACAATACCCCAGAAGAGTAAACTGTCATGGCAGGAACATGGGACCCCATAATAAACCACCAGGAAGAGTAGCTCTGATTGGAGGAACAGAATGGGGATCCATAAGAAAGAGCCAGGAAGAGTAGCTCTACCTTCAGGAACTAATGGGGGGATCTATCAACCCCCAGGAAGAGTAGCTGTCCTACAGAACTAGGGGGAGCTTCTTGGGCACAGACAACACTAAAAACCCATGGAAGAGGTAGTGTGGAGTGGCAGGAACTAGTTTCCATAAACTAAACCCCAGGAAGAGTAGCTGCTGCCTTGGCAGGAACTAATGGGGATCCATAATAAACCCCAGGAAGAGTAGCTGCTGCCTTGGCAGGAACTAATGGGGATCCATAATAAACCCCAGGAAGAGTAGCTGCTGCCTACAGGAACTAATGGGGATCCAAATAAACCCCAGGAAGAGTAGCTGCTGTCTTGGCAGGAACTAATGGGGATCCATAAAAACCCCAGGAAGAGTAGCTGCTGTCTTGGCAGGAACTAATGGGGATCCCATAATAAACCCCAGGAAGAGTAGCTGCTGCCTTGGCAGGAACTAATGGGGATCCATAATAAACCCCAGGAAGAGTAGCTGCTGCCTTGGCAGGAACTAATGGGGATCCATAATCAACCCCAGGAAGAGTAGCTGCTGCTTGGGGAACTATGGGGATCCATAATAAACCCTAGGAAGAGTAGCTGCTGCCTTGGCAGGAACTAATGGGGATCCATACAAACCCCAGGAAGAGTAGCTGCTGCCTTGGCAGGAACAATGGGGATCCACAAGACCCCAGGAAGAGTAGCTGCTGCCTTGGCAGGAACCAATGGGGACTGGGAGTATGCCGCAGGAACTACATGGGGATCCATAATAAACCCCAGGAAGAGTAGCTGCTGCCTTGGCAGGAACTAATGGGGATCCATAATAAACCCCAGGAAGAGTAGCTGCTGCCTTGGCAGGGAACTAATGGGGATGCAAGCCCCAGGAAGAGTAGCTGCTGCCTTGGCAGGAACTTATGGGGATCAAATAAACCCCAGGAAGAGTAGCTGCTGTCTTGGCAGGAACTAATGGGGATCCATAATAAACCCCAGGAAGAGTAGCTGCTGCCTTGGCAGGAACTAATGGGGATCCATAATAAACCCCAGGAAGAGTAGCTGCTGCCTTGGCAGGAACTAATGGGGATCCATAATAAACCCCAGGAAGAGTAGCTGCTGCCTTGGCAGGAACTAATGGGGATCCATAATAAACCCCAGGAAGAGTAGCTGCTGCCTTGGCAGGAACTAATGGGGATCCATAATAAACCCCAGGAAGAGTAGCTGCTGCCTTGGCAGGAACTAATGGGGATCCATAATAAACCCCAGGAAGAGTAGCTGCTGCCTTGGCAGGAACTAATGGGGATCCATAATAAACCCCAGGAAGAGTAGCTGCTGCCTTGGCAGGAACTAATGGGGATCCATAATAAACCCCAGGAAGAGTAGCTGCTGCCTTGGCAGGAACTAATGGGGATCCATAATAAACCCCAGGAAGAGTAGCTGCTGCCTTGGCAGGAACTAATGGGGATCCATAATAAACCCCAGGAAGAGTAGCTGCTGCCTTGGCAGGAACTAATGGGGATCCATAATAAACCCCAGGAAGAGTAGCTGCTGCCTTGGCTGGACCTAATGGGGATCCATAATAAACCCCAGGAAGAGTAGCTGCTGCCTTGGCAGGAACTAATGGGGATCCATAAAAACCCCAGGAAGAGTAGCTGCTGCCTTGGCAGGAACTAATGGGGATCCATAATAAACCCCAGGAAGAGTAGCTGCTGCCTTGGCAGGAACTAATGGGGATCCATAATAAACCCAGGAAGAGTAGCTGCTGCCTTGGCAGGAACTAATGGGGATCCATAATAAACCCCAGGAAGAGTAGCTGCTGCCTTGGCAGGAACTAATGGGGATCCATAATAAACCCCAGGAAGAGTAGCTGCTGCCTTGGCAGGACCTAATGGGGATCCATAATAAACCCCAGGAAGAGTAGCTGCTGCCATAATAAATACAAATACCTTAGCCGGCCAACCCCCAACACCCTAAAGGCGCCAGCATGCTTCAGTTCGTTGGGTTAAGTTAACATCATACACTGAACTACAATATAAACACAACCATGTCAAAGGTCTGACTTTGTGACATCAGCTGATGTAAGAAGGGCTTTATAAATACATTTCATTGATTGATTTCTGGGTTCCTGTAAGGACCTGGCAACGCTGTTCTGCACAAGCTGCAGCCTGTGGATGCTTTTTGAGGGAGAAACAGGACTCAGTGATGTTTCTCAGGTGAAATAATGATTTTTTTGTTGGTCACAGGTGCCTTCAAAAAAGTAGGGGCGTGGGTCAGAGAACCAGGCAGTATCTGGTGGGGTCAGAGAACCAGGCAGTATCTGGCGTGGGTCAGAGAACCAGGCAGTATCTGGCGTGGGTCAGAGAACCAGGCAGTATCTGGCGTGGGTCAGAGAACCAGGCAGTATCTGGCGTGGGTCAGAGAACCAGGCAGTATCTGGCGTGGGTCAGAGAACCAGGCAGTATCTGGCGTGGGTCAGAGAACCAGGCAGTATCTGGCGTGGGTCAGAGAACCAGGCAGTATCTGGCGTGGGTCAGAGAACCAGGCAGTATCTGGCGAGAACCAGGCAGTATGGGTCAGAGAACCAGGCAGTATCTGGCGTGGGTCAGAGAACCAGGCAGTATCTGGCGTGGGTCAGAGAACCAGGCAGTATCTGGCGTGGGTCAGAGAACCAGGCAGTATCTGGCGTGGGTCAGAGAACCAGGCAGTATCTGGCGTGGGTCAGAGAACCAGGCAGTATCTGGCGTGGGTCAGAGAACCAGGCAGTATCTGGCGTGGGTCAGAGAACCAGGCAGTATCTGGCGTGGGTCAGAGAACCAGGCAGTATCTGGCGTGGGTCAGAGAACCAGGCAGTATCTGGCGTGGGTCAGAGAACCAGGCAGTATCTGGCGTGGGTCAGAGAACCAGGCAGTATCTGGCGTGGGTCAGAGAACCAGGCAGTATCTGGCGTGGGTCAGAAAACCAGTCCGTATCTGGCGTGATCAGAAAACCAGTCAGTATCTGGTGTGATCAGAAAACCAGGCAGTATCTGGTGTGATCAGAAACGCAGTCAGTATCTGGTGTGGGTCAGAGAACCAGTCCGTATCTGGTGTGACCACCATTTGCCTCATGCAGCGCGACACATCTCCTTCAGAGTTGATCAGGCTGTTGATTGTGGAATGTTGTCCCACTCCTCTTCAATGGCTGCGCTAAGCTGCTGGGTATTGGGCGGGAACTGGAACACGCTGTCGTACACGTCGATCCCAGACATGCTCAATGGGGTGACGTGTCTGGTGAGGATGCAGGCCATGGAAGAACTGGAACATGTTCAGCTTCCAGTAATTGTGTCCAGATCCTAGCAGCATGGGGCCGTGCTTTATCATGCTGAAACACGAGGTGATGACGGTGGATGAATGGCACGACAATGGGCCTCAGGATCTGTGCACTCATTGTCATTGATAAAACGTAATTGTGTTCGTTGTCTGTAGTTTATGCCTGCCCATATCATAGCGCCCCATAGTGACAGTGGGGTTATGGCCCCATAGTGACAGTGGGGTTATGGCCCCATAGTGACAGTGGGGTTATGGCCCCATAGTGACAGTGGGGTTATGGCCCCATAGTGACAGTGGGGTTATGGCCCCATAGTGACAGTGGGGTTATGGCCCCATAGTGACAGTGGGGTTATGGCCCCATAGTGACAGTGGGGTTATGGCCCCATAGTGACAGTGGGGTTATGGCCCCATAGTGACAGTGGGGTTATGGCCCCATAGTGACAGTGGGGTTATGGCCCCATAGTGACAGTGAGGTGATGGCCCCCATAGTGACAGTGGGGTTATGGCCCCATAGTGACAGTGGGGTTATGGCCCCATAGTGACAGTGGGGTTATGGCCCCATAGTGACAGTGGGGTTATGGCCCCATAGTGACAGTGGGGTTATGGCCCCATAGTGACAGTGGGGTTATGGCCCCATAGTGACAGTGGGGTTATGGCCCCATAGTGACAGTGGGGTTATGGCCCCATAGTGACAGTGGGGTTATGGCCCCATAGTGACAGTGGGGTTATGGCCCCATAGTGACAGTGGGGTTATGGCCCCATAGTGACAGTGGGGTTATGGCCCCATAGTGACAGTGGGGTTATGGCCCCATAGTGACAGTGGGGTTATGGCCCCATAGTGACAGTGGGGTTATGGCCCCATAGTGACAGTGGGGTTATGGCCCCATAGTGACAGTGGGGTTATGGCCCCATAGTGACAGTGGGGTTATGGCCCCATAGTGACAGTGGGGTTATGGCCCCATAGTGACAGTGGGGTTATGGCCCCATAGTGACAGTGGGGTTATGGCCCCATAGTGACAGATGGCCCCATAGTGACAGTGGGGTTATGGCCCCATAGTGACAGTGGGGTTATGGCCCCATAGTGACAGTGGGGTTATGGCCCCATAGTGACAGTGGGGTTATGGCCCCATAGTGACAGTGGGGTTATGGCCCCATAGTGACAGTGGGGTTATGGCCCCATAGTGACAGTGGGGTTATGGCCCCATAGTGACAGTGGGGTTATGGCCCCATAGTGACAGTGGGGTTATGGCCCCATAGTGACAGTGGGGTTATGGCCCCATAGTGACAGTGGGGTTATGGCCCCATAGTGACAGTGGGGTTATGGCCCCATAGTGACAGTGGGGTTATGGCCCCATAGTGACAGTGGGGTTATGGCCCCATAGTGACAGTGGGGTTATGGCCCCATAGTGACAGTGGGGTTATGGCCCCATAGTGACAGTGGGGTTATGGCCCCATAGTGACAGTGGGGTTATGGCCCCATAGTGACAGTGGGGTTATGGCCCCATAGTGACAGTGGGGTTATGGCCCCATAGTGACAGTGGGGTTATGGCCCCATAGTGACAGTGGGGTTATGGCCCCATAGTGACAGTGGGGTGATGTTCACAACGTTATCAGCAAACCACTCGCCCACCACAACACTATAAAAGCTATCTGCCAGGTACAGTTGAAATCACGATTCCTCCGTGAAAGCACATTTCTCCAGCGTGCCGAACTGCAGTCGGGTCAAGACCCTGCTGAGGACGACGAGCACGCAGATGAGCTTCCCCAAGGCGGTTTCTTATAGTTTGTGCAGAACTTCTACTGTTTCATCAGCTGTCCGGGTGGCTGGTCTCAGATGGTCTCGCAGGTGAAGAAGTCAGATGTGGAGGTCCTTGGCTGGTGTGGTTACACGTGGTCTGAGTGAAGAGTCAGATGTGGAGGTCCTTGGCTGGTGTGGTTACACGTGGTCTGAGGTGAAGAAGTCAGATGTGGAGGTCCTTGGCTGGTGTGGTTACACGTGGTCTGAGGTGAAGAAGTCAGATGTGGAGGTCCTTGGCTGGTGTGGTTACACGTGGTCTGAGGTGAAGAAGTCAGATGTGGAGGTCCTTGGCTGGTGAGGTTCTGAGGTGAAGAAGTCAGATGTGGAGGTCCTTGTGGTGTGGTTACTGAGGTGAAGAAGTCAGATGTGGAGGTCCTGGTGTGGTTACTGGTCTGAGGTGAAGAAGTCAGATGTGGAGGTCCTTGGCTGGTGGGTCTGGTCTGGTTGTGAGGCTGGTTGGACGTACTGCCAAGTTCTCTAAAATGACGTTGGGCGGCTTATGGTAGAGATATTAACAAATGATCTGGCAACAGCTCTGGTGGATATTCCTGCAGTCAGCATGCTCCAATTGCATGCTCCCTCAACATGAGAGCTCTGTGTTGTGTGACAAAACGGCACATTTTAGAATGGCCTTTTATTGTCCCCAGCACGAGGTGCACCTGTGTAATGATAATTCTGTTCAAATCAGCTTCTTGATATGCCACACCTGTCAGGTGGATGGATTATCTTGGCAAATGAGAAATACTCACTAACAGGAATGTCAAATCTATTCACAACATTTGAGAAATGTTTTTTTTTATGCATTTGGAACTTTTCTGGGATCTTTTTATTTCAGCTCCTGAAACATGGGACCAACACTTTACAAGTTGTGTTAATATTTTTGTTCAGTGTATGAACTCTACCGTACTGTTTCGGCTGGGAAGCATGCGGATGTCTTAACCCTTAGACCCAATGCTGTTGAATCCATGACAGGACTGTGGAGAATTAGGGCTGTTTGTGTGTGGACAGTGCATTGGGAAAGTATTCAGACCCCTTCACCTTTTCCACAGCCTTATTCTAAAATGGATTCAATGTTTTTTTTCCTCATACCCCCATAATAACAAAGCAAAAACAGGTTAAGACATTTTTTGCAAATGTATCAAATATTTAAAAAATATCACATTTATATAAGTATTCAGACCCTTTACTCAATACTTTGAAGCACCTTTGGCAGAGATTACAGCCTCAAGTCTTCTTGGGTCTGATGCTACAAGTTTGGCACACCTGTATTTGTGGAGTTTCTCCCATTCTTCTCTGCAGATCCTCTCAAGCTCTGTCAGGTTGGATGGGGAACGTCGCTGCGCAGCTATTTTCAGGTCTTTCCAGAGCTGTTCGATCAGGTTCAAGTTCGGGCTCTGGCTGGGCAACTCAAGGACATTCAGAGACTTGTCCCAAAGCCACTCCTGCGTTGGCTTGGCTGTGTGCTTAGGGCCGTTGTCTTGTTGGAAGGTGAACCTTCACCCCAGTCTGATGTCCTAAGGATCTCTCTGTACTTTGCTCCGTTCATCTCTCCCTAGATCCTGACTAGTCTCTCAGTCCCTGCCGCTGAAAAACACCACCATAGCGTGATGCTGCCACCACCATGCTTCACCGTAGGGATGGTATTGTCCAGGTGATGAGCGGCGCCTGGTTTTCTCCAGACGTGACACTTGGCATTCAGGCCAAATAGTTCAATCTTGTTTCTCATGGTCTGAGAATCCTTTAGCTGCCTTTTGGCAAACTTCAAGCGTGCTGTCGTGCCTTTAACAGAGGAGTGGCTTCCGTCTGGCCACTCTACCATAAAGGCCTGATTGGTGGAGTGCTGCAGAGATGGTTGTCCTTCTGGAAGGTTAACCCATCTCCACAGAGGAACTCTGGAGCTCTGTCAGAGTGACCATCGGGTTCTTGGTCACCTCCCTGACTGGGCGGCGAGCTCTAGGAAGTGTCTTGGTGGTTCCAAACTTCTTCCATTGAAGAATGATGGAGACCACTGTGTTCTTGGGGACCTTCAATACTGCAGATGTCTTTTGGTACCTTTCCCCAGATCTGTGCCTCGACACAATCCTGTCTCTGAGCTCTACGGGGGATTCCTTCAACCTCGTGGCTTGGGTTTTGCTCTACGGAGGATTCCTTCAACCTCGTGGCTTGGGTTTTGCTCTACCTGTTAAGAGCCTTTCCAAATCATTTACCACAGGTGGACTCCCAAGTTGTAGAAACATCGATGATGAATGGAAACCAGGATGCACCTGAGCTCAATTGAGTCTCAGAGCAAAGGGTCTGAATACTAATCAGGTCTGACCCTGACGTGAATCACCTTTCTGTGTAGATGGATTGAATAATTGCAGAAAGGGTCTGAATACTAATCAGGTCTGACCCTGATGTGAATCACCTTTCTGTGTAGA
Source organism: Oncorhynchus nerka (assembly GCF_034236695.1). Classification (NCBI taxonomy): domain Eukaryota; kingdom Metazoa; phylum Chordata; class Actinopteri; order Salmoniformes; family Salmonidae; genus Oncorhynchus; species Oncorhynchus nerka. The sequence continues at coordinate 3,795,720 of NC_088403.1, forward strand.
TGGATTGAATAATTGCAGAAAGGGTCTGAATACTAATCAGGTCTGACCCTGATGTGAATCACCTTTCTGTGTAGATGGATTGAATAATTGCAGAAAGGGTCTGAATACTAATCAGGTCTGACCCTGACGTGAATCACCTTTCTGTGTAGATGGATTGAATAATTGCAGAAAGGGTCTGAATACTAATCAGGTCTGACCCTGATGTGAATCAGCTTTCTGTGTAGATGGATTGAATAATTGCAGAAAGGGTCTGAATACTAATCAGGTCTGACCCTGATGTGAATCAGCTTTCTGTGTAGATGGATTGAATAATTGCAGAAAGGGTCTGAATACTAATCAGGTCTGACCCTGATGTGAATCACCTTTCTGTGTAGATGGATTGAATAATTGTTTTCCTCCATTGTAGAATAAGACTGTAACCTAACAACATGTGGAACAAGGAAGGGGGTCTGAATACTTTCCAAATGCACTGCATTCGTTACCGTGTGTGTGTGAATGTGTAACCGTATGTCTCCAGGCTGAAGTCTATGTGTAACCGTATGTCTCCAGGTTGAAGTCTATGTGTAACCGTGTGTCTCCAGGTTGAAGTCTATGTGTAACCGTATGTCTCCAGGCTGAAGTCTATGTGTAACCGTATGTCTCCAGGTTGAAGTCTATGTGTAACCGTGTGTCTCCAGGTTGAAGTCTATGTGTAACCGTATGTCTCCAGGTTGAAGTCTATGTGTAACCGTGTGTCTCCAGGTTGAAGTCTATGTGTAACCGTATGTCTCCAGGCTGAAGTCTGTGTAACCGTGTGTCTCCAGGCTGAAGTCTGTGTAACCGTATGTCTCCAGGCTGAAGTCTGTGTAACCGTATGTCTCCAGGCTGAAGTCTATGTGTAACCGTATGTCTCCAGGCTGAAGTCTATGTGTAACCGTATGTCTCCAGGCTGAAGTCTGTGTAACCGTGTGTCTCCAGGCTGAAGTCTATGTGTAACCGTGTGTCTCCAGGCTGAAGTCTGTGTAACCGTGTGTCTCCAGGCTGAAGTCTGTGTAACCGTGTGTCTCCAGGTTGAAGTCTATGTGTAACCGTGTGTCTCCAGGCTGAAGTCTATGTGTAACCGTATGTCTCCAGGCTGAAGTCTATGTGTAACCGTATGTCTCCAGGCTGAAGTCTATGTGTGTGAATGTGTGTCTCCAGGTTGAAGTCTATGTGTAACCGTATGTCTCCAGGTTGAAGTCTATGTGTAACCGTATGTCTCCAGGTTGAAGTCTATGTGTAACCGTATGTCTCCAGGCTGAAGTCTGTGTAACCGTATGTCTCCAGGCTGAAGTCTATGTGTAACCGTATGTCTCCAGGCTGAAGTCTATGTGTAACCGTATGTCTCCAGGTTGAAGTCTATGTGTAACCGTATGTCTCCAGGCTGAAGTCTATGTGTAACCGTATGTCTCCAGGCTGAAGTCTATGTGTAACCGTATGTCTCCAGGCTGAAGTCTGTGTAACCGTGTGTCTCCAGGCTGAAGTCTATGTGTAACCGTGTGTCTCCAGGCTGAAGTCTGTGTAACCGTGTGTCTCCAGGCTGAAGTCTGTGTAACCGTGTGTCTCCAGGTTGAAGTCTATGTGTAACCGTGTGTCTCCAGGCTGAAGTCTATGTGTAACCGTATGTCTCCAGGCTGAAGTCTATGTGTAACCGTATGTCTCCAGGCTGAAGTCTATGTGTGTGAATGTGTGTCTCCAGGTTGAAGTCTATGTGTAACCGTATGTCTCCAGGTTGAAGTCTATGTGTAACCGTATGTCTCCAGGTTGAAGTCTATGTGTAACCGTATGTCTCCAGGCTGAAGTCTGTGTAACCGTATGTCTCCAGGCTGAAGTCTATGTGTAACCGTATGTCTCCAGGCTGAAGTCTATGTGTAACCGTGTGTCTCCAGGCTGAAGTCTATGTGTAACCGTGTGTCTCCAGGTTGAAGTCTATGTGTAACCGTATGTCTCCAGGCTGAAGTCTATGTGTGTGAATGTGTGTCTCCAGGTTGAAGTCTATGTGTAACCGTATGTCTCCAGGCTGAAGTCTATGTGTAACCGTGTGTCTCCAGGCTGAAGTCTATGTGTAACCGTGTGTCTCCAGGCTGAAGTCTATGTGTAACCGTGTGTCTCCAGGCTGAAGTATGTGTAACCGTGTCTCCAGGCTGAAGTCTGTGTAACCGTGTGTCTCCAGGCTGAAGTCTGTGTAACCGTGTGTCTCCAGGTTGAAGTCTATGTGTAACCGTATGTCTCCAGGCTGAAGTCTGTGTGTAACCGTGTGTCTCCAGGCTGAAGTCTATGTGTAACCGTATGTCTCCAGGCTGAAGTCTATGTGTAACCGTGTGTCTCCAGGCTGAAGTCTGTGTAACCGTGTGTCTCCAGGCTGAAGTCTGTGTAACCGTGTGTCTCCAGGTTGAAGTCTATGTGTAACCGTGTGTCTCCAGGCTGAAGTCTATGTGTAACCGTATGTCTCCAGGCTGAAGTCTATGTGTAACCGTATGTCTCCAGGCTGAAGTCTATGTGTGTGAATGTGTGTCTCCAGGTTGAAGTCTATGTGTAACCGTATGTCTCCAGGTTGAAGTCTATGTGTAACCGTATGTCTCCAGGTTGAAGTCTATGTGTAACCGTATGTCTCCAGGCTGAAGTCTGTGTAACCGTATGTCTCCAGGCTGAAGTCTATGTGTAACCGTATGTCTCCAGGCTGAAGTCTATGTGTAACCGTATGTCTCCAGGTTGAAGTCTATGTGTAACCGTATGTCTCCAGGCTGAAGTCTATGTGTAACCGTATGTCTCCAGGCTGAAGTCTGTGTAACCGTGTGTCTCCAGGCTGAAGTCTATGTGTAACCGTGTGTCTCCAGGCTGAAGTCTGTGTAACCGTGTGTCTCCAGGCTGAAGTCTGTGTAACCGTGTGTCTCCAGGTTGAAGTCTATGTGTAACCGTGTGTCTCCAGGCTGAAGTCTATGTGTAACCGTATGTCTCCAGGCTGAAGTCTATGTGTAACCGTATGTCTCAGGCTGAAGTCTATGTGTGTGAATGTGTGTCTCCAGGTTGAAGTCTATGTGTAACCGTATGTCTCCAGGTTGAAGTCTATGTGTAACCGTATGTCTCCAGGTTGAAGTCTATGTGTAACCGTATGTCTCCAGGCTGAAGTCTGTGTAACCGTATGTCTCCAGGCTGAAGTCTATGTGTAACCGTATGTCTCCAGGCTGAAGTCTATGTGTAACCGTGTGTCTCCAGGCTGAAGTCTATGTGTAACCGTGTGTCTCCAGGTTGAAGTCTATGTGTAACCGTATGTCTCCAGGCTGAAGTCTATGTGTGTGAATGTGTGTCTCCAGGTTGAAGTCTATGTGTAACCGTATGTCTCCAGGCTGAAGTCTATGTGTAACCGTGTGTCTCCAGGCTGAAGTCTATGTGTAACCGTGTGTCTCCAGGCTGAAGTCTATGTGTAACCGTGTGTCTCCAGGCTGAAGTATGTGTAACCGTGTCTCCAGGCTGAAGTCTGTGTAACCGTGTGTCTCCAGGCTGAAGTCTGTGTAACCGTGTGTCTCCAGGTTGAAGTCTATGTGTAACCGTATGTCTCCAGGCTGAAGTCTGTGTGTAACCGTGTGTCTCCAGGCTGAAGTCTATGTGTAACCGTGTGTCTCCAGGCTGAAGTCTATGTGTAACCGTGTGTCTCCAGGCTGAAGTCTATGTGTAGGGACCGGTCCTCCTCGGCTGTGATCTACAGACCTCTGGGAACACTGAAACGCACCAGACCAGAGCAGCACACCCACGGTGAGACTCTCTCTCCTGACCACAGCCAGCTATCCCTTCCAACCAGCCTTTCTACATTATTTCACTGCTTTGTGATTGCCTCTGTTGTTTATACCAGGTGTGGACTGTGCCGATTGGCTGTTTGAGGGGGCGGACCTGGCCCCTGTCAGGAAGAGGGTGATGATGCAGGAGGCCACACCCACAACGCTCCCTAACCCCCCCGACGAACCTCTACCCCTAACACACATACCTCTCACCACAGGAGACTACATGGACTGTACCGAATCTAATGATGATGATGAGGAGGAGAGAGACCTGGAGGAAGAAGAGAGAGGTGGGGAGAGAGACGAGGGGTCTGTGTCTAATTCTGGCACCCCTCCTCCTCGCTGGGAGGAGTTTTTCACCACGGAGATACTGACGGACAGCCAGACCAGCCAACCACACTCCTGCTCGCACACAAGCCCCTCTCACTCCACACTCACAGGCTCCCAGACCCCAGAGCTGTTTGTTGATGACTACGCCAAACTCCCCTCGCCGTCAATTCCTCTCTCGGCTGGGCGAGGCCTGAGTCAGGCTGAAAGCATGCTCATCCAATCAGAAGACCGGTGTCAGGGAGATGCATTGACCAATCTGGATGCTGGGGGGGAGGAGAGTGGCAGCCACACTCACCAATCAGAGCCAACGGAGTCTCAGGTGTCATCAGACTTTGACATCCCGTCTACGCCGGAGTCACACACACCTGGACCAGACGACCTCAGCGATCTGTACAGGAGACTGGCCGCTGGAGAGGAAGTGGTCACCAGGACAGGAAGTCAGGCCCTCTGACCCCGTCTACGCCGGAGTCACACACACCTGGACCAGACGACCTCAGCGATCTGTACAGGAGACTGGCCGCTGGAGAGGAAGTGGTCACCAGGACAGGAAGTCAGGCCCTCTGACCCCGTCTACCTCTTTGTATATAGACCGAGGGAAGAGGAAGCGAGACATTCCACCCACTAGTTTCTTCTGATTCTTATACAGTCAATGAGCTGAACAGACCAAACCCAGCTGCTAATGCATTGGTGCCTATGGGAGAGCAATCACCTTAAGCAGAACGGAACTTTGTGGCCATGATATACAGTAGCTTAGTAATGTCCGAACCTTAACTCTGATCATTCCATCCAGGTGACCACTTTAAAATGGTGGAAGCCCTCAATGTCCAGGTTATGTGTAAGAGGAGTCCATCTCTGTTATAGAGATAATGGATGATTGTGGGTTCTTGACAATGTCTTCCTCACCCAGAAAATAGTCGACTTGAAGTTGGACAAAAACAGACAATTGATTAATGCATATATACGATTTCATGTGTGGGTCCATAGCATTATCTACACAGACCATAACCCATGCCCTACTTTGTTATAGACACCATAGTCATGCCCTATATACGCCTGCTGCACACCTGGCCTATCAGGGCCAAGAGAAACCACAGCTACTCCTCGACCACCCTGGGAAATGTTCAGTAGGGAAGTAACAGTCTTTCAACTGGAGTCTGCTCCTGCCAGGCTAACGCAGTTCTGTAGAGAATAAAGTCTGTTGTAGCTGTTCTGAACTGTAGAGAATAAAGTCTGTTGTAGCCGTTCTGAACTGTAGAGAATAAAGTCTGTTGTAGCTGAACTGTAGAGAATAAAGTCTGTTGTAGCTGTTCTGAACTGTAGAGAATAAAGTCTGTTGTAGCCGTTCTGAACTGTAGAGAATAAAGTCTGTTGTAGCCGTTCTGAACTGTAGAGAATAAAGTCTGTTGTAGCTGAACTGTAGAGAATAAAGTCTGTTGTAGCTGAACTGTAGAGAATAAAGTCTGTTGTAGCCGTTCTGAACTGTAGAGAATAAAGTCTGTTGTAGCTGAACTGTAGAGAATAAAGTCTGTTGTAGCCGTTCTGAACTGTAGAGAATAAAGTCTGTTGTAGCTGTTCTGAACTGTAGAGAATAAAGTCTGTTGTAGCTGAACTGTAGAGAATAAAGTCTGTTGTAGCTGTTCTGAACTGTAGAGAATAAAGTCTGTTGTAGCCGTTCTGAACTGTAGAGAATAAAGTCTGTTGTAGCTGTTCTGAACTGTAGAGAATAAAGTCTGTTGTAGCTGAACTGTAGAGAATAAAGTCTGTTGTAGCCGTTCTGAACTGTAGAGAATAAAGTCTGTTGTAGCCGTTCTGAACTGTAGAGAATAAAGTCTGTTGTAGCTGAACTGTAGAGAATAAAGTCTGTTGTAGCTGTTCTGAACTGTAGAGAATAAAGTCTGTTGTAGCTGAACTGTAGAGAATAAAGTCTGTTGTAGCTGTTCTGAACTGTAGAGAATAAAGTCTGTTGTAGCTGTTCTGAACTGTAGAGAATAAAGTCTGTTGTAGCTGAACTGTAGAGAATAAAGTCTGTTGTAGCTGTTCTGAACTGTAGAGAATAAAGTCTGTTGTAGCTGTTCTGAACTGTAGAGAATAAAGTCTGTTGTAGCTGTTCTGAACTGTAGAGAATAAAGTCTGTTGTAGCTGAACTGTAGAGAATAAAGTCTGTTGTAGCTGAACTGTAGAGAATAAAGTCTGTTGTAGCTGAACTGTAGAGAATAAAGTCTGTTGTAGCCGTTCTGAACTGTAGAGAATAAAGTCTGTTGTAGCTGAACTGTAGAGAATAAAGTCTGTTGTAGCTGTTCTGAACTGTAGAGAATAAAGTCTGTTGTAGCCGTTCTGAACTGTAGAGAATAAAGTCTGTTGTAGCCGTTCTGAACTGTAGAGAATAAAGTCTGTTGTAGTTGTTCTGAACTGTAGAGAATAAAGTCTGTTGTAGCCGTTCTGAACTGTAGAGAATAAAGTCTGTTGTAGCTGAACTGTAGAGAATAAAGTCTGTTGTAGCCGTTCTGAACTGTAGAGAATAAAGTCTGTTGTAGCTGAACTGTAGAGAATAAAGTCTGTTGTAGCTGTTCTGAACTGTAGAGAATAAAGTCTGTTGTAGCTGAACTGTAGAGAATAAAGTATGTTGTAGCCGTTCTGAACTGTAGAGAATAAAGTCTGTTGTAGCTGAACTGTAGAGAATAAAGTCTGTTGTAGCTGTTCTGAACTGTAGAGAATAAAGGAACCAAGTTTAAACCAAAATGTCTTTATTTAAACCTTAAAAGGAACTTCAACAACAAGTGTAGTGACATTAACTTGGAGCTCGTGGTGAAATCAGGAGGCTGCTGATATACTGATGGCTTCAGTCTTCCCACTGTTCTGCTCCACACAGCTGACATGGAGAGACCCGTCCCTGAAACACACACACCACACAGCTGACATGGAGAGACCCGTCCCTGAAACACACACACCACACACAGCTCACATGGAGAGACCCGTCCCTGAAACACACACACCACACAGCTCACATGGAGAGACCCGTCCCTGAAACACACACACCACACAGCTGACATGGAGAGACCCGTCCCTGAAACACACCACACAGCTCACATGGAGAGACCCGTCCCTGAAACACACACACCACACAGCTCACACGGAGAGACCCGTCCCTGAAACACACACACCACACAGCTGACATGGAGAGACCCGTCCCTGAAACACACACACCACACAGCTCACATGGAGAGACCCGTCCCTGAAACACACACACCACACACAGCTCACATGGAGAGACCCGTCCCTGAAACACACACACCACACAGCTGACATGGAGAGACCCGTCCCTGAAACACACCACACAGCTCACATGGAGAGACCCGTCCCTGAAACACACACACCACACAGCTGACATGGAGAGACCCGTCCCTGAAACACACCACACAGCTCACATGGAGAGACCCGTCCCTGAAACACACACACCACACAGCTCACATGGAGAGACCCGTCCCTGAAACACACACACCACACAGCTGACATGGAGAGACCCGTCCCTGAAACACACACACCACACAGCTCACATGGAGAGACCCGTCCCTGAAACACACCACACAGCTCACATGGAGAGACCCGTCCCTGAAACACACACACCACACAGCTCACATGGAGAGACCCGTCCCTGAAACACACCACACAGCTCACATGGAGAGACCCGTCCCTGAAACACACACCACACAGCTCACATGGAGAGACCCGTCCCTGAAACACACACACACAGCTCACATGGAGAGACCCGTCCCTGAAACACACACACACCACACACACACACAGCTCACATGGAGAGACCCGTCCCTGAAACACACACACACACACCACACAGCTCACATGGAGAGACCCTTCCCTGAAACACACACACACACACCACACAGCTCACATGGAGAGACCAGTCCCTGAAACACACACACACACACACCACACCACAGCTCACATGGAGAGACCCGTCCCTGAAACACACATACCACACAGCTCACATGGAGAGACCCGTCCCTGAAACACACACACCACACAGCTCACACGGAGAGACCCGTCCCTGAAACACACACACAGCTCACATGGAGAGACCCGTCCCTGAAACACACACACACACCACACAGCTCACATGGAGAGACCAGTCCCTGGAACACACACACACCACACAGCTCACATGGAGAGACCCGTCCCTGAAACACACACCACACAGCTCACATGGAGAGACCCGTCCCTGAAACACACACACACACACCACACAGCTCACATGGAGAGACCCGTCCCTGAAACACACACACACACACCACACAGCTCACATGGAGAGACCCGTCCCTGAAACACACACACACACACACCACACACACACACACAACGGTCCAAATACAAGGTCCATTCCACAGCTGAAACACACACACACACACAACGGTCCAAATACAAGGTCCAGTCCACAGCTGAAACACACACACAACGGTCCAAATACAAGGTCCAGTCCACAGCTGAAACACACACACACACACAACGGTCCAGTCCACAGCTAAAACACACACACACACACAACGGTCCAGTCCACAGCTAAAACACACAACGGTCCAAATACAAGGTCCAGTCCACAGCTGAGAAACACACACAACGGTCCAAATACAAGGTCCAGTCCACAGCTGAAACACACAACGGTCCAAATACAAGGTCTAGTCCACAGCTAAAACACACACACACAACGGTCCAGTCCACAGCTAAAACACACAACGGTCCAAATACAAGGTCCAGTCCACAGCTGAGAAACACACACACACACACAACGGTCCAAATACAAGGTCCAGTCCACAGCTGAAACACACAACCGTCCAAATACAAGGTCCAGTCCACAGCTAAAACACACAACGGTCCAAATACAAGGTCCAGTCCACAGCTGAGAAACACACACACACACACAACGGTCCAAATACAAGGTCCAGTCCACAGCTGAGAAACACACACACACACACAACGGTCCAAATACAAGGTCCAGTCCACAGCTGAAACACACACACACACACAACGGTCCAAATACAAGGTCCAGTCCACAGCTGAAACACACAACGGTCCAAATACAAGGTCCAGTCCACAGCTGAAACACACAACGGTCCAAATACAAGGTCCAGTCCACAGCTGAAACACACACACAACGGTCCAAATACAAGGTCCAGTCCACAGCTGAAACACACACACACACACACAACGGTCCAGTCCACAGCTAAAACACACAACGGTCCAAATACAAGGTCCAGTCCACAGCTGAGAAACACACACACACACAACGGTCCAAATACAAGGTCCAGTCCACAGCTGAGAAACACACACACACACAACGGTCCAAATACAAGGTCCAGTCCACAGCTGAAACACACACACACACACACACACAACGGTCCAAATACAAGGTCCAGTCCACAGCTGAAACACACACACACACACACACACACAAACAACGGTCCAGTCCACAGCTAAAACACACACACACACACACACAACGGTCCAGTCCACAGCTAAAACACACAACGGTCCAAATACAAGGTCCAGTCCACAGCTGAGAAACACACACACACACACACAACGGTCCAAATACAAGGTCCAGTCCACAGCTGAGAAACACACACACACACACAACGGTCCAAATACAAGGTCCAGTCCACAGCTGAAACACACAACGGTCCAAATACAAGGTCCAGTCCACAGCTAAAACACACACACACACAACGGTCCAGTCCACAGCTAAAACACACACACACACACACACACAACGGTCCAGTCCACAGCTAAAACACACACACACACAACGGTCCAGTCCACAGCTAAAACACACACACACACACACACACACAACGGTCCAGTCCACAGCTAAAACACACACACACAACGGTCCAGTCCACAGCTGAAACACACAACGGTCCAAATACAAGGTCCAGTCCACAGCTGAGAAACACACACACACACAACGGTCCAGTCCACAGCTAAAACACACAACGGTCCAAATACAAGGTCCAGTCCACAGCTGAAACACACACACACACACACACACACACACACAACGGTCCAGTCCACAGCTAAAACACACAACGGTCCAAATACAAGGTCCAGTCCACAGCTGAAACACACAACGGTCCAAATACAAGGTCCAGTCCACAGCTAAAACACACACACACACAACGGTCCAAATACAAGGTCCAGTCCACAGCTAAAACACACAACGGTCCAAATACAAGGTCCAGTCCACAGCTAAAACACACACACACACACACACACACACACACACAACGGTCCAGTCCACAGCTAAAACACACACACACAACGGTCCAAATACAAGGTCCAGTCCACAGCTAAAACACACAACGGTCCAAATACAAGGTCCAGTCCACAGCTAAAACACACAACGGTCCAAATACAAGGTCCAGTCCACAGCTAAAACACACACACACACACACACAACGGTCCAGTCCACAGCTAAAACACACAACGGGCCAAATACAAGGTCCAGTCCACAGCTGAAACACACAACGGTCCAAATACAAGGTCCAGTCCACAGCTGAAACACACAACGGTCCAAATACAAGGTCCAGTCCACAGCTGAAACACACAACGGTCCAAATACAAGGTCCAGTCCACAGCTGAAACACACAACGGTCCAAATACAAGGTCCAGTCCACAGCTGAAACACACAACGGTCCAAATACAAGGTCCAGTCCACAGCTGCTGGGTGTTACCTCTTCATGGTCACCACGGCATCAATGTCATGGTTGTCCTCTTTGGTCTCCAGGTCTCTCAGAACAATCTGCAGATAAGAGAGATCTGTTGGTTCTCTGGTGGAGGGTGTGTGTGTGTGTGTGTTTACGTACCTTGGCCAGTCTCTCTGGTGGAGTGTGTGTGTGTGTGTGTGTGTTTACGTACCTTGGCCAGTCTCTCTGGTGGAGGGGTTGTGTGTGTGTGTGTGTGTTTACGTACCTTGGCCAGTCTCTCTGGTGGAGGGGTTGTGTGTGTGTGTGTGTTTACGTACCTTGGCCAGTCTCTCTGGTGGAGGGGTTGTGTGTGTGTGTGTGTGTGTTTACGTACCTTGGCCAGTCTCTCTGGTGGAGGGGTTGTGTGTGTGTGTGTGTGTGTTTACGTACCTTGGCCAGTCTCTCTGGTGGAGGGGTTGTGTGTGTGTTTACGTACCTTGGCCAGTCTCTCTGGCTGCTCTGTGGTTTTCTGGTAAAGCTCCAGACAGAGGGATTCCAGGCGGCCAGGACCAGACAGGATGTGATGTCGCCGAGCAGGAAGGGGCGTGCCCGAGGGGAGGAGCACAGAGAACACCTCAGCCCCTGTTTCATCCACCTCCTGTCAATCACACAGATTAGCCAATCAGAAGCTACTCTATTAGTCACTGATCTGTGTGTGTGTGTGTGTGTGTGTGTGTGTGTGTGTGTGTGTGTACCTTGAGCAGAATGTCTGAGACACAGGCTTCCACGGTAACAGACTCTGGGGAGGAGCCAATCTCCCGCCCGACTAGAAGGCCCGCTTCCATCGCTGCGCCGACCGCTATGACCTCATCAGGAGGGGCGGAGCTTAGCAGCTCCACGTCAGCGAACAGATCTTTGATCATCTGCTGCAGCCGAGGAATCCTCGCAGAACCCCCGCAGAGAACCACCTGGAACACACAGTGTTAAACCCCCCGCAGAGAACCACCTGGAACACAGTGTGTTAAACCCCCCGCAGAGAACCACCTGGAACACACAGTGTTAAACCCCCCGCAGAGAACCACCTGGAACACAGTGTGTTAAACCCCCCGCAGAGAACCACCTGGAACACAGTGTTAAACCCCCCGCAGAGAACCACCTGGAACACACAGTGTTAAACCCCAGAGAACCACCTGGAACACACAGTGTTAAACCCCGCAGAGAACCACCTGGAACACACAGTGTTAAACCCCCCGCAGAGAACCACCTGGAACACACAGTGTTAAACCCCCGCAGAGAACCACCTGGAACACACAGTGTTAAACCCCCATGAGAACCACCTGGAACACAGTGTGTTAAACCCCCCGCAGAGAACCACCTGGAACACAGTGTTAAACCCCCGCAGAGAACCACCTGGAACACACAGTGTTAAACCCCCAGAGAACCACCTGGAACACAGTGTGTTAAACCCCGCAGAGAACCACCTGGAACACACAGTGTTAAACCCCGCAGAGAACCACCTGGAACACAGTGTGTTAAACCCCCCGCAGAGAACCACCTGGAACACACAGTGTTAAACCCCGCAGAGAACCACCTGGAACACACAGTGTTAAACCCCCGCAGAGAACCACCTGGAACACACAGTGTTAAACCCCCGCAGAGAACCACCTGGAACACACAGTGTTAAACCCCGCAGAGAACCACCTGGAACACACAGTGTTAAACCCCCGCAGAGAACCACCTGGAACACACAGTGTTAAACCCCCGCAGAGAACCACCTGGAACACACAGTGTTAAACCCCCCGCAGAGAACCACCTGGAACACACAGTGTTAAACCCCCGCAGAGAACCACCTGGAACACACAGTGTTAAACCCCGCAGAGAACCACCTGGAACACACAGTGTTAAACCCCCGCAGAGAACCACCTGGAACACACAGTGTTAAACCCCCCGCAGAGAACCACCTGGAACACACAGTGTTAAACCCCGCAGAGAACCACCTGGAACACACAGTGTTAAACCCCCCGCAGAGAACCACCTGGAACACACAGTGTTAAACCCCCGCAGAGAACCACCTGGAACACACAGTGTTAAACCCCCGCAGAGAACCACCTGGAACACACAGTGTTAAACCCCCGCAGAGAACCACCTGGAACACACAGTGTTAAACCCCCCGCAGAGAACCACCTGGAACACACAGTGTTAAACCCCGCAGAGAACCACCTGGAACACACAGTGTTAAACCCCCCAGAGAACCACCTGGAACACACAGTGTTAAACCCCCGCAGAGAACCACCTGGAACACACAGTGTTAAACCCCCCGCAGAGAACCACCTGGAACACACAGTGTTAAACCCCCCGCAGAGAACCACCTGGAACACACAGTGTTAAACCCCGCAGAGAACCACCTGGAACACACAGTGTTAAACCCCCGCAGAGAACCACCTGGAACACACAGTGTTAAACCCCCGCAGAGAACCACCTGGAACACACAGTGTTAAACCCCCGCAGAGAACCACCTGGAACACAGTGTTAAACCCCCCGCAGAGAACCACCTGGAACACACAGTGTTAAACCCCCCGCAGAGAACCACCTGGAACACAGTGTTAAACCCCCCGCAGAGAACCACCTGGAACACAGTTAAAATGGAGAGGGGGGAGTTCTATGCAGGGTGGGCCTGGGAGGGCATATGAGAATATGGTCATCCCTACTGCATCCCTACTCCATGCCCTAGTCTATCTATCTGTAATTATGTCTGAGTGATGGAGAGTGTCCTAGTCTATCCATCTGTAATTATGTCTGAGTGTTGGAGCGTGTCCCTGGCTATCTGTAATGATGTCTGAGTGTTGGAGCGTTCCCCTGGCTATCTATCTGTAATGATGTCTGAGTGATGGAGTGTGTCCCAGTCTATCTATCTGTAATGATGTCTGAGTGTTGGAGCGTTCCCCTGGCTATCTATCTGTAATGATGTCTGAGTGATGGAGTGTGTCCCAGTCTATCTATCTGTAATGATGTCTGAGTGTTGGAGTGTGTCCCTGGCTATCTGTAATGATGTCTGAGTGTTGGAGCGTTCCCCTGGCTATCTGTAAAGATGTCAGTGTTGGAGTGTGTCCCAGTCTATCCATCTGTAATGATGTCTGAGTGTTGGAGTGTGTCCCTGGCTATCTATCTGTAATGATGTCTGAGTGTTGGAGTGTGTCCCTGGCTATCTGTAATGATGTCTGAGTGATGGAGCGTGTCCCTGGCTATCTATCTGTAATGATGTCTGAGTGATTGAGCGTGCCCCTGGCTAGCCATCAATAAAAATAAAAAAACATGCCGTCTCCTTAATATAAGGAATTTGAAATAATTTACACTTGATACTTAAGTATATTTAAAACCAAATACTTTTACTCTGGTATTTTACTTGTCATTTTCTATTAAAAAAGGTATCTTTACTTTTACTCAACTATGACAATTGGGTACTTTTTTCTACCACTGAAATCAGTGGACTTATTTCCTTATATGAACTGTAACTCAGTCAAATTGTTGCATTATGTATATATAGTAATGTTCACTGTCCTGCGTATTAGACAGTGTCTGAAAAGACAGGTAAAGATCATTAAAAAGGGGCGGTGCTTGAATGTGTAAATAAGCCAATAGGCAGAGGGGCAGCCTACATTCTCAAATTCTCTGTATGGTAATAATTAGAAAATAAAAATATTAATATTATTGGTTTCTTGCATCACACAACACAGTGCAAGTCCCAGACCAAGTTAAAAAAGTAATCATGTCAAGCCCTTCATGTTGTTAAAAACCTTAAGTCTCATGCAATGTAGGCCTTCATTGACCACAACATATAGGCTACTGGAGGCCATCATTGAACACGACATATAAGCTACTGGAGGCCATCATTGAACACGACATATAGGCAGGCTACTGGAGGCCATCATTGAACACGACATATAGGCAGGCTACTGGAGGCCATCATTGAACACGACATATAGGCTACTGGAGGCCTTCATTGAACACGACATATAGGCAGGCTACTGGAGGCCATCATTGAACACGACATATAGGCAGGCTACTGGAGGCCATCATTGAACACGACATATAGGCTACTGGAGGCCATCATTGAACACGACATATAGGCTACTGGAGGCCATCATTGAACACGACATATAGGCTACTGGAGGCCTTCATTGAACACGACATATAGGCTACTGGAGGCCTTCATTGAACACGACATATAGGCTACTGGAGGCCTTCATTGAACACGACATATAGGCTACTGGAGGCCTTCATTGAACACGACATATAGTCTACTGGAGGCCATCGTTGAACACGACATATAGGCTACTGGAGGCCTTCATTGAACACGACATATAGGCTACTGGAGGCCTTCATTGAACACGACATATAGGCTACTGGAGGCCTTCATTGACCACGACATATAGGCTACTGGAGGCCATCATTGAACACCACATATAGGCTACTGGAGGCCATCATTGAACACGACATATAGGCTACTGGAGGCCTTCATTGAACACGACATATAGGCTACTGGAGGCCTTCATTGAACACGACATATAGGCTACTGGATGCCATCATTGACCACGACATATAGGCTACTGGAGGCCTTCATTGACCACGACATATAGGCTACTGGAGGCCTTCATTGAACACGACATATAGGCTACTGGAGGCCATCATTGACCACGACATATAGGCTACTGGAGGCCTTCATTGAACACGACATATAGGCTACTGGAGGCCATCATTGACCACGACATATAGGCTACTGGAGGCCTTCATTGAACGACATATAGGCTACTGGAGGCCATCATTGAACACGACATATAGGCTACTGGAGGCTTTCATTGAACACCACATATAGGCTACTGGAGGCCATCATTGAACACGACATATAGGCTACTGGAGGCCTTCATTGAACACGACATATAGGCTACTGGAGGCCTTCATTGAACACGACATATAGGCTACTGGAGGCAGTCATTGAACACGACATATAGGCAGGCTACTGGAGGCCTTCATTGAACACGACATATAGGCAGGCTACTGGAGGCCTTCATTGACCACGAATAAATAGGCCCTCGAGGTGAAAATAATTACAATTTAGCATTAATAGTGGAGTGATAGATGTGGAAGTAGAGATACCCCCTTGCTCTTAGCATTAATAGTAGAGTGATAGATGTGGAAGTAGAGATACCCCCTTGCTCTTAGCATTAATAGTGGAGTGATAGATGTGGAAGTAGAGATACCCCCTTGCTCTTAGCATTAATAGTGGAGTGATAGATGTGGAAGTAGAGATACCCCCTTGCTCTTAGCATTAATAGTGGAGTGATAGATGTGCAAGTAGAGATACCCCCTTGCTCTTAGCATTAATAGTGGAGTGATAGATGTGCAAGTAGAGATACCCCCCTTGCTCTTTTGCACCCCAGTAAGTAATAATATGGGGATGAGGTAGTCGGCTGGGCTATTTACAGATTCACTGTACACAGCCATCGGTAAGCTGCTAAGACAGCTGAAGCTTCAAGTTTGATGGGGAGAGATTCCAGCTTCAGTGATTTTTGCGATTCGATCCAGTCATTGGCAGCAGAGAACTGGAAGGAAAGGCGGCCAAAGGAGGAATTGGCTTTGGGGGTGACCAGTGAAATATACCTGCTGGAGCGAGTGCTGCTATGGTGACCAGTGAGCTGAGATAAAGTATTTGCTAGGTAAAGCCCTGCCTTATTTACTTATCGATGACCTGGAGCCAGTGGACAACAACAAATTCAAGGTATTGGAGTGGCCATCACAAAGCCCTGACCTCACACTTATAAAAAATGTGTGGACTGAACTGACAAAGTGTGTGCAAGCAAGGAGACCTGCAAACCTGACTCTGTTACACCAGCTCTGTCTGGAGGAATGGGCCAAAATTCACCCAACTTATTGTGGGAGGCTGCCAGAAACGTTTGACTCAAATTAAACAATTTAAAGGCAATGCTACCAACTACTAATTGAGTGAATGTAAACTTCTGACCCACTGGGAATGTGATGGAAAAAAATAACTCTACAATTATTTTGACATTTCACATTCTTAAAATAAAGTGATCTTAACTCGCCTAAGATAGGGAATTTTTACTTGGTCAAGACTTGTGAAAAACTGAGTTTAAATGTATTTGGCTAATGTGTATGTAAACTTCTGACTTCAACTGTATGTAAATGTCATGAGTAATGTAAGATATGTAGACATTATTAAGGTGCCATTATTTAGAGTGGCAATGTTTAATGTGGCCAGTGATCCATTTATTAAAGTGGCCAGTGATTGGGCATCAATGTAGGCAGCAGCCTCTCTGAGTTAGTGGTGGCTGTTTAGCAGTCTGATGGCCTTGAGATTAGAAGCTGTTTTTCAGTCTCTCGGTCCCAGCTTTGATGCACCTGTACTGACCTCGCCTTCTGGATGATAGCGAGGTGAACAGGCAGTGGCTCGGGTGGTTAATGTCCTTGATGATCTTTATGGCCTTTCTGTAACATCGGGTGGTGTAGGTGTCCTGGAGGGCATGTAGTTTGCCCCCGGTGATGAGTTGTGCAGACCTCACAACCCTCTGGAGAGCCTTGCAGTTGAGGGTGGTGCAGTTGCTGTACCAGGCTGTGATACAACCCGACATGATGCTCTCAATTGTGCATCTGTAAAAGTTTGTCAGGGTTTTGGGTGACAAGCCACATTTCTTAAGCCTCCTGAGGCCTTCACCAGACGGTCTGTGTGGGTGGACCATTTCAGTTTGTTTATTTTATTAATTACACCTTTATTTAAATAGGCCATAGTGGCAAAGTAATTACAATTTAGCAATTAAAACACTGGAGTGATAGATGTGCAGAAGATGAATGTGCAAGTAGAGATACTGGGATGCAAGATAAATAAATAAATAAATAAATACAGTATGGGGATGAGGTAGTTGGATGGGCTATTTACAGATGGGCTATGTACAGGTGCAGTGATCTGTGAGCTGCTCTGACAGCTGGTGCTGAAAGTTCGTGAGGGAGAAAGGAGTCTCCTGCTTTGCTTTATCTTGGCCAGGTCGCACTTGTAAATGAGTACTTGTACTCTGGAGAGCCTTGCGGTTGAGGGTGGTGCATAGACAGGGATCTAACTCCCCTAGCTCCACAATGAGAGCCAGCCTGCCAGCTTAGTGGAGTCTGCCACTAGCACAGTCAGTGTAGTCAGCTCAGCAATCCCCATTGAGACAGTGTCTGTGCCTCGACCTAGGTTGGGCAAAACTAAACATGGCGGTGTTCGCCTCAGCAATCTCACTGGAATAAACACCTAATTTCCTGCCATTATTGAAAGAGATCGTGATACCTCACATCTCAAAATGGGGCTATTTAATGTTAGATCCCTCACTTTCAAGGCAGTTATAGTCAATGAACTAATCACTGATCATAATCTTGATGTGATTGGCCTGCCTGAAACATGGCTTAAGCCTGATGAATTTACTGTGTTAAATGAGGCCTCACCTCCTGGCTACACTAGTGACCATATCCCCCGTGCATCCCACAAAGGCGGAGGTGTTGCTAACATTTACGATAGCAAATTTCAATTTACAAAAAAAATATGTTTTCGTCTTTTGAGCTTCTAGTCATGAAATCTATGCAGCCTACTCAATCACTTTTTATAGCTACTGTTTACAGGCCTCCTGGGCCATATACAGCATTCCTCACTGAGTTCCCTGAATTCCTATCGGACCTTGTAGTCATAGCAGATAATATTCTAATCTTTGCTGACTTTAATATTCACATGGAAAAGTCCACAGACCCACTCCTAAAGGCTTTCGGAACCATCATCGACTCAGTGGGTTTTGTCCAACATGTCTCTGGACCCACTCACTGTCACAGTCATACGCTGGACCTAGTTTTGTCCAGTGGAATAAATGTTGTGGATCTTACTGTTTTTCCTCATAATCCTGGACTATCCGACCACAATTTTATTACGTTTGCAATCGCAACAAATAATCTGCTCAGACCCCAACCAAGGAGCATCAAAAGTCGTGCTATAAATTCTCAGACAACACAGACTCCCTCTGCCTACCCAAGGACGTCAGAGGACAAAAATCAGTTAACCACCTAACTGAGGAACTCAATTTAACCTTGCGCAATACCCTAGATGCAGTTGCACCCCTAAAAACATTTGTCATAAGAAACTAGCTCCCTGGTATACAGAAAATACCCGAGCTCTGAAGCAAGCTTCCAGAAAATTGGAACGGAAATGGCGCCACACCAAACTGGAAGTCTTCCGACTAGCTTGGAAAGACGGTACCGTGCCGTATCGAAGAGCCCTCACTGCTGCTACACCAAACTGGAATTCTTCTGACTAGCTTGGAAAGACAGTACCGTGCAGTATCGAAGAGCCCTCACTGCTGCTACACCAAACTGGAAGTCTTCTGACTAGCTAGGAAAGACAGTACCGTGCAGTATCGAAGAGCCCTCACTGCTGCTACACCAAACTGGAAGTCTTCCGACTAGCTTGGAAAGACAGTACCGTGCAGTATCGAAGAGCCCTCACTGCTGCTACACCAAACTGGCAGTCTTCTGACTAGCTTGGAAAGACAGTACCGTGCAGTACCGAAGAGCCCTCACTGCTGCTACACCAAACTGGAAGTCTTCCGACTAGCTTGGAAAGACAGTACCGTGCAGTATCGAAGAGCCCTCACTGCTGCTACACCAAACTGGAAGTCTTCTGACTAGCTTGGAAAGACAGTACCGTGCAGTATCGAAGAGCCCTCACTGCTGCTACACCAAACTGAAAGTCTTCTGACTAGCTTGGAAAGACAGTACCGTGCAGTATCGAAGAGCCCTCACTGCTGCTACACCAAACTGGAAGTCTTCTGACTAGCTTGGAAAGACAGTACCGTGCTGCTGCTCGATCATCCTATTTTTCTAACTTAATTGAGGAGAATAAGAACATGCACCAAGTCGCTCTGGATAAGAGCGTCTGCTAAATGACTTAAATGTAATGTAAATGTAAGAACATTCCGAAATGTATTTTTGATATTGTCGCAAAGCTAACTAAAAAGCAGCATTCCCCAAGTGAGGATGGCTTTCACTTCAGCAGTGATAAATTCATCAACTTCTTTAAGGAAAAGATCATGATCATTAGAGAGCAAATTATGGACACCTCTTTAAATCTGCGTATTCCTCCAAAGCTCAGTTGTTGTTTTGATGAAAATAATCATGGCCTCTAAACAGTCAAGCTGCATACTGGACCCTATTCCAACTAAACTACTGAAAGAGCTGCTTCCTGTGCATGGCCCTCCTATGTTGAACATCAAGCTACATACTGGACCCTAATTCCAACTACTGAAAGAGCTGCTTCCTGTGCTTGGCCCTCCTATGTTGAACATCAAGCTGCATACTGGACCCTATTCCAACTAAACTACTGACAGAGCTGCTTCCTGTGCTTGGCCCTCCTATGTTGAACATCAAGCTGCATACTGGACCCTATTCCAACTAAACTACTGAAAGAGCTGCTTCCTGTGCTTGGCCCTCCTATAATAAACGGCTCTCTATCCACCGGATGTGTACCAAACTCACTAAAAGTGGCAGTAATAAAGCCTCTCTTGAAAAAGCCAAACCATGACCCAGAAAACATAAAAAACTAATCAGCCTATATCAAATCTCCCATTCCTCTTAAAAATGTTAGGAAAAGCTGTTGCGCAACTCATGGCCTTCCTGAAGACAAACAATGTATACGATGGGGTTTTAGACCCCATCATGGCACTGTTTTAGGACCACTATTGTTTTCACTATATATTTTACCTCTTGGTGATGTAATTTGAAAACACACTGTTAACGTTCACTGCTATGCGGATGACACACAGCTGTACATTTCGATGAAACATGGTGAAGCCCCAAAATTGCCCTCTTGGAAGCCTGTGTTTCAGACATAAGGAAGTGATGCTTGTTCTAGGTCCCAAGAACCAAAGAGATCTCTCTGTTGGATCTGACAATTAATCTTGATGGTTGTACAGTCGTCTCAAATAAAACTGTGAAGGACCTCAGCGTTACAAACTCACTAAAAGTGGCAGTAATAAAGCCTCTTGAAAAAGCCAAACCTCAAGTCAGACAGACTCTGCATTTGTCCTTGTGCTCCTAGACCTTAGTGCTGCTTTTGATACCATCGATCACCGCATTCTTGGAGAGATTGGAAACCCAAATTGGTTTACACGGACAAGTTCTGGCCTGGTTTAAATCTTATCTGTCGGACATATATCCGTTTGTCTGTGGGTGGTTTGTCCTCTGACAAATCAACCGTAAATTTCGGTGTTCCTCAAGGCTTTGTTTTAGGACCACTATTGTTTTCATTATATATTTTACCTCTTGGTGATGTCATTCGGAAACCTAATGTTAACTTTCACTGCTATGCGGATGACATATAACTGTACATTTCGATGAAACATGGTGAAGCCCCAAAATTGCCCTCCCTGGAAGCCTGTGTTTCAGACATAAGGAAGTGGATGGCTGCAAATGTTCTACTTTTAAACTCGGACAAAACAGAGATGCTTGTTCTCGGTCCCAAGAACCAAAGAGATCTTCTGTTGGATCTGACAATTAATCTTGATGGTTGTTCAGTCGTCTCAAATAAAACTGAAGGACCTCAGCGTTACTCTGGACCCTGATCTCTCTTTTGACGAACAACATATCAAGACTGTTTCAAGGACAGCTTTTTTCCATCTACGTAACATTGCAAAAATCAGAAACTTTCTGTCCAAAATTGATGCAGAAAAATGTATCCATGCTTTTGTCACTTCTAGGTTAGACTACTGCAATGCTCTACTTTCCGGATACCCGGATAAAGCACTAAATAAACTTCAGTTAGTGCTGAATACGGCTGCTAGAATCCTGACTAGAACCAAACAATGTGATCATATTACTCCAGTGCTAGCCTCCCTACACTGGCTTCCTGTCAAGGCAAGGGCTGATTTCAAGGTTTTACTGCTAACCTACAAAGCATTACATGGGCTTGCTCCTACCTATCTCTCTGATTTGGTCCTGCCGTACATACCTACACGTACGCTACGGTCACAAGACGCAGGTCTCCTAATTGTCTCTAGAATTGCTAAGCAAACAGTTGGAGGCAGGGCTTTCTCCTTTTGAGCTCCATTTTTATGGAATGGTCTGCCTTCTCTCTTTCCTTCTCTCTCTCTCTCAGGTGACCTGAGCCATAGGATCATGCCTCAGGACTACCTGGCATGGTGACTCCTTGCTGTCCCCAGTCCACCTGGCCGTGCTGCCTCTCCAGTTGCAACTGTTCTGCCTGCGGCTATGGAACCCTGACCAGTTCACCGGACGTGCAACCTGTCCCAGACCTGCTGTTTTCAACTCTCTAGAGACAGCAGGAGCGGTAGAGATACTATCAATGCTCAGCTATGAAATGACAAATGACATTTACTCCTGAGGTGCTGACCTGTTGCACCCTCTACAACTACTGTGATTATTATTATTTGATCATGCTGAACATCTTGGCCATGTTCTGTTATAATCTCTACCCGGCACAGCCAGAAGAGGACTGGCCACCCCTCATAGCCTGGTTCCTTTCTAGGTTTCTTCCTCGGTTCCGGCCTTTCCAGGGAGTTTTTCCTAGCCACCGTGCTTCTACACCTGCATTGCTTGCTGTTCGGGGTTTTAGGCTGGGTTTCTGTACAGCACTTTGTGACATCAGCTGATGTAAGAAGGGCTTTATAAATACATTTAATTGATTGATTTCTGGGTTCCTGTGAGGACCCTGGCAACGCTGTTCTGCACAAGCTGCAGCCTGTGGATGCTTTTTGAGGGGAGCAGTAATCTAGTCGGAAGGTGACCTCTCAGGTTTTAGAGAGAACAGGAGTCAGGCGATGTTCTCAGGTGAAATAATGATGTTGTTTTGTCGGAGAAAGCCAAACTAGCTAGGGATCAAGTCAAACAAGTTGACACGTCACCCCCCCCCCCCCCCAAAAAATACATACTTTTTACTATTTATAAAAAAATATGTAACTATATGTCCAGTATTTACAGAGCGCTGTGACATGGCAACTACCCATGTTAGGTTGGTCAGGGTTACCTTGTTGATGTCACTAGTAGAGAGCCCAGTCGTCTCCAGCAGGCTTCTGATTGGTTGGACACTCTTGTTGAACAGGGGAGAACACAGCAGCTCAAAACGGGCCCTGAGAAAAAAAAAAAACACACAGCGTGACTTTCCTGTGGCGTTGTATGAAGAGGGGGATTGTGAGGGATTGCGCAGCGGTCTAAGGCCCTGCATCGCAGAGGTGTCATTACAGACCCGGGTTCCATTCAGGGCTGTCTCACAACCGGCCGTGATCGGAAGTCCCATAAGGCGGCACATAATTGGCCCAGAGTTATTCGGGTTAGGCAGTCATTGTAAATAAGAATTTGTTCTTAAACCGACTTGGCTAGTTAAATAAATAAATAAAAAATAAACATTGTGGTGGGTAAGAGAGCAGGGGTTTGTGGGTAGTGTAGTCACCTGGAGACGTTGCAGTCGAAGTCCATGCCGTCGTGTAGCGAGTCAACGAAGCAATTAGCAGAACCCAGCGTGGAGAGAGAATGTTTGGCCATGTCTGCTCCGTTCATCAGCTTCAACATGGCCCGTGGGTTACTACTAACATCCTGTTTAAACGACCTACAGACAGACAGACAGACAGCTTCAACATGGCCCGTGGGTTACTACTAACATCTTGTTTAAACGACCTACAGACAGACAGACAGACAGACAGCTTCAACATGGCCCGCGGGTTACTACTAACATCTTGTTTAAACGACCTACAGGCAGACAGACAGACAGCTTCAACATGGCCCGTGGGTTACTACTAACATCCTGTTTAAACGACCTACAGACAGACAGCTTCAACATGGCCCGTGGGTTACTACTAACATCTTGTTTAAACGACCGACAGACAGACAGACAGACAGACAGACAGACAGACAGACAGACAGACAGACAGACACGTTCTCCCATGTCACCCGTTGGCTTCCAGTTGAAGCTACAAGACTGTGGTGGAGGGGGGGAGCCGACAGGCCGGGTGGAGGGGGAGCCGACAGGCCGGGTGGAGGGGGAGCCGACAGGCCGGGTGGAGGGGGAGCCGACAGGCCGGGTGGAGGGGGAGCCAGGCCGGGTGGAGGGGGAGCCGACAGGCCGGGTGGAGGGGGAGCCGACAGGCCGGGTGGAGGGGGAGCCGACAGGCCGGGTGGAGGGGAGCCGACAGGCCGGGTGGAGGGGAGCCGACAGGCCGGGTGGAGGGGCAACAGGCCGGGTGGAGGGGAGCCGACAGGCCGGGTGGAGGGGGAGCCACAGGCCGGGTGGAGGGGGAGGCGACAGGCCGGGTGGAGGGGGAGCCGACAGGCCGGGTGGAGGGGCAACAGGCCGGGTGGAGGGGGAGCCGACAGGCCGGGTGGAGGGGCAACAGGCCGGGTGGAGGGGGGAGAAGATCTTAGCCGACAGGCCGGGTGGAGGGGCAACAGGCCGGGTGGAGGGGGAGCCGACAGGCCGGGTGGAGGGGCAACAGGCCGGGTGGAGGGGAGCCGACAGGCCGGGTGGAGGGGAGCCGACAGGCCGGGTGGAGGGGGAGCCGACAGGCTGGGAGGCTACATACTGAACTTCACTTGAAAAATGAAGGAGACGCCAATAGAGGCTTCCTTAATTAACTTGATATTTTTGCAGAGAAGATCTTAGTCAGCTGGGAATTTGACATCTAACTAACAGTTGTGTAGTTTTTATCAATGAAAACAAGTCATCTGTCGTTGAATGACAACAAAGACCTTAATGAAGAATCCCTACTGTTGACCAATCACCGACTGGGAGGACCGTAGACATCGGCCTTTGGCTCACCTCTAGAAAACCCTCACCCTAAGTCCAAAACGCTCACCAAATGTGGTCATAATATAATAACCCAATGGGGCAGCTGGGAGGCACGGGGACGTCATCCCTACGGACGTCATCCCTACCTTCTATGGAAGTGTTTCAGCTGGGAGGCACGCGGACGTCATCCCTACATTCTATGGAAGTGTTTCAGCTGGGAGGCACGGGGACCTCATCCCTACATTCTATGGAAGTGTTTCAGCTGGGAGGCACGCGGACGTCATCCCTACATTCTATGGAAGTGTTTCAGCTGGGAGGCACGGGGACCTCATCCCTACATTCTATGGAAGTGTTTCAGCTGGGAGGCACGCGGACGTCATCCCTACATTCTATGGAAGTGTTTCAGCTGGGAGGGACCTCATCCCTACATTCTATGGAAGCGTTTCAGCTGGGAGGCACGCGGACCTCATCCCTACATTCTATGGAAGCGTTTCAGCTGGGAGGCACGCGGACGTCATCCCTACATTCTATGGAAGCGTTTCAGCTGGGAGGCACGGGGACGTCATCCCTACATTCTATGGAAGCGTTTCAGCTGGGAGGCACGCGGACCTCATCCCTACATTCTATGGAAGTGTTTCATCTGGGAGGCACGCGGACCTCATCCCTACATTCTATGGAAGTGTTTCAGCTGGGAGGCACGCGGACCTCATCCCTACATTCTATGGAAGCGTTTCAGCTGGGAGGGACCTCATCCCTACATTCTATGGAAGTGTTTCAGCTGGGAGGCACGCGGACGTCATCCCTACATTCTATGGAAGTGTTTCAGCTGGGAGGCACGAGGACGTCATCCCTACATTCTATGGAAGTGTTTCAGCTGGGAGGCACGAGGACGTCATCCCTACATTCTATGGAAGTGTTTCAGCTGGGAGGCACGCGGACGTCATCCCTACATTCTATGGAAGTGTTTAGGCTGGGAGGCACGCGGACGTCATCCCTACATTCTATGGAAGTGTTTCAGCTGGGAGGCACGCGGACCTCATCCCTACATTCTATGGAAGTGTTTCAGCTGGGAGGGACCTCATCCCTACATTCTATGGAAGTGTTTCAGCTGGGAGGGACCTCATCCCTACATTCTATGGAAGCGTTTCAGCTGGGAGGGACGAGGACGTCATCCCTACATTCTATGGAAGTGTTTCAGCTGGGAGGCACGCGGACCTCATCCCTACATTCTATGGAAGTGTTTCAGCTGGGAGGGACGTCATCCCTACATTCTATGGAAGTGTTTCAGCTGGGAGGGACCTCATCCCTACATTCTATGGATGTGTTTCAGCTGGGAGGGACCTCATCCCTACCTTCTATGGAAGTGTTTCAGCTGGGAGGGACCTCATCCCTACCTTCTATGGAAGTGTTTCAGCTGGGAGGGACCTCATCCCTACCTTCTATGGAAGTGTTTCAGCTGGGAGGCACGCGGACCTCATCCCTACATTCTATGGAAGCGTTTCAGCTGGGAGGGACCTCATCCCTACCTTCTATGGAAGTGTTTCAGCTGGGAGGGACCTCATCCCTACCTTCTATGGAAGTGTTTCAGCTGGGAGGCACGCGGACCTCATCCCTACATTCTATGGAAGCGTTTCAGCTGGGAGGGACCTCATCTCTATGGAAGTGTGAACATGGCCCCCATCCAACTGGTCACTGGTCAGAATATGTACAAAATAACAACTCATTCTGGGGTCTCTATGAACAGATTGTTATACCATTTCATGTTGATAAAATGCTGTCAGTTCCACTTGAACTCTGCAGCCAGGTGTGTGTGTTACCGTTTGAACTCTGCAGCCAGGTGTGTGTGTGTTACCGTTTGAACTCTGCAGCCAGGTGTGTGTGTGTGTGTGTGTGTGTGTGTGTGTGTGTGTGTGTGTGTGTGTGTTACCGTTTGAACTCTGCAGCCAGGTGCTGTGCCAGGGCGCTTGTGAAGCTCTCTCCTCCGATGCTGTGGTCTGTGTGGGTGTTCAGAACCCGGAACATTCCACCGTTCACCTGCAGCACCGTCACACTCAGAGACGTCCCACCTAGTTTATACACCAGGACATGGCTACACACACAAACACACACACACACACACACACACACCAGTTTATACACCAGGACATGGCTACACACACAAACACACCAGTTTATACACCAGGACATGGCTACACACACACAAGTTTATACACCAGGACATGGCTACACACACCAGTACATGGCTACACACACACCAGTTCTCACACACACACACACACACCAGTTCACACACACACACACCAGTACATGGCTACACACACACCAGTTCACACACACACACCAGTTCATGGCTACACACACACACACCAGTACACACACACACACACACCAGTTCATGGCTACACACACCCACACCAGTACACACACCAGTTCACACACACACCAGTACATGGCTACACACACACACCAGTTCACACACACACCAGTACATGGCTACACACACACACCAGTACATGGCTACACACACACACCAGTTCACACACACACACCAGTTCACACACACACCAGTTCACACACACCAGTTCACACACACACACCAGTTCACACACCAGTTCACACACACACCAGTTCACACACACACCAGTTCACACACACCAGTTCACACACCAGTTCACACACACCAGTACATGGCTACACACACACACACACACACACACACACACACACACACCAGTTCACACACCACTAGAGGTTGATGGATTAATATCATTAAACTTTTGATATAAAATCCATCTTAACATAACCGCTAGTTATCTACACATGGTTGATGCTATTACACAGCTGGTCCTGCCTTGCATATAATCAATACCTTTTCATTCATCATCCAATCACAGCCTACTTCAATTCATCATCCAATCACAGCCTACTTCAATACCGTGCCTTTTAATTCATCATCCAATCACAGCCTACTTCAATTCATCATCCAATCACAGCCTACTTCAATACCGTGCCTTTTAATTCATCATCCAATCACAGCCTACTTCAATACCGTGCCTTTTAATTCATCATCCAATCACAACCTACTTCAATACCGTGCCTTTTAATTCATCATCCAATCACAGCCTACTTCAATACCGTGCCTTTTAATTCATCATCCAATCACAGCCTACTTCAATACCGTGCCTTTTAATTCATCATCCAATCACAGCCTACTTCAATACCGTGCCTTTTAATTCATCATCCAATCACAGCCTACTTCAATACCGTGCCTTTTCATTCATCATCCAATCACAGCCTACTTCAATACCGTGCCTTTTAATTCATCATCCAATCACAGCCTACTTCAATACCGTGCCTTTTAATTCATCATCCAATCACAGCCTACTTTAATTCATCATCCAATCACAGCCTACTTTAATTCATCATCCAATCACAGCCTACTTCATCATCCAATTAATTCATCATCCAATCACAGCCTACTTTAATTCATCATCCAATCACAGCCTACTTTAATTCATCATCCAATCACAGCCTACTTTAATTCATCATCCAATCACAGCCTACTTTAATTCATCATCCAATCACAGCCTACTTTAATTCATCATCCAATCACAGCCTACTTTAATTCATCATCCAATCACAGCCTACTTTAATTCATCATCCAATCACAGCCTACTTTAATTCATCATCCAATCACAGCCTACTTTAATTCATCATCCAATCACAGCCTACTTTAATTCATCATCCAATCACAGCCTACTTCAACTTCACCAAACGGGGGATGATTTAACAAAAGTGCATTGCCGAAAAAAAAGCTCTCTTTGCACAAATGTACCGAACCATAAACATCTTCCTTAAAATCAATACACAGAAATATATATATTTTTTAACCTGCATATTTAGTTATAAGAAATTCATGTTAGCAGGCAATATTAACTAGGGACGGTTCCGTATTTCACTGAAAGAATAAACGTTTTGTTTTCAGAATGATAGTTTTCAGATTTGACCATATTAATGACCAAAGGCTCATCTTTCTGTGTGTTTATTATGATGAAGTCTATGATTTGATAGAGCAGTCTGACTGAGTGGTGGTAGACAGCAGCAGTCTGACTGAGTGGTGGTAGACAGCAGCAGCTATAGAGCAGTCTGACTGAGTGGTGGTAGGCAGCAGCAGTCTGACTGAGTGGTGGTAGACAGCAGCAGTCTGACTGAGTGGTGGTAGACACCAGCAGCTATAGAGCAGTCTGACTGAGTGGTGGTAGACAGCAGCAGTCTGACTGAGTGGTGGTAGACAGCAGCAGTCTGACTGAGTGGTGGTAGACAGCAGCAGTCTGACTGAGTGGTGGTAGACAGCAGCAGGCTGACTGAGTGGTGGTAGACAGCAGCAGTCTGACTGAGTGGTGGTAGACAGCAGCAGTCTGACTGAGTGGTGGTAGGCAGCAGCACTGAGTGGTGGTGCAGCAGCAGTCTGACTGAGTGGTGGTAGACAGCAGCAGTCTGACTGAGTGGTGGTAGACAGCAGCAGTCTGACTGAGTGGTGGTGACAGCAGCAGTCTGACTGAGTGGTAGAAGACCAGTCTGACTGAGTGGTGGTGACAGCAGCAGTCTGACTGAGTGGTGGTAGACAGCAGCAGTCTGACTGAGTGGTGGTAGACAGCAGCAGTCTGACTGAGTGGTGGTAGACAGCAGCAGTCTGACTGAGTGGTGGTAGACAGCAGCAGTCTGACTGAGTGGTGGTAGACAGCAGCAGTCTGACTGAGTGGTGGTAGACAGCAGCAGTCTGACTGAGTGGTGGTAGACAGCAGCAGTCTGACTGAGTGGTGGTAGACAGCAGCAGTCTGACTGAGTGGTGGTAGACAGCAGCAGTCTGACTGAGTGGTGGTAGACAGCAGCAGTCTGACTGAGTGGTGGTAGACAGCAGCAGTCTGACTGAGTGGTAGACAGCAGCAGTGAGTGACTGCAGTGGTGGTGGTCACAGCAGCAGTCTGACTGAGTGGTGGTAGACAGCAGCAGTCTGACTGAGTGGTGGTAGACAGCAGCAGTCTGACTGAGTGGTGGTGGTAGACAGCAGTCACGTGTCTGACTGAGTGTCTGACACCAGACAGCAGCAGTCTGACTGAGTGGTGGTAGACAGCAGCAGTCTGACTGAGTGGTGGTAGACAGCAGCAGTCTGACTGAGTGGTGGTAGACAGCAGCAGTCTGACTGAGTGGTGGTAGACAGCAGCAGTCTGACTGAGTGGTGGTAGACAGCAGCAGTCTGACTGAGTGGTGGTAGACAGCAGCAGTCTGACTGAGTGGTGGTAGACACCAGCAGTCTGACTGAGTGGTGGTAGACACCAGCAGGCTCGTAAGCATTCATTCAAACAGCACTTTACTGTTTGCCAGCAGCTCTTAGCAATGCTTGAAGCACAGCGCTGTTTATGACTTCAAGCCTATCAACTCCCGAGATTAGGCTGTCAATACTATAGTGCCTATAAGACCATCCAATAGATTAGGCTGTCAATACTATAGTGCCTATAAGACCATCCAATAGATTAGGCTGGCAATACTATAGTGCCTATAAGACCATCCAATAGATTAGGCTGGCAATACTATAGTGCCTATAAGACCATCCAATAGATTAGGCTGGCAATACTGACTAGTGCCTATAAGACCATCCAATCTGATTAGGCTGACAATACTGATAGTGCCTATAAGACCATCCAATAGATTAGGCTGGCAATACTATAGTGCCTATAAGACCATCCAATAGATTAGGCTGGCAATACTATAGTGCCTATAAGACCATCCAATAGATTAGGCTGACAATACTATAGTGCCTATAAGACCATCCAATAGATTAGGCTGGCAATACTATAGTGCCTATAAGACCATCCAATAGATTAGGCTGGCAATACTATAGTGCCTATAAGACCATCCAATAGATTAGGCTTTAATACTATAGTGCCTATAAGAACATCCAATAGTCAAAAGGTAAATGAAATACAACTGGTAGAGAGAGAAATAGTCGACGCGTCATAATTCCTATAATAACTACAACCTAAAACTTCTTATCTGGGAATATTGAACCACCAGCTTTCATATGTTCTCATGTTCTGAGCAAGGAACTGAAACGTTAGCTTTCTGACATGGCACATATATTACATGGCACATGTATTACATGGCACATGTATGACACGGCACATGTATGACACGGCACATGTATTACACGGCACATGTATTACACGGCACATATATGACATATATTACATGGCACATATATGACATGGCACATATATGACATGGCACATATATGACATGGCACATATATTACATGGCACATGTTGCCCTTCTCCATCACTGCATTTTTACATTATTTAAACCAAACTGAACACATAATTATTTATGAGACTTAAATAGAAGTTAAAATAAGGGTTCATTCAGTATTGTTGTAATTGTCATCATTACAAACAAATCTTCTTCAGATTAATTCAGTATCGGCTTTTTTTTTTGGTTCTCCAATAAAAATCGGTCGACCTGTAGTTCATACACAAGAAGGAAGTGTGTACCTCTTCCCAGAGGGGCAGTCCTGTCCGATTCCGTAGGCCAGTAGAGCAGCAGCTGGCTGAGTGGTGGTCAGCCTCAACACGTCGGAACCCTGAGCCTCCGCAGCCGCCCTCAACGCATGCAGTCTTCTGAGCATGTGGTACTCAGCAGGGTCTGACAGTGATGACAGCCTCTGACATCAGCGCCCAAGGCCGATTGAGCCGTCTCTATGGAAACAACAATAGATGGGAGTGGTGGCCCAGTTCCAAGTGCAGATTTGTTCCTTGTCAGCTCGGGATTCGAACTTGCAACCTTTCGGTTACTAGTCCCAACGCTCTAACCACTAGGCTACCCTGCCGCCCGGATGGGAGGGTGGCCCAGTTCCAAGTGGACCTGTAGTACTACACCTCCTCCCCCACCCTCGTGGAGAGCAGACATGTTTTCACATGTGGAAGTAGTTTGACTATAGTTTTAAGTTGCTCCCTGATAGGCTTCCATATTGCTTAGGCCCATTCAATCATCTGGGATCTCCACTAGTGTATAGCGTGGGGGGAAAATCACTGACAGTGTGTTCTAACCTTCATCTTGTGTAGGATCAGCTTGGCAACATCTTGGGAGCCACATGTCTGGTCATCTCTCCAGTCATCTCAATACACTGTGCTTGTTAAGACTCTCCCTGAGATTAGGTGACAAGAGCCTGAAGACACATCAATCATCAGCTAGGTAGTCAGATGTTAATCACTGACTATAGTCAGACATGTTAATCACTGAGAGCAGTGTTAGGTGGCATCACTAATAACGTATAAGCAGTGTTAAGGTAGTCAGACATGTTAATCACTGAGAGCAGTGTTAGGTAGTCAGACATGTTAATCACTGAGAGCAGTGTTAGGTAGTCAGACATGTTAATCACTGAGAGCAGTGTTAGGTAGTCAGACATGTTAATCACTGAGAGCAGTGTTAGGTAGTCAGACATGTTAATCACTGAGAGCAGTGTTAGGTAGTCAGACATGTTAATCACTGAGAGCAGTGTTAGGTAGTCAGTCAGAGACATGTTAATCACATGAGAGCAGTGTTAGGTAGTCAGACATGTTAATCACTGAGAGCAGTGTTAGGTAGTCATTTTTACATGTTAATCAATCACTGAGAGCAGTGTTAGGTAGTCAGACATGTTAATCACTGAGAGCAGTGTTAGGTAGTCAGACATGTTAATCACTGAGAGCAGTGTTAGGTAGTCAGACATGTTAATCACTGAGAGCAGTGTTAGGTAGTCAGACATGTTAATCACTGAGAGCAGTGTTAGGTAGTGTTAATCACTGAGAGCAGTGTTAGGTAGACATGTAATCAGACATGTTAATCACTGAGAGCAGTGTTAGGTGTTAGTCAGACATGTTAATCACTGAGAGCAGTGTTAGGTAGTCAGACATGTTAATCACTGAGAGCAGTGTTAGGTAGTCAGACATGTTAATCACTGAGAGCAGTGTTAGGTAGTCAGACATGTTAATCACTGAGAGCAGTGTTAGGTAGTCAGACATGTTAATCACTGAGAGCAGTGTTAGGTAGTCAGACATGTTAATCACTGAGAGCAGTGTTAGGTAGTCAGACATGTTAATCACTGAGAGCAGTGTTAGGTAGTCAGACATGTTAATCACTGAGAGCAGTGTTAGGTAGTCAGACATGTCCCCCAATCATGTTTTCACATGAGAGCAGTGTTAGACTAGTCAGTTGTTAATCACTGAGAGCAGTGTTAGGTAGTCAGACATGTTAATCACTGAGAGCAGTGTTAGGTAGTCAGACATGTTAATCACAGTGTTAGGTAGCAGACATGTTAATCATCTGTGTTAGGTCAGACATGTTAATCACTGAGAGCAGTGTTAGGTAGTCAGTCATCTCATACACTGACAACCTGACAGTTAACTGAGAGCAGTGTTAGGTAGTCTGAGAACAGTGTTAGGTAGTCAGACATGTTAATCACTGAGAGCAGTGTTAGGTAGTCAGACATGTTAATCACTGAGAGCAGTGTTAGGTAGTCAGACATGTTAATCACTGAGAGCAGTGTTAGGTAGTCAGACATGTTAATCACTGAGAGCAGTGTTAGGTAGTCAGACATGTTAATCACTGAGAGCAGTGTTAAGTAGTCAGACATGTTAATCACTCATAACGTAGTGTTAAGTAGTCAGACATGTTAATCACTGAGAGCAGTGTTAGGTAGTCAGACATGTTAATCACTGAGAGCAGTGTTAGGTAGTCAGACATGTTAATCACTGAGAGCAGTGTTAAGTAGTCAGACATGTTAATCACTGAGAGCAGTGTTAGGTAGTCAGACATGTTAATCACTGAGAGCAGTGTTAAGTAGTCAGACATGTTAATCACTGAGAACAGTGTTAGGTAGTCTAATAGAGACAGGTATACCAGGTTAATCACTGAGAGTGTACTAGAGCCAGGTATACCAGGTTAATCACTGAGAGTCTAATAGAGACAGGTATACCAGGTTAATCGCTGAGAGTCTAATAGGGGGTAGAGGGTTGAAAACTCACAGGACATTTACTCTCAGCTTTATGCGTCTGCACCTCAGGATCCTCAAAACTGCCGACAGGAGGAGAGGAAAAAGGGGAAGAAGCAACAACGTGAGTTCATTCTCCCTAAACCCAACAAGGTGAGTTCATTCTCCCTAAACCCAACAAGGTGAGTTCATTCTCCCTAAACCCAACAAGGTGAGTTCATTCTCCCTAAACCCAACAAGGTGAGTTCATTCTCCCTAAACCCAACAAGGTGAGTTCATTCTCCCTAAACCCAACAAGGTGAGTTCATTCTCCCTAAACCCAACAAGGTGAGTTCATTCTCCCTAACCCCAACAAGGTGAGTTCATTCTCCCTAACCCAACAAGGGAGTTCATTCTCCCTAACCCAACAAGGGGAGTTCATTCTCCCTAACCCAACAAGGTGAGTTCATTCTCCCTAAACCCAACATGAGGTGAGTTCATTCTCCCTAACCCAACATGAGTTCATTCTCCCTAACCCAACAACATGAGGTGAGTTCATTCTCTAGAACATTGGGAACATACAGTTTAAGTCAGAAGCTAACATACACTTTAGCCAAATACATTTAAACTCAGTTTCACTATTCCTGACATTTAACCCAAGTAAAAATTCCCTGTCTTAGGTCAGTTAGGATCACCACTTTATTTTAAGAATGTGAAATGTCAGAATAATAGTAGAGAGTGATTTATTTCAGCTTTAATTTCAGCACATTCCCAGTGGGTCAGACGTTTACATACACTCAATTAGTACTTGGCAGCATTGCCCTTTTAAATTGTTTAACTTGGGTCAAACTTTCGGGTAGACTTCCACAAGCTTCCCACAATAAGTTGGGTGAATTTTGGCCCATTCCTCCTGACAGAGCTGGTGTATGACGGCTGCGTGGCCCCGTGGTGTTAATACTTGTGTACTATTGTTTGTACAGATGAACGCGGTACCTTCAGGTGTTTGGAAATTGCTCCCAAGGATGAACCAGACTTGTGGAGGTCTACATTTTTATTTTCTGAGGTCTCGGCTGATTTTCCCATGATGTCAAGCAAAGAGGCACTGGTTTATGAAGGTCGGCCTTGAAATGCATCCACAGGTAAACCTACAATTGACTCAAATGATGTCAATTAGCCTATCAGAAGCTTCTAAAGCCATGACATCATTTTCTGGAATTTTCCAAGCTGTTTAAAGGCACAGTCAACTTAGTGAATGTGAACTTCTGACCCACTGGTATTGTGATACAGTGAATTACAAGTGAAATAATCTGTCTGTAAATAATTGTTGGAAAAATGACATGTGTCATGCACAAAGTAGATGTCCTAACCGATTTGCCAAAACTATAGTTTGTTAACAAGAAAATTGTGGAGTGGTTGAAAAACGAGTTTTAATGACTCCAACCTAAGTGTTTGTAAAGTTCAACTGTAATACAGACACTCACCTCCTCCCCAGCACCTGTTTGACTTTAACCACAGTGTTGGCTGCGTTTCGGACACGACCCTGCTTAGCCGCAATCCCTACTATCTGCAGAGAGAGAGAGCGATGAGAGGGAGGCAGGTGGAGGATAGGACAGACGGATTGAACAGGGAGGTGAAGGGAGGGTTACAGTGCGAGATGACAGAGGGAGGACAGGACAGAGGGAGGACAGGACAGAGGGAGGACAGGACAGAGGGAGGGTTACAGTGTGAGATGACAGAGGGAGGACAGGACAGAGGGAGGACATCATGACAAGAGATATGATCCTACATGCTCTGTACACCACCACAGTAATAACAGGTTTCTCTATCGTTTGAGGTAAATAATAAAAAATGTAACATGCAACAATTTTACTGAGATATGGTTCATACAAGGAAATTAGTCAACCACTGGGGAGCCAGGCCCAGCCAATCAGAACAATTTTCCCCCACAAAGAGGTTTTATTACAGACTGAAAAAAGCTCACTAACATAGATGTAAACATCATTTGTGCACAACATTTGAGATAAAGTGTGAATGGAACATTTCTGGCATCTCATTTCAGCTCATGAAACAGGCACATGTGGTTTTTCCATCCCTCGCAGTCTGAGAGTTGAGAACTGGTCGCGGTTTGCTGATGTCAACATTGTGAACAGAGTGCCCCACGGTGGCGGTAGGGTTAGGGTATGGGTAGGCATAAGCTATGGACAAACACAATTGCCAACTAAGGAGAGACTCAAAAACGCGCTCCCAGCAAAACTAGAATAAGCCCAGTAAGCAGAATTACATTGAAAAGACGTGTAAAATAAGTATGGAAAATACTTTGAAGTTAGATTCAATTAAGGCTCCGAATTAAAAGGTGAAAAGACATTTTCCGTACCTTTGAAATACATTTTCTAGGACGTTGAAAAATGTTTCAACATCTGGGGGGGCTCATTTTGGGTTTTGAATGAAAGTTGAAAACATGTCATTTATAGACATCTATGTTTTGGCCAAATCAATGCTGGTCCATACTGGACAAAATCTGAACCAAACAAAGACATCAGTGATTGGTTCAAATTTGGTCCAGACCAAAAATCAACGTCCGTGGAGGTTGAAATCAAGACCGCACCAAATCTCAACCAAACAGACATTATGATTGGTTCAGATTTTGTCCAAACTGGACCAAAAACCAATGTCTGTGGAACTCTAGGTCCAGACTGGACCAAAAACCAATGTCTGTGGAACTCAAGGTACAGACTACACACAAAAAAAGACATCGCTACCTGTCCATGCTTACTGAGGTGTAGCCTATAGTGTTGCCTGAAATGTGATTTCATGAATGGCCATCTGTGGTAAGCCTACCACCTGTAAAACATCACCAAAAGAGGTGTTTGGAAAGGACCAAAAAAAAGACGTTACCTCGTGCTTCCTGGGGTGTAGATCCACCCCCATTACCTTTTTAAAAACAAGGTAACTTAACAGATGCATATCTGTATTCCCAGTCATGTGAAATCCATAGATTGGGGCCTGATGAATTTATTTCCTTATATGAACTGTAACTCAGTAAAATCTTTGAAATTGTTGCATTTATATTTTTGAAACGCTAGTCTGGTAAAGAGCTACTTTTGTCTTAAAAAGGGGCATTGTCCTATTTCTAAACAGGCTTGAAGGCATAAGGTAGAATACATGTTTGTATGGTAATAATAATGAAATTAATTTGTAAAGTGGTTTATTGCATTATATAATGCAATTTCAGTTACCTATTTGGCCATGTTAGATAAGTGATTTGAGCTTTCGGACAAGTAAAACACCAGTCTTAAAAAATGGTGAACGTCAAGCCATGCATGAACCATTTTAATGGAAAACAATCACAGTAAGGTACTTAATTGTGACCCAGAAATATTTGATATTGGAGCTGAAAACGGCTGCACTGGCCCTTTAAAGCGGGAACAGCGTTCAGTGACTATCGTCTTCGCTAGAAACACCTGAAACCTGCACCCTGGCGAGGGGTTTCACAGGTGTTCTGCGCATGCTCGATAGTTAATTAGCACAGGTCTGTAAGTCCTCCATTTGTTTTCTGGAAACACCTGAAACCTGCACCCTGGTGAGGGGTTTCACAGGTGTTTCTGCGCATGCTCGATAGTTAATTAGCACAGGTCTGTAAGTCCTCCATCTGTTTTCTGGAAACACGCACTAACATGGAGATATGTCCGTGTGGGAGCACTAACCTTATCAAGGTGTGTATTAACTTAACCTGGATTATGTATCGCTGATATGAAAGACAAGGTCCTTGTACTTACAAAACCATTACCGCATGTTAATGTTCAGACCAGAGCAACAACAACCTACAGAAGACCGCTTCCTTCGATGACTCTGACAAAACCGCCTCCGCGAATGTTTATTTTGCTATCCCGACCAAATTGTATTGGTCCCATACAAATATTTAGCAGATGTAATAGTTGAAGTAACTAAAACGGTATGTTAAAACTAGTTGTGTGATACCTGTTCCGTGTCTCGGTAAGCCACCACGGCAGGAGTGACTCGGTCTCCGGCGTCATTGGCGACCACCTCCGCTCGGCCATCCTGAACAAAACACAATACTGTCAAAATCCTCCCACCCTGGCTTGACCGATAACTATCATCTCTAAAGCCAAGCAAGTTATTTTAGCGTTAGTTTACTAGATGGCTAACACCGGTAGCGAACTCATTCACTCCATTGCTAACATTGTCTAGCGTTACCGGTAGCCAACTCATTCACTCCATACTAACATTGTCTAGCGTTACCGGTAGCGAACTCATTCACTCCATGCTAACATTGTCTAGCGTTACCGGTAACCAACTCATTCACTCCATTGCTAACATTGTCTAGCGTTACCGGTAGCCAACTCATTCACTCCATTGCTAACATTGTCTAGCGTTACCGGTAGCCAACTCATTCACTCCATGCTAACATTGTCTAGCGTTACCGGTAGCCAACTCATTCACTCCATGCTAACATTGTCTAGCGTTACCGGTAACCAACTCATTCACTCCATGTTGTCTACCCGGTAACCAACTCATTCACTCCATGCTAACATTGTCTAGCGTTACCGGTAACCAACTCATTCACTCCATGCTAACATTGTCTAGCGTTACCGGTAACCAACTCATTCACTCCATGCTAACATTGTCTAGCGTTACCGGTAGCCAACTCATTCACTCCATGCTAACATTGTCTAGCGTTACCGGTAGCCAACTCATTGTCAAACATGTTTAACCGGATCTTTCCGGACCTCCTAAATATATCGCTTCATAACTGAAAACAGAGACTAGTCCCATCACCAAAAACGTTACTACAGGCAGCAACAATACCTTAAAAATAGCTACACAGGCACATGTGTAGCCGAAATGTACTCCTATAGCCGCCATGCTTGTTGAGAAATCACTGCGAAGCTGAACCACGAAGGTTAAAGTTCATTTGACTTTAAACCAATCAGAGTAAAACGTTGCAGGAACTGACTCAATATTCAGCCAATCGGAGATGTTTACTGAAACCAATCAGAAGAGGTCTGGCGTCAGCCGTAGTAGTTTGCAGCAGGTACCGGAGAGTTGCTGCTGTTTTTTATTTTATTTAACTCAGTTAAGAACGTATTCTTCTTTACAATGGCGGCCTACCAAAAGGCCTCCTGGAGGGATTGGGGCTGGGATTCAAAATAAAATAAACATGTAAGGAATCTTGTGTAGTAGAGATCCTCTATAGTTAGTTATAGTTAGACATTCAGTTGGTTCTGTTGTGTAGTAGAGCTCCTCTATAGTTAGTTATAGTTAGACATTCAGTTGGTTCTGTTGTGTAGTAGAGATCCTCTATAGTTAGACATTCAGTTGGTTCTGTTGTGTAGTAGAGATCCTCTATAGTTAGACATTCAGTTGGTTCTGTTGTGTAGTGGAGATCCTCTATAGTTAGACATTCAGTTGGTTCTGTTGTGTAGTAGAGATCCTCTATAGTTAGTTATAGTTAGACATTCAGTTGGTTCTGTTGTGTAGTAGAGATCCTCTATAGTTAGTTATAGTTAGACATTCAGTTGGTTCTGTTGTGTAGTAGAGAACCTCTATAGTTAGTTATAGTTAGACATTCAGTTGGTTCTGTTGTGTAGTAGAGCTCCTCTATAGTTAGTTATAGTTAGACATTCAGTTGGTTCTGTTGTGTAGTAGAGATCCTCTATAGTTAGACATTCAGTTGGTTCTGTTGTGTAGTAGAGATCCTCTATAGTTAGACATTCAGTTGGTTCTGTTGTGTAGTAGAGATCCTCTATAGTTAGTTATAGTTAGACATTCAGTTGGTTCTGTTGTGTAGTAGAGATCCTCTATAGTTAGACAGTCAGTTGGTTCTGTTGTGTAGTAGAGATCCTCTATAGTTAGACATTCAGGGGGCACCTGATGAGGTTATATACAGGGGGCACCTGATGAGGTTATATACAGGGGGCATCTGATGAGGTTATATACAGGGGGCATCTGATGAGGTTATGTACAGGGGGCACCTGATGAGGTTATATACAGGGGGCATCTGATGAGGTTATATACAGGGGGCTCCTAATGAGGTTATATACAGGGGGCAGCTGATGAGGTTATATACAGGGGGACCTAATGAGGTTATATACAGGGGGCACCTGATGAGGTTATATACAGGGGGACCTAATGAGGTTATATACAGGGGGCACCTGATGAGGTTATATACAAGGGGCTCCTAATGAGGTTATATACAGGGGGCACCTAATGAGGTTATATACAGGGGGCACCTGATGAGGTTATATACAGGGGGACATCTGATGAGGTTATATACAGGGGGCACCTGATGAGGTTATATACAGGGGGCATCTGATGAGGTTATATACAGGGGGCTACTAATGAGGTTATATACAGGGGGCTCCTAATGAGGTTATATACAGGGGGCTCCTAATGAGGTTATATACAGGGGGCTCCTAATGAGGTTATATACAGGGGGCTCCTAATGAGGTTATATACAGGGGGCTCCTAATGAGGTTATATACAGGGGGCTACTAATGAGGTTATATACAGGGGGCTACTAATGAGGTTATATACAGGGGGCTCCTAATGAGGTTATATACAGGGGGCTCCTAATGAGGTTATATACAGGGGGCTCCTAATGAGGTTATATACAGGGGGCACCTGATGAGGTTATATACAGGGGGACCTAATGAGGTTATATACAGGGGCTCCTAATGAGGTTATATACAGGGCACCTAATGAGGTTATATACAGGGGGCACCTAATGAGGTTATATACAGGGGGCACCTAATGAGGTTATATACAGGGGGCACCTAATGAGGTAATGTAATGAACACTTATGAGAATGGTGGACTGAATTGTCTGGACTTTACTACTTTAAATAACACTTTTAAGATCAGTTGGAGAAGACCCACTTCTATCTGGATGCCTCATCATCAATGTTCCAGTGAAACGTTCTGCTTTTCATCGGCAGTGTCACTGCCTGGTCTTAGTATTTAACAGGCAGAGCCCTGGTCTTAGTATTTAACAGGCAGAGCCCTGGTCTTAGTATTTAACAGGCAGAGCCCTGGTCTTAGTATTTAACAGGCAGAGCCCTGGTCTTAGTATTTAACAGGCAGAGCCCTGGTCTTAGTATTTAACAGGCAGGGCCCTGGTCTTAGTATTTAACAGGCAGGGCCCTGGTCTTAGTATTTAACAGGCAGAGCCCTGGTCTTAGTATTTAACAGGCAGAGCCCTGGTCTTAGTATTTAACAGGCAGAGCCCTGGTCTTAGTATTTAACAGGCAGAGCCCTGGTCTTAGTATTTAACAGGCAGTGCCCTGGTCTTAATTTATAACAGGGCCCTGGTCTTTTTTAACAGGCAGATATTTATATTTAATAATCAGAGCCCTATATTGTATTTAAAATACTTGGTCTTTGTTTTTAGAATATTGGTTCCTGGTCTTAATTTGGTGCCAACTGGTCTTAATTTAACAGGCAGAGGGTCTTTATTTACTCAGTTCTTATAAAGAATTCTTATATTTACAAGGTCCCTGTAACAGGCAGAGCCCTGGTCTTAGATTTAACAGGCAGATTGGTTTATATTTAACAGGCAGGGCCCTGGTCTTGTATTTAACAGGCAGAGCC
Source organism: Oncorhynchus nerka (assembly GCF_034236695.1). Lineage (NCBI taxonomy): Eukaryota > Metazoa > Chordata > Actinopteri > Salmoniformes > Salmonidae > Oncorhynchus > Oncorhynchus nerka. The sequence goes on from NC_088403.1 coordinate 3,836,975, forward strand.
CTGGTCTTAGTATTTAACAGGCAGGGCCCTGGTCTTAGTATTTAACAGGCAGGGCCCTGGTCTTCTATTTAACAGGCAGGGCCCTGGTGACTTATATTAGGCAGACCCTGGTCTTAGTATTTAACAGGCAGCCCCTGGTCTTAGTATTTAACAGGCAGGGCCCTGGTCTTAGTATTTAACAGGAAGAGCCCTGACCTTAGTATTTAACAGAGCCTGGTCTTCTATTGAACCAGGGCTGTCTGATTTAACAGGCATCAGTAGGTCTTAAAGACAGGCAGACCCTGGTCAGAGCCTACCTGGTCTTAGTATTTAACAGACCCTGGTCTGACTCATTTAGTAGGAAAGACCTGACCTTAGTATTTAACAGAGCCTGGTCTTCTATTGACCCTGTCTGACTCATTTAACAGGCAGAAAGACCTGGTCCTCAGAGCCTACCTTCTATTGGCAGAGCCCTGGTCTTAGTATTTAACAGGCAGAGCCCTGGTCTTAGTATTTAACAGGCAGAGCCCTGGTCTTAGTATTTAACAGGCAGTAGCCCTGAAAGACCTGACCCTCAGAGCCTTAGTGTTTAACAGGCAGAGCCCTTCTATTGACCCTGGTTGACTCATCAGTAGGAAAGACCTGACCTTCAGAGCCTACCTTCTATTGACCCTGTTTACTCATCAGTAGGAAAGACCTGGTCTTAGTATTTAACAGAGCCCTGGTCTTAGTATTGACCCTGGTCTTTAACAGACTCTTAGTATTTAACATCAGTAGGAAAGACCTGACCCTCAGAGCCTACCTTCTATTGACCCTGTTGACTCATCAGTAGGAAAGACCTGACCCTCAGAGCCTACCTTCTTAGTATTTAACAGGCAGAGCCCTGGTCTTAGTATTTAACAGGCAGAGCCCTGGTCTGTTGACCCTGTTGACTCAGTAGGAAAGACCTGACCCCAGGTCTTAGATTTAACAGGCTACCCTTCTTCTAGTTGGCACCCTGGTCTGACTCATGGTCTTCAGTAGGAAAGACCTGACCCTCAGAGCCTACCTTCTATTGACCCTGTTGACTCATCAGTAGGAAAGACCTGACCCTCAGAGCCTACCTTCTATTGACCCTGGTCTGACTCATCAGTGGTCTTAAAGACCTGACCCTCAGAGCCTACCTTCTTATTGACCCTGGTCTTACTATCAACAGGCAAGCCCTGGGCAGAGCCCTTAGTATTTAACAGGCAGAGCCCTGGTCTTAGTATTTAACAGACCCTGGTTGATTCATCAGTAGGAAAGACCAGACCCTGGTCTTAGAGCCAGACCTTCTATTTTAACAGGCACCCTGTCTGACTCATCAGTAGGAAAGACCTGACCTTAGTATTTAACAGAGCCTACCTTCCCTGGTCTTATTGACCCTGTCTGACTCAACAGTAGGAAAGACCTGACCAGGCAGAGCCTACCTTCTTATTGACCCTGGTTTAGACTCATCAGTAGGAAAGACCTAACCAGAGCCTGGTCTTAGTATTTAACAGGCCTTCTATTGACCCTGGTCTTAGTACTTAACAGGCAGAGCCTACCTTAGTATTTAACAGGCAGAGCCCCAGGTCTTAGTATTTAACAGGCAGGGCCCTGGTCTTAGTATTTAAAGACCCTGGTCTTAGTATTAGAGCCTAGCCCTGGTCTTATTGACCCTGGTCTGACTCATCAGAGCCCTGGTCTTAAAGACCTGACCCAGAGCCCTGGTCTTAGAGCCTACCTTCTATTGACCCTGTTGACTCATCAGTAGGAAAGACCTGACCTTAGAGCCTACCTTCTAGTTGACCCTGTTGACTCATCAGTAGGAAAGACCTTAGACCCTCAGAGCCTACCTTCTATTGACCCTGTTTTTCTCATCAGTAGGAAAGACCTGACCCTCAGAGAATATTGGTTCTAATTTGGTGCCAACTGGTAAATGCACCTTTATTGACCCAGTTGATAAAGAAATTACCTGACCCTCCCTGTAACAGAAAGCCTTTTGCCTTGTTTTATTGACCCTGTTGACTCATCAGTAGGAAAGACCTGACCCTCAGAGCCTACCTTCTATTGACCCTGTTGACTCATCAGTAGGAAAGACCTGACCCTCAGAGCCTACCTTCTATTGACCCTGTTGACTCATCAGTAGGAAAGATTTGTTTCTCTTTTGGTCCATTCAACAACAGAGCGATACGAACCTTGTTTCAGCGGGATGTTGTACCTATACCTTATGTCATGCCTTATTGGAATGGATTTATTGATAATATCTGTTGGAAAAAAGTTTGGATGTTGCCACACACATACCTACTTGTTAACAAAATTAAGGAAGTTTCCTTTAAAATTATTCATAGATATTATCCTGCCAACCACTATATGAAGAAGTTTAAGGAAAACATCAACTCAAATGGCTCCTTTTGTAATGACCACCCAGAAACAGCATCTTTTTGGCATTGTATTCATGTAAGAAAACTGTGGCAAGACATGAGTAGGTTTATAATTGAACACATTTATGAAGACTTTACACTATTGTGGAGAGATTTACTGCTTGGATTCTTTACATACGATAGAAATAAGCTGAAACATTTTTATGTAATTAATTTCATTATTCTTTTGGCCAAATTTCATATACACAAATGTAAATGTACAAACAGAAAACCACATTTTCGTAACCTACAAAAAGAAAATTTAACTGTATTTTAAGACGGTTAAATGCTCAACTAACAAAAAAGATCTTAGAATTGTAAGTATATGTATGTTCCTTAAGGTCCTTGTGTAATTGTAATGTGATATTGTACCCCCTAGCCCCGCCCCCAGCCCCGCCATGTGATATTGTACCCCTAGCCCCGCCCCAGCCCCGCCATGTGATATTGTACCCCCTAGCCCCGCCCCCTAGCCCCGCCCCCAGCCCCGCCATGTGATATTGTACCCCCTAGCCCCGCCCCCCAGCCCGCCATGTGATATTGTACCCCTAGCCCCGCCCCCCCGCCCCCCCCGCCATGTGATATTGTACCCCCTAGCCCCGCCCCCAGCCCCGCCATGTGATATTGTACCCCCCCTAGCCCCGCCCCCAGCCCCGCCATGTGATATTGTACCCCCTAGCCCCGCCATGTGATATTGTACCCCCCCGCCCCAACCCCGCCCCTAGCCCCGCCCCCAGCCCCGCCATGTGTACCCCTAGCCCCGCCATGTGATATTGTACCCCTAGCCCCGCCCCCAGCCCCGCCCCCAGCCCCACCATGTGATATTGTACCCCCTAGCCCCGCCCCCCAGCCCCGCCCCCAGCCCCACCATGTGATATTGTACCCCCTAGCCCCGCCCCTAGCCCCGCCCCCAGCCCCACCATGTGATATTGTACCCCCTAGCCCCGCCCCCAGCCCCGCCCCCAGCCCGATTGTCCATTGTTTGTAATCTATGTATGCTTGTGTTCCCTCATGTGCTTTATGTATTGATTTGTTGTTAATAAAAATTAAATAAATCAATTACAACACAAATATCCGTTCAGTACACGTTCAAAAGATTTAGAAATATTTCTGAAACAAGACCACTATTGAAACACAGTAAAATACCTTGTTCTGTTTCCAGCTAGGTGCTAAGGTTGATGTTGTTGATTGGATGCTTAAACAACCTTAAAACAAAAAAGTTATTTTTCTTTTTCCTCTCGCTCCCGTTTCCCATATGCCCTTTGCTGGTAAAAACAGGGGAGGCAAAAAACTCTAAAAAATAAAAGTCACACTAAACTATCAAATAAACAGTGAGGATTGAAAGCTTGAAAATAAAAGTCAACTAAACTGTCAAATATACAGTGAGGCTTGAAAGCTTGTCAAATAAAAGTCCAAAAATAGAGCACAGTGTGATTCAAGGGGTTGGTTTACAAGTAGTGCAGAGTAAGGTAGGAGAAAGTAGGTGTATGTATGTTTGTATTTCTTCTACAGTTAATGTAAACCGTGATCGGCCACACACTCCAGCACAGTAGGGGGCGACATGCATCTCAAAGCGACAATCAGCAGTAGAAACAATAACAGTGTCCTCCCCATGATGTGAGGCTGGAGTAAATGTAATCACTATATCAAATTCATAGGCATAGCGGGTATTAATATTGTCTTGTGTATTTCACCTAAATCCTTTCATTAGTTGTAGTTATTTTTTTCCATATCCATAGTGTGAGTATCGACTGCTCTGTCATCTATTGCTCTAGCCTGGCTGCAGTACATTCAAGTCAGCAGCGGGAGTTTCCAGGTATGTGTTCCCCGGTGGGGGAAATGTACATATGGTATAAACGTTTAGAACAAGTACAACTTCATGTACTTTTGATAGTGTATTCAAACAGCGTGTTGCTTAGCGAGCCTTTTTTGATGGAAATATTATTCAGCTGAAAATAGTTTATCTACCGAGTGGTGCAATGTTAGGCTATCTAGCTACAGTACATACTAGCAGGCTGTCTGTAACGTAGCTGCCCTCCTGCAGGCACTTTGCTCACCACTTTCCTTCACGTTAGGGGTGTGTTTTGTGCCACATCGAGAAGTTAACCATTCATTTTATTCACCGCGGCATTTTCTGAGCTTAACTGACCAACACGCACCTCCAAATGCACAAAACCAGTGGCAGTTTCTTTCAACCAGTGGCATATTGGCTTTTTAGGTGAGCGTTGATACCGCTCTGTGATAAGTAATGTCCACTCCCAGCGCTCCTCTCCAGAGTATTGTTGGATATATAACGCAGCCGCACTCCTCTCCAGAGTATTGTTGGAGACGTAACGCAGCCGCGCTCCTCTCCAGAGTATTGTTGGAGACGTAACGCAGCCGCGCTCCTCTCCAGAGTATTGTTGGATATATAACGCAGCCGCGCTCCTCTCCAGAGTATTGTTGGAGACGTAACGCAGCCGCGCTCCTCTCCAGAGTATTGTTGGAGACGTAACGCAGCCGCGCTCCTCTCCAGAGTATTGTTGGATATATAACGCAGCCGCGCTCCTCTCCAGAGTATTGTTGGATATATAACGCAGCCGCGCTCCTCTCCAGAGTATTGTTGGATATATAACGCAGCCGCGCTCCTCTCCAGAGTATTGTTGGAGACGTAACGCAGCCGCGCTCCTCTCCAGAGTATTGTTGAAGTAACGCTAAATAGGCTCAAGATAGCTCCTGATAAAGTTGGGTAGCTGATATTCAGAGCATTAATAGACACGTTGATTAGTCCCTGTTTTACAAATGGTGGCCTACCACATGGATTGGCATTCATAAAATGGCATTGAGGCCGACATGGTAGGCTACACCCCAGGAAGCACGAGGTAACGTCTTTTTTTGGTCCTGTCCAGACCTCTATTTTTGTTGCTGGTGTTTTACAGGCGGTAGGCTTACAACAGATATGCATTTATAAAATGACATGTCAGGCAACACTGTAGGCTACACCTCAGTAAGCATGGACATACTCCAATGTCTTTTGGATGTCTTTTTTTTGGTGTAGTCTGGACCTGCCAGTTCCACATCCACAGACATTGGTTTTTGCTCCAGTCTGGACAAAAATCTGAACCAATCATAGATGTCTGTTTGGTTCAGATTTGGCGCAAACAAATGTTGAAAATATGTCATTTATAGACTTACATTCAGAACTGAAAATGAACCTGATTTCAACATCCGGAAAAGACTCCGGCTATATAGGCTATATACAGGGGGTACCGGTACAGAGTCAATGTGGAGGCTATATACAGGGGGTACCGGTACAGAGTCAATGTGGAGGCTATATACAGGGGGTACCGGTACAGAGTCAATATGGAGGCTATATACAGGGTGTTACGGTACAGAGTCAATGTGGAGGCTATATACAGGGTGTTACAGTACAGAGTCAATATGGAGGCTATATACAGGGGGTACCGGTAAGGAGTCAATGTGGAGGCTATATACAGGGGGTACCGGTACAGAGTCAATGTGGAGGCTATATACAGGGGGTACCGGTACAGAGTCAATGTGGAGGCTATATACAGGGGGTACCGGTACAGAGTCAATGTGGAGGCTATATACAGGGGGTACTGGTACAGAGTCAATATGGAGGCTATATACAGGGGGTACCGGTACAGAGTCAATGTGGAGGCTATATACAGGGGGTACCGGTACAGAGTCAATATGGAGGCTATATACAGGGGGTTACGGTACAGAGTCAATATGGAGGCTATATACAGGGGGTACCGGTACAGAGTCAATATGGAGGCTATATACAGGGTGTTACAGTACAGAGTCAATATGGAGGCTATATACAGGGTGTTACAGTACAGAGTCAATATGGAGGCTATATACAGGGGGTACCAGTACAGAGTCAATATGGAGGCTATATACAGGGGGTACCGGTACAGAGTCAATATGGAGGCTATATACAGGGGGTACCGGTACAGAGTCAATATAGAGGCTATATACAGGGTGTTACGGTACAGAGTCAATATGGAGGCTATATACAGGGGGTACCGGTACAGAGTCAATGTGGAGGCTATATACAGGGGGTACCGGTACAGAGTCAATATGGAGGCTATATACAGGGGGTACCGGTACAGAGTCAATATGGAGGCTATATACAGGGGGTACCGGTACAGAGTCAATATGGAGGCTATATACAGGGTGTTACAGTACAGAGTCAATATGGAGGCTATATACAGGGTGTTACAGTACAGAGTCAATATGGAGGCTATATACAGGGGGTACCGGTACAGAGTCAATATGGAGGCTATATACAGGGGGTACCGGTACAGAGTCAATATAGAGGCTATATACAGGGTGTTACGGTACAGAGTCAATTTGGAGGCTATATACAGGGTGTTACGGTACAGAGTCAATGAGGAGGATATATACAGGGGGTACCGGTACAGAGTCAATATGGAGGCTATATACAGGGTGTTACGGTACAGAGTCAATGTGGAGGCTATATACAGGGTGTTACGGTACAGAGTCAATTTGGAGGCTATATACAGGGTGTTACGGTACAGAGTCAATGAGGAGGATATATACAGGGGGTACCGGTACAGAGTCAATATGGAGGCTATATACAGGGTGTTACGGTACAGAGTCAATGTGGAGGCTATATACAGGGTGTTACGGTACAGAGTCAATGAGGAGGATATATACAGGGGGTACCGGTACAGAGTCAATATGGAGGCTATATACAGGGGGTACCGGTACAGAGTCAATGTGGAGGCTATATACAGGGGGTACCGGTACAGAGTCAATGTGGAGGCTATATACAGGGGGTACCGGTACAGAGTCAATATGGAGGCTATATACAGGGGGTACCTGTACAGAGTCAATATGGAGGCTATATAAAGGGGGTACCGGTACAGAGTCAATATGGAGGCTATATACAGGGGGTACCGGTACAGAGTCAATATGGAGGCTATATACAGGGTGTTACGGTACAGAGTCAATATGGAGGCTATATACTGGGGGTACCGGTACAGAGTCAATGTGGAGGCTATATACAGGGGGTACCGGTACAGAGTCAATGTGGAGGCTACATACAGGGGGTACCAGTACAGAGTCAATGTGGAGGCTATATACAGGGGGTACCGGTACAGAGTCAATGTGGAGGCTATATACAGGGGGTACTGGTACAGAGTCAATGTGGAGGCTATATACAGGTGGTACTGGTACAGAGTCAATGTGGAGGCTATATACAGGGGGTACCGGCACAGAGTCAATATGGAGGCTATATACAGGGGGTACCAGTACAGAGTCAATGTGGAGGCTATATACAGGGGGTACCGGTACAGAGTCAATGTGGAGACTATATACAGGGGTAACGGTACAGAGTCAATATGGAGGCTATATACAGGGTGTTACCGGTACAGAGTCAATGTGGAGGCTATATACAGGGGGTACCGGCACAGAGTCAATATGGAGGCTATATACAGGGGGTACCGGTACAGAGTCAATGTGGGTTAGCCAGAACCACCATAGGGGTTAGCCAGAACCAAGCCAGAACCACCGTAGGGGTTAGCCAGAACCACCGTAGGGGTTAGCCAGAACCACCGTAGGGGTTAGCCAGAACCACAGTAGAGGTTAGCCAGAACCACAGTAGGGGTTAGCCAGAACCACAGTAGAGGTTAGCCAGAACCACCGTAGGGGTTAGCCAGAACCACAGTAGGGGTTAGAACCACCGAGGTTAGCCAGAACCACAGTAGGGGTTAGCCAGAACCACCGTGGGGTTAGCCAGAACCACAGTAGGGGTTTTTGAACCACAGTAGAGGTTAGCCAGAACCACCGTAGAGGTTAGCCAGAACCACAGTAGGGGTTATTTAGAACCACAGTAGGGGTTAGCCAGAACCACAGTAGAGGTTAGCCAGAACCACAGTAGGGGTTAGCCAGAACCACCGTAAGGGTTAGCCAGAACCACAGTAACCTTAGCCACAACCACAGTAGGGGTTAGCCGGAACCACAGTAGAGGTTAGCCAGAACCACAGTAGGGGTTAGCCAGAACCACAGTAGGGGTTAGCCAGAACCACAGTAGGGGTTAGCCAGAACCACAGTAGGGGTTAGCCAGAACCAAGCCAGAACCACAGTAGAGGTTAGCCAGAACCACAGTAGGGGTTAGCCAGAACCACAGTAGGGGTTAGCCAGAACCACAGTAGGGGTTAGCCAGAACCACCGTAAGGGTTAGCCAGAACCACAGTAGGGGTTAGCCAGAACCACAGTAGGGGTTAGCCAGAACCACCGTAAGGGTTAGCCAGTATAGTTAGTATTATGGTATTATTCAGATACACATTGGGATGCCTTGAATGTACACTGTCTGTGTTTTGATTCTGAGGAGGGAGGTGTCCAGCATTGAGAAGCTCACGTTCAATGTATTTATTTAATGGATATGATATAAACATCTACCACTCTAACCCTCACACAACGCTAACACAACCCTCACACAACCCTAACAACCCCCACATAACCTTAACACAACCCTCACACAACCCTAACAACCCCCACACAACCCCCACATAACGCTAACACAACCCTCACACAACCCTAACAACCCCCACATAACCTTAACACAACCCTCACACAACCCTAACAACCCCCACATAACCTTAACACAACCCTCACACAACCCTAACAACCCCCACATAACCTTAACACAACCCTCACACAACCCTCACACAACCCTCACACAACCCTCACACAACCCTAACAAACCCCCACACAACCCTAACACAACCCTCACACAACCCTAACAACCCCCATAACCTTAACACAACCCTCACACAACCCTAACAACCCCCACATAACCCTCACACAGCACGCGACACAACCCTAACAACCCCCACATAACCCTAACACAACCCTAACAACCCCCACACAACCCTCACAAACGCTAACACAACCCTCACACAACCCTAACAACCCCCACATAACCCTAACACAACCCTAACAACCCCCACACAACCCTCACACAATTCTAACACAACCCGCACACAACCCTAACACAACCCTAACAACCCTCACACAACCCTCACACATCCCTAATACAACCCTCACATAACCCTAACACAACCCTCACACAATTCTAACACAACCCTCACACAACTCTAACACAACCCTCACACAACGCTAACACAACCCTCACACAACCCTAACACAACCCCTAACTCAGTACAGATCAGAGATGCCGTCTAACGTGGAGATCAACCGAGGGTGAGCACACCGACACGATTGGCGGAGAGAGCCAGCCAGCTAAGCCAATCAGAGGGAACAGTAATCCGCCAGCAGGACACACTTCAACTGCAGCACACGGCAAACTACAACCTGATGGTACACACACACACCACACCACACCACACACACACACACACACACACACACCACACACCACACACACACACACACACACACACACCACACATACACACCACACACACACACACCATACACACCACACCATACACACCACACACACCACACCACACCATACACACCACACACACACACACCACACACACCACACACACACCACACCACACCATACACACCACACCACACACACACACCACACACACACACCACACCATACACACCACACACACACACACACACACCACACACACACACACCACACCACACACACACCACACCACACACCACACACCACACACACACACACACACACACACCACACCACACACACAACACCACACCATACACACCACACACACCATACACACCACACACCACACACACACCACACCACACCATACACACCACACCACACCACACACCACACAACACCACACACACACACACACACACACACACACACATAACCCCCCACACACCACACACACATAACCCCCCACACACACACACATAAACAACCCCCCCACACATGCTTTGGCCTGAAGTTGTGTTTGTCCAGCAGGATGGGAGTGGTCAGTTAATCTTCTATGAGAGACCAGATTGTGACGGGCCCAAGGTGTCCAACTACTCTCTCTCTACTACACAGGACCCAGAGGGGCTCAGAGTGAGTAGCTACTACACCACTACTCTCTCTACTACACAGGACCCAGAGGGGCTCAGAGTGAGTAGCTACTCCACCACTACTCTCTCTACTACACAGGACCCAGAGGGGCTCAGAGTGAGTAGCTACTCCACCACTCCTGTCCCTACTGTCCTACTCCAACACTACTGTCCCTACTCCAACACTACTGTACCTACTACAACACTACTGTACCTACTACAACACTACTGTACCTACTCCAACTCTATTGTACCTACTCCAACACTACTGTACCTACTACACAGTGAGTAGCTACTACAACACTACTGTCCCTACTACAACACTACTGTACCTACTACAACACTACTGTACCTACTCCAACTCTATTGTACCTACTCCAACACTACTGTACCTACTACACAGTGAGTAGCTACTACAACACTACTGTACCTACTCCAACTCTATTGTACCTACTCCAACTCTATTGTACCTACTCCAACACTACTGTACCTACTCCAACTCTATTGTACCTACTACAACAATACTGTACCTACTACAACACTACTGTACCTACTCCAACTCTATTGTACCTACTCCAACACTACTGTACCTACTCCAACTCTATTGTCCCTACTACAACACTACTGTACCTACTACAACACTACTGTACCTACTCCAACTCTATTGTACCTACTCCAACACTACTGTACCTACTACACAGTGAGTAGCTACTACAACACTACTGTACCTACTACAACACTACTGTACCTACTACACAGTGAGTAGCTACTACAGCACTACTGTCCCTACTACAACACTACTGTACCTACTACAACACTACTGTACCTACTACAACACTACTGTACCTACTACACAGTGAGTAGCTACTACAACACTACTGTACCTACTACACAGTGAGTAGCTTCTACAACACTACTGTACCTACTCCAACACTACTGTACCTACTACACAGTGAGTACCTACTACAACACTACTGTACCTACTACACAGTGAGTAGCTACTCCAACACTACTGTACCTACTCCAACTCTATTGTCCCTACTACAACACTACTGTACCTACTACAACACTACTGTACCTACTCCAACTCTATTGTACCTACTCCAACACTACTGTACCTACTACACAGTGAGTAGCTACTACAACACTACTGTACCTACTCCAACACTACTGTACCTACTACAACACTACTGTACCTACTACAACACTACTGTCCCTACTACACAGTGAGTAGCTACTACAACACTACTGTACCTACTACACAGTGAGTAGCTACTCCAACACTACTGTACCTACTCCAACACTACTGTACCTACTACACAGTGAGTAGCTACTCCAACACTACTGTGCCTACTCCAACACTACTGTGCCTACTACAACACTACTGTACCTACTACAACACTACTGTACCTACTACAACACTACTGTACCTACTACACAGTGAGTAGCTACTACAACACTACTGTACCTACTACAGCACTACTGTACCTACTACAACACTACTGTACCTACTCCAACACTACTGTACCTACTACAGTGAGTAGCTACTCCAACACTACTGTGCCTACTACAACACTACTGTACCTACTACACAGTGAGTAGCTACTCCAACACTACTGTACCTACTCCAATACTACTGTACCTACTACAACACTACTGTCCCTACTACACACTACTGTCCCTACTACAACACTACTGTACCTACTACAACACTACTGTCCCTACTACACAGTGAGTAGCTACTACACCACTACTGTGCCTACTACAACACTACTGTACCTACTACACAGTGAGTAGCTACTCCAACACTACTGTACCTACTCCAATACTACTGTACCTACTACAACACTACTGTACCTACTACAACACTACTGTACCTACTACAACACTACTGTCCCTACTACAACACTACTGTCCCTACTACACAGTGAGTAGCTACTCCAACACTACTGTACCTACTCCAATACTACTGTACCTACTACAACACTACTGTCCCTACTACACCACTACTGTCCCTACTACAACACTACTGTACCTACTACAACACTACTGTCCCTACTACACAGTGAGTAGCTACTACACCACTACTGTACCTACTCCAACACTACTGTGCCTACTACAACACTACTGTACCTACTACACACTGAGTAGCTACTACAACACTACTGTCCCTACTCCAACACTACTGTACCTACTCCAACACTACTGTACCTACTACAACACTACTGTACCTACTACAACACTACCCTACCTACTCCAACACTACTGTACCTACTACACAGTGAGTAGCTACTACAACACTACTGTACCTACTACAGCACTACTGTACCTACTACAACACTACTGTACCTACTCCAACACTACTGTACCTACTACAGTGAGTAGCTACTCCAACACTGTCCCTACTACAACACTACTGTACCTACTACAGTGAGTAGCTACTCCAACACTACTGTCCCTACTCCAACACTCCTGTACCTACTACACAGTGAGTAGCTACTCCAACACTACTGTGCCTACTACAACACTACTGTACCTACTACACAGTGAGTAGCTACTACAACACTACTGTACCTACTACACAGTGAGTAGCTACTACAACACTACTGTACCTACTCCAACACTACTGTACCTACTACAACACTACTGTACCTACTCCAACACTACTGTACCTATACCTACTCCAACACTACTGTACCTACTCCAACACTACTGTACCTACTACAACACTAGTGTACCTACTACACAGTGAGTAGCTACTACAACACTACTGTACCTACTACAACACTACTGTACCTACTACAACACTACTGTACCTACTCCAACACTACTGTACCTACTCCAACACTACTGTCCCTACTACAGTGAGTAGCTACTACAACACTACTGTACCTACTACACAGTGAGTAGCTACTCCAACACTACTGTACCTACTCCAATACTACTGTACCTACTCCAACACTACTGTACCTACTCCAACACTACTGTACCTACTACACAGTGAGTACCTACTACACAGTGAGTATCTACTCCAACACTACTGTACCTACTCCAACACTACTGTCCCTACTCCAACACTACTGTACCTACTACAACACTACTGTACCTACTCCAACACTACTGTCCCTACTCCAACACTACTGTACCTACTCCAACACTACTGTCCCTACTCCAACACTACTGTACCTACTCCAACACTACTGTACCTACTACAACACTACTGTACCTACTACACAGTGAGTAGCTACTACAACACTACTGTACCTACTACAACACTACTGTACCTACTACACAGTGAGTAGCTACTCCAACACTACTGTACCTACTCCAATACTACTGTACCTACTACAACACTACTGTACCTACTACACAGTGAGTAGCTACTACAACACTACTGTACCTACTCCAACACTACTGTCCCTACTACACAGTGAGTAGCTACTACAACACTACTGTACCTACTACACAGTGAGTAGCTACTACAACACTACTGTACCTACTACAACACTACTGTACCTACTACAATACTACTCTACCTACTCCAACACTACTGTACCTACTACACAGTGAGTAGCTACTCCAACACTACTGTACCTACTACAACACTACTGTACCTACTACAACACTACTGTACCTACTCCAACACTACTGTACCTACTACACAGTGAGTAGCTACTCCAACACTACTGTCCCTACTCCAACACTACTGTACCTACTCCAACACTACTGTACCTACTCCAACACTACTGTACCTACTACACAGTGAGTAGCTACTACAACACTACTGTACCTACTACACAGTGAGTAGCTACTCCAACACTACTGTACCTACTCCAATACTACTGTACCTACTCCAACACCACTATACCTACTACACAGTGAGTAGCTACTACAACACTACTGTACCTACTCCAACACTACTGTCCCTACTACACAGTGAGTAGCTACTACAACACTACTGTACCTACTACAATACTACTCTACCTACTCCAACACTACTGTACCTACTACACAGTGAGTAGCTACTCCAACACTACTGTACCTACTACAACACTACTGTACCTACTACAACACTACTGTACCTACTACACAGTGAGTACCTACTCCAACACTACTGTACCTACTCCAACACTACTGTACCTACTCCAACACTACTGTACCTACTACAACACTACTGTACCTACTCCAACACTACTGTACCTACTCCAACACTACTGTACCTACTACAACACTAGTGTACCTACTACACAGTGAGTAGCTACTACAACACTACTGTACCTACTACAACACTACTGTACCTACTACAACACTACTGTACCTACTCCAACACTACTGTACCTACTCCAACACTACTGTCCCTACTACAGTGAGTAGCTACTACAACACTACTGTACCTACTACACAGTGAGTAGCTACTCCAACACTACTGTACCTACTCCAATACTACTGTACCTACTCCAACACTACTGTACCTACTCCAACACTACTGTACCTACTACACAGTGAGTACCTACTACACAGTGAGTATCTACTCCAACACTACTGTACCTACTCCAACACTACTGTCCCTACTCCAACACTACTGTACCTACTACAACACTACTGTACCTACTCCAACACTACTGTCCCTACTCCAACACTACTGTACCTACTCCAACACTACTGTCCCTACTCCAACACCACTATACCTACTACACAGTGAGTAGCTACTACAACACTACTGTACCTACTCCAACACTACTGTCCCTACTACACAGTGAGTAGCTACTACAACACTACTGTACCTACTACAATACTACTCTACCTACTCCAACACTACTGTACCTACTACACAGTGAGTAGCTACTCCAACACTACTGTACCTACTACAACACTACTGTACCTACTACAACACTACTGTACCTACTACACAGTGAGTACCTACTCCAACACTACTGTACCTACTCCAACACTACTGTACCTACTCCAACACTACTGTACCTACTACAACACTACTGTACCTACTCCAACACTACTGTACCTACTCCAACACTACTGTACCTACTACAACACTAGTGTACCTACTACACAGTGAGTAGCTACTACAACACTACTGTACCTACTACAACACTACTGTACCTACTACAACACTACTGTACCTACTCCAACACTACTGTACCTACTCCAACACTACTGTCCCTACTACAGTGAGTAGCTACTACAACACTACTGTACCTACTACACAGTGAGTAGCTACTCCAACACTACTGTACCTACTCCAATACTACTGTACCTACTCCAACACTACTGTACCTACTCCAACACTACTGTACCTACTACACAGTGAGTACCTACTACACAGTGAGTATCTACTCCAACACTACTGTACCTACTCCAACACTACTGTCCCTACTCCAACACTACTGTACCTACTACAACACTACTGTACCTACTCCAACACTACTGTCCCTACTAACACTACTGTCCCTACTCCAACACTACTGTACCTACTCCAACACTACACTCCAACACTACTGTACCTACTAACACACTACTGTACCTACTACAACACTACTGTACCTACTACACAGTGAGTAGCTACTACAACACTACTGTACCTACTACAACACTACTGTACCTACTACACAGTGAGTAGCTACTCCAACACTACTGTACCTACTCCAATACTACTGTACCTACTACAACACTACTGTACCTACTACACAGTGAGTAGCTACTACAACACTACTGTACCTACTCCAACACTACTGTCCCTACTACACAGTGAGTAGCTACTACAACACTACTGTACCTACTACACAGTGAGTAGCTACTACAACACTACTGTACCTACTACAACACTACTGTACCTACTACAATACTACTCTACCTACTCCAACACTACTGTACCTACTACACAGTGAGTAGCTACTCCAACACTACTGTACCTACTACAACACTACTGTACCTACTACAACACTACTGTACCTACTCCAACACTACTGTACCTACTACACAGTGAGTAGCTACTCCAACACTACTGTCCCTACTCCAACACTACTGTACCTACTCCAACACTACTGTACCTACTACACAGTGAGTAGCTACTCCAACACTACTGTACCTACTCCAATACTACTGTACCTACTCCAACACCACTATACCTACTACACAGTGAGTAGCTACTACAACACTACTGTACCTACTCCAACACTACTGTCCCTACTACACAGTGAGTAGCTACTACAACACTACTGTACCTACTACAATACTACTCTACCTACTCCAACACTACTGTACCTACTACACAGTGAGTAGCTACTCCAACACTACTGTACCTACTACAACACTACTGTACCTACTACAACACTACTGTACCTACTACACAGTGAGTAGCTACTACAACACTACTGTACCTACTACAACACTACTGTACCTACTACAATACTACTGTACCTACTCCAACTCTACTGTACCTACTACACAGTGAGTACCTACTCCAACACTACTGTACCTACTCCAACACTACTGTACCTACTACAACACTACTGTACCTACTACAACACTACTGTACCTACTCCAACACTACTGTACCTACTCCAACACTACTGTACCTACTACACAGTGAGTGGCTACTACAACACTACTGTACCTACTCCAACACTACTGTACCTACTCCAACACTACTGTACCTACACAACACTACTGATCTAGACAGTGAGTAGCACTACAACACTACTGTACCTACTACAATACTACCTACTACACTAGAGGTACCCAACACTACTGTGCCTACTCCAACACTACTGTACCTACTACAACACTACTGTACCTACTACACAGTGAGTAGCTACTACACCACTACTGTCCCTACTACAACACTACATGACCTCTAGAGTGAGTAGCTACTACACCACTACTGGGAACACTACTGTACCTACTCCAACACTACTGTACCTACTCCAACACTACTGTACCTACTCCAACACTACTGTACCTACTACACAGTGAGTAGCTACTACAACACTACTGTACCTACTACAATACTCCTGTACCTACTACACAGTGAGTAGCTACTCCAACACTACTGTGCCTACTCCAACACTACTGTACCTACTACAACACTACTGTACCTACTCAACACTGGCTGGGACACTCCAACACTACTGACCTCTAACACTACTGTACCTTCACCTGGCAGTGAGTGGCTACTACAACACTACTGTACCTAGAACACTACTGTACCTCTCCAACACTACTGTACCTACTCCAACACTACTGTACCTACTACACAGTGAGTAGCTACTACAACACTACTGTACCTACTACAATACTCCTGTACCTCTAGAGGTAGTGAGTTCACCTGTAGCTGGGACACTACTGTCCCTACTCCAGTACCTACTACACAGTGAGTAGCTTCCAACACTACTGTGCCTGGGACACTACTGTACCTACTACAACACTACTGTACCTACTACACAGTGAGTAGCTACTACACCACTACTGTCCCTACTACAACACTACTGTACCTACTACACAGTGAGTAGCTACTACACCACTACTGTACCTACTACAACACTACTGTACCTACTCCAACACTCTGTACCTACTTCAACACTGGCTGGGACCTACTCCAACACTACTGTACCTACTACACAGTGAGGCTACTACACCACTACTGTCCCTACTACAACACTACTGTACCTGGCTGGGACACAGTGAGTACACTACACCACTACTGTACCTACTACAACACTACTGTACCTACTACAACACTACTGTCCCTACTACAACACTACTGTACCTACTACAACACTACTGTACCTACTACACCACTACTGTACCTACTACACAGTGAGTACCTACTCCAACACTACTGTACCTACTCCAACACTACTGTACCTACTCCAACACTACTGTACCTACTCCAACACTATTGTACCTACTCCAACACTACTGTACCTACTACACAGTGAGTAGCTACTACACCACTACTGTCCCTACTCCAACACTCCTGTACTTAGTGACTAGTTTAGAGTGGGCTCGAGGTGAGGTGGTCTATATTAGTGTGTGTGTGTGTGTGTGTGTGTGTAGACTGTGCTGGCTGATTCTCTAGGGGTTAAGGGTGAGGTGAGGAAGGAGAGGAGGCTGTTCCTGGTTGGTCAGACGAGGGTTCACTTGGACTCAGTGGAGGGCCTGGGACACTACATGGAGCTAGAGGTATGTTCACCTGGCTGGGAAACTAGACACTACATAGATCTAGAGGTAGGTTCACCTGGCTGGGACACTACATAGATCTAGAGGTAGGTTCACCTGGCTGGGACACTAGACACTACATAGATCTAGAGGTAGATTCACCTGGCTGGGACACTACATAGATCTAGAGGTAGGTTCACCTGGCTGGGACACTACATAGATCTAGAGGTAGGTTCACCTGGCTGGGACACTACATAGATCTAGAGGTAGGTTCACCTGGCTGGGACACTACATAGATCTAGAGGTAGGTTCACCTGGCTGGGACACTACATAGATCTAGAGGTAGGTTCACCTGGCTGGGACACTAGACACTACATAGATCTAGAGGTAGATTCACCTGGCTGGGACACTACATCGATCTAGAGGTAGGTTCACCTGCCTGGGACACTAGACACTACATAGATCTAGAGGTAGGTTCACCTGGCTGGGACACTACATGGAGCTAGAGGTAGGTTCACCTGGCTGGGACACTACATAGATCTAGAGGTAGGTTCACCTGGCTGGGACACTACATAGATCTAGAGGTAGGTTCACCTGGCTGGGACACTAGACACTACATAGATCTAGAGGTAGATTCACCTGGCTGGGACACTACATAGATCTAGAGGTAGGTTCACCTGGCTGGGACACTAGACACTACATAGATCTAGAGGTAGATTCACCTGGCTGGGACACTACATAGATCTAGAGGTAGGTTCACCTGGCTGGGACACTACATAGATCTAGAGGTAGGTTCACCTGGCTGGGACACTACATAGATCTAGAGGTAGGTTCACCTGGCTGGGACACTACATAGATCTAGAGGTAGGTTCACCTGGCTGGGACACTACATAGATCTAGAGGTAGGTTCACCTGGCTGGGACACTAGACACTACATAGATCTAGAGGTAGATTCACCTGGCTGGGACACTACATCGATCTAGAGGTAGGTTCACCTGCCTGGGACACTAGACACTACATAGATCTAGAGGTAGGTTCACCTGGCTGGGACACTACATGGAGCTAGAGGTAGGTTCACCTGGCTGGGACACTACATAGATCTAGAGGTAGGTTCACCTGGCTGGGACACTACATAGATCTAGAGGTAGGTTCACCTGGCTGGGACACTAGACACTACATAGATCTAGAGGTAGGTTCACCTGGCTGGGACACTACATAGATCTAGAGGTAGGTTCACCTGGCTGGGACACTACATAGATCTAGAGGTAGGTTCACCTGGCTGGGACACTACATAGATCTAGAGGTAGGTTCACCTGGCTGGGACACTACATAGATCTAGAGGTAGGTTCACCTGGCTGGGACACTAGACACTACATAGATCTAGAGGTAGATTCACCTGGCTGGGACACTACATCGATCTAGAGGTAGGTTCACCTGCCTGGGACACTACATCGATCTAGAGGTAGGTTCACCTGCCTGGGACACTAGACACTACATAGATCTAGAGGTAGGTTCACCTGGCTGGGACACTACATAGATCTAGAGGTAGGTTCACCTGGCTGGGACACTACATAGATCTAGAGGTAGGTTCACCTGGCTGGGACACTAGACACTACATAGATCTAGAGGTAGGTTCACCTGGCTGGGACACTAGACACTACATAGATCTAGAGGTAGGTTCACCTGGCTGGGACACTAGACACTACATAGATCTAGAGGTAGGTTCACCTGGCTGGGACACTAGACAGTACATAGATCTAGAGGTAGATTCACCTGGCTGGGACACTACATAGATCTAGAGGTAGGTTCACCTGGCTGGGACACTACATAGATCTAGAGGTAGGTTCACCTGGCTGGGACACTACATAGATCTAGAGGTAGGTTCACCTGGCTGGGACACTACATAGATCTAGAGGTAGGTTCACCTGGCTGGGACACTACATAGATCTAGAGGTAGGTTCACCTGGCTGGGACACTAGACACTACATAGATCTAGAGGTAGGTTCACCTGGCTGGGACACTACATAGATCTAGAGGTAGGTTCACCTGGCTGGGACACTAGACACTACATAGATCTAGAGGTAGGTTCACCTGGCTGGGACACTAGACACTACATAGATCTAGAGGTAGGTTCACCTGGCTGGGACACTACATAGATCTAGAGGTAGGTTCACCTGGCTGGGACACTACATAGATCTAGAGGTAGGTTCACCTGGCTGGGACACTACATAGATCTAGAGGTAGGTTCACCTGGCTGGGACACTAGACACGACATAGATCTAGAGGTAGGTTCACCTGGCTGGGACACTACATAGATCTAGAGGTAGGTTCACCTGGCTGGGACACTAGACACGACATAGATCTAGAGGTAGGTTCACCTGGCTGGGACACTAGACACTATATAGATCTAGAGGTAGGTTCACCTGGCTGGGACACTAGACACTACATAGATCTAGAGGTAGGTTCACCTGGCTGGGACACTACATAGATCTAGAGGTAGGTTCACCTGGCTGGGACACTACATAGGACTAGAGGTAGGTTCACCTGGCTGGGACACTACATAGATCTAGAGGTAGGTTCACCTGGCTGGGACACTACATAGGACTAGAGGTAGGTTCACCTGGCTGGGACACTACATCGATCTAGAGGTAGGTTCACCTGGCTGGGACACTAGACACTACATAGGACTAGAGGTAGGTTCACCTGGCTGGGACACTACATAGGACTAGAGGTAGGTTCACCTGGCTGGGACACTACATAGATCTAGAGGTAGGTTCACCTGGCTGGGACACTAGACACTACATAGGACTAGAGGTAGGTTCACCTGGCTGGGACACTACATAGATCTAGAGGTAGATTCACCTGGCTGGGACACTAGACACTACATAGATCTAGAGGTAGGTTCACCTGGCTGGGACACTACATCGATCTAGAGGTAGGTTCACCTGGCTGGGACACTAGACACTACATAGATCTAGAGGTAGATTCACCTGGCTGGGACACTAGACACTACATCGATCTAGAGGTAGGTTCACCTGGATGGGACACTACATCGATCTAGAGGTAGGTTCACCTGGCTGGGACACTAGACACTACATAGATCTAGAGGTAGGTTCACCTGGCTGGGACACTACATAGATCTAGAGGTAGGTTCACCTGGCTGGGACACTAGACACTACATAGATCTAGAGGTAGGTTCACCTGGCTGGGACACTAGACACTACATAGATCTAGAGGTAGGTTCACCTGGCTGGGACACTAGACACTACATAGATCTAGAGGTAGATTCACCTGGCTGGGACACTACATAGATCTAGAGGTAGGTTCACCTGGCTGGGACACTAGACACTACATAGATCTAGAGGTAGGTTCACCTGGCTGGGACACTAGACACTACATAGATCTAGAGGTAGGTTCACCTGGCTGGGACACTAGACACTACATAGATCTATAGGTAGGTTCACCTGGCTGGGACACTACATAGGACTAGAGGTAGGTTCACCTGGCTGGGACACTACATATATCTAGAGGTAGGTTCACCTGGCTGGGACACTACATAGATCTAGAGGTAGGTTCACCTGGCTGGGACACTAGACACTACATAGATCTAGAGGTAGATTCACCTGGCTGGGACACTAGACACTACATCGATCTAGAGGTAGGTTCACCTGGATGGGACACTACATCGATCTAGAGGTAGGTTCACCTGGCTGGGACACTAGACACTACATAGATCTAGAGGTAGGTTCACCTGGCTGGGACACTACATAGATCTAGAGGTAGGTTCACCTGGCTGGGACACTAGACACTACATAGATCTAGAGGTAGGTTCACCTGGCTGGGACACTAGACACTACATAGGACTAGAGGTAGGTTCACCTGGCTGGGACACTAGACACTACATAGGACTAGAGGTAGATTCACCTGGCTGGGACACTACATAGATCTAGAGGTAGGTTCACCTGGCTGGGACACTAGACACTACATAGATCTAGAGGTAGGTTCACCTGGCTGGGACACTAGACACTACATAGATCTAGAGGTAGGTTCACCTGGCTGGGACACTAGACACTACATAGATCTAGAGGTAGGTTCACCTGGCTGGGACACTACATAGGACTAGAGGTAGGTTCACCTGGCTGGGACACTACATAGATCTAGAGGTAGGTTCACCTGGCTGGGACACTACATAGATCTAGAGGTAGGTTCACCTGGCTGGGACACTAGACACTACATAGATCTAGAGGTAGGTTCACCTGGCTGGGACACTAGACACTACATAGATCTAGAGGTAGGTTCACCTGGCTGGGACACTAGACACTACATAGATCTAGAGGTAGGTTCACCTGGCTGGGACACTACATAGATCTAGAGGTAGGTTCACCTGGCTGGGACACTAGACACTACAGATCTAGAGGTAGGTTCACCTGGCTGGGACACTAGACACTACATAGATCTAGAGGTAGGTTCACCTGGCTGGGACACTAGACACTACATAGATCTAGAGGTAGGTTCACCTGGCTGGGACACTACATAGATCTAGAGGTAGGTTCACCTGGCTGGGACACTACATAGATCTAGAGGTAGGTTCACCTGGCTGGGACACTACATAGATCTAGAGGTAGGTTCACCTGGCTGGGACACTACATAGATCTAGAGGTAGGTTCACCTGGCTGGGACACTACACTACATACTAGAGGTAGGTTCACCTGGCTGGGACACTAGACACTACATAGATCTAGAGGTAGGTTCACCTGGCTGGGACACTACATAGATCTAGAGGTAGGTTCACCTGGCTGGGACACTAGACACTACATAGATCTAGAGGTAGGTTCACCTGGCTGGGACACTACATAGATCTAGAGGTAGGTTCACCTGGCTGGGACACTACATAGATCTAGAGGTAGGTTCACCTGGCTGGGACACTAGACACTACATAGATCTAGAGGTAGGTTCACCTGGCTGGGACACTAGACACTACATAGATCTAAAGGTAGGTTCACCTGGCTGGGACACTAGACACTACATAGATCTAGAGGTAGGTTCACCTGGCTGGGACACTAGACACTACATAGATCTAGAGGTAGGTTCACCTGGCTGGGACACTACATAGATCTAGAGGTAGGTTCACCTGGCTGGGACACTAGACACTACATAGATCTAGAGGTTGGGGTGTGTCTGTTTCTAGATCTTGTTTAAAAAGCTGTTTTTATGAAACTGTGTGTGTGTGTGTGTAGGTGGTGTTGAGGGAGGACCAGAGGCCTGAGGAGGGGGAGGCGATTGCTCGCAGCCTGATGAAGGAGCTCGGTGTCGGGGATGACAGCCTGGTGACTGGGGCCTACGTGGACCTCTTGCTGGAAGGCCAGGGATAGCAACACACAGTATATGAACCTTCCCATGCAGGACTAAAACATTCCCATCATGTGAAAGCAACTGGAAAATGCTTTTGGTAATAAAATATAAAATAGCAAATGTTTGTGTGATGTTTAATATGGTCTAAGGGCCTGGGTTTCTACTAAGATAACGTACGGAGCTGGGTTTCTACTAAGATAACGTAGGGAGCTGGGTTTCTTAGATAATGTAGGGAGCTGGGTTTCTACTAAGATAACGTAGGGAGCTGGGTTTACTAAGATAACGTAGGGAGCTGGGTTTACCAAGATAACGTATGGAGTTGGGTTTCTGCTGAGATAACGTAGGGAGCTGGGTTTCTACTAATATAACGTAGGGAGCTGGGTTTACTAAGATAACATATGGAGCTGGGTTTACTAAGATAATGTAGGGAGCTGGGTTTACTAAGATAATGTAGGGAGCTGGGTTTACTAAGATAATGTAGGGAGCTGGGTTTACTAAGATAATGTAGGGAGCTGGGTTTCTACTAAGATAACATAGGGAGCTGGGTTTCTACTAAGATAATGTAGGGAGCTGGGTTTCTACTAAGATAATGTAGGGAGCTGGGTTTCTACTAAGATAACATAGGGAGCTGGGTTTCTGCTAAGATAACGTAGGGAGCTGGGTTTAAATAGATAACGTAGGGAGCTGTGTTTCTTAGATAACGTAGGGAGCTGGGTTTCTGCTAAGATAACGTAGGGAGCTGGGTTTCTACTAAGATAACGTAGAGAGTTGGGTTTCTTAGATAATGTTGGGAGCTGTGTTTCTTAGATAACGTAGGGAGCTGGGTTTCTGCTAAGATAACGTAGGGAGCTGGGTTTAAATAGATAACGTAGGGAGCTGGGTTTAAATAGATAACGTAGGGAGCTGGGTTTAAATAGATAACGTAGGGAGCTGGGTTTCTGCTAAGATAACGTAGGGAGCTGGGTTTCTTAGATAACGTAGGGAGCTGTGTTTCTTAGATAACGTAGGGAGCTGGGTTTCTGCTAAGATAACGTAGGGAGCTGGGTTTCTGCTAAGATAACGTAGGGAGCTGGGTTTCTACTAATATAACGTACGGAGCTGGGTTTCTGCTAAGATAACGTACGGAGCTGGGTTTCTTAGATAATGTAGGGAGCTGGGTTTCTGCTAAGATAACGTACGGAGCTGGGTTTCTACTAAGATAACGTAGGGAGCTGGGTTTCTACTAATATAACGTACGGAGCTGGGTTTCTGCTAAGATAACGTACGGAGCTGGGTTTCTGCTAAGATAACGTAGGAAGCTGGGTTTCTGCTAAGATAACGTACAGAGCTGGGTTTCTACTAAGATAACGTAGGGAGCTGGGTTTTTTAGATAATGTAGGGGGCTGGGTTTCTTAGATAACGTAGGGAGCTGGGTTTCTAATAAGATAACGTAGGGAGCTGGGTTTACTAAGATAACGTAGGGAGCTGGGTTTCTACTAAGATAACGTAGGGAGCTGGGTTTCTACTAAGATAACGTAGGGAGCTGGGTTTACTAAGATAACATAGGGAGCTGGGTTTACTAAGATAACGTAGGGAGCTGGGTTTCTACTAAGATAACGTAGGGAGCTGGGTTTCTACTAAGATAACGTAGGGAGCTGGGATTCTGCTAAGATGACGTAGGGAGCTGGGTTTCTACTGAGGTAACGTAGGGAGCTGGGTTTCTACTAAGATAACATAGGGAGCTGGGATTCTGCTAAGATGACGTAGGGAGCTGGGATTCTGCTAAGATGACGTAGGGAGCTGGGTTTCTACTAATATAACGTAGGGAGCTGGGTTTACTAAGATAACGTAGGGAGCTGGGATTCTGCTAAGATGACGTAGGGAGCTGGGATTCTGCTAAGATGACGTAGGGAGCTGGGTTTCTACTAATATAACGTAGGGAGCTGGGTTTACTAAGATAACGTAGGGAGCTGGGTTTACTAATATAACGTAGGGAGCTGGGTTTACTAAGATAACGTAGGGAGCTGGGTTTACTAATATAACGTAGGGAGCTGGGTTTACTAAGATAATGTAGGGAGCTGGGTTTACTAAGATAACGTAGGGAGCTGGGATTCTGCTAAGATGACGTAGGGAGCTGGGATTCTGCTAAGATGACGTAGGGAGCTGGGTTTCTACTAATATAACGTAGGGAGCTGGGTTTACTAAGATAACGTAGGGAGCTGGGATTCTGCTAAGATACGTAGGGAGCTGGGTTCTGCTAAGATGACGTAAGCTGGGTTTCTACTAATATAACGTAGGGAGCTGGGTTTACTAAGATAACGTAGGGAGCTGGGTTTACTAATATAACGTAGGGAGCTGGGTTTACTAAGATAACGTAGGGAGCTGGGTTTCTACTAAGATAACATAGGGAGCTGGGTTTCTACTAAGATAACGTAGGGAGCTGGGTTTCTACTAAGATAACGTAGGGAGCTGGGATTCTGCTAAGATGACGTAGGGAGCTGGGTTTCTACTGAAGTAACGTAGGGAGCTGGGTTTCTACTAAGATAACGTATGGAGCTGGGTTTCTGCTAAGATAACGTAGGGAGCTGGGTTTCTACTAAGATAACGTAGAGAGTTGGGTTTCTTAGATAATGTTGGAGCTGGGTTTCTGCTAAGATAACGTAGGGAGCTGGGTTTCTACTAATATAACGTACGGAGCTGGGTTTCTGCTAAGATAACGTACGGAGCTGGGTTTCTGCTAAGATAACGTAGGAAGCTGGGTTTCTGCTAAGATAACGTACAGAGCTGGGTTTCTACTAAGATAACGTAGGGAGCTGGGTTTCTTAGATAATGTAGGGAGCTGGGTTTCTGCTAAGATAACGTACGGAGCTGGGTTTCTACTAAGATAACGTAGGGAGCTGGGTTTCTTAGATAACGTAGGAAGCTGGGTTTCTACTAAGATAACGTAGGGAGCTGGGTTTACTAAGATAACGTAGGGAGCTGGGTTTACCAAGATAACGTAGGGAGCTGGGTTTACTAAGATAATGTAGGGAGCTGGGTTTCCACTAAGATAACATATGGAGCTGGGTTTACTAAGATAACGTAGGGAGCTGGGTTTACTAAGATAACGTAGGGAGCTGGGTTTACTAAGATAACGTAGGGAGCTGGGTTTCCACTAAGATAACGTAGGGAGCTGGGTTTCTACTAAGATAACGTAGGGAGCTGGGTTTCTACTAAGATAACGTAGGGAGCTGGGTTTATACTAAGATAACTTAGGGAGCTGGGTTTCTACTAAGATAACTTAGGAAGCTGGGTTTCTACTAAGATAACTTAGGGAGCTGGGTTTCTACTAAGATAACGTAGGGAGCTGGGTTTCTACTAAGATAACGTAGGGAGCTGGGTTTCTACTAAGATAACGTAGGGAGCTGGGTTTCTGCTAAGATAACATATGGAGCTGGGTTTCCACTAAGATAACGTAGGGAGCTGGGTTTCTACTAAGATAACGTAGGGAGCTGGGTTTCTTAGATAACGTAGGGAGCTGGGTTTCTACTAAGATAATGTAGGGAGCTGGGTTTCTACTAAGATAATGTAGGGAGCTGGGTTTCTACTAAGATAACGTAGGGAGCTGGGTTTACTAAGATAACGTAGGGAGCTGGGTTTCTACTAAGATAACGTAGGGACCTGGGTTTCTGCTAAGATAACATAGGGAGCTGGGTTTCTACTAAGATAATGTAGGGAGCTGGGTTTCTACTAAGATAACATATGGAGCTGGGTTTCTACTAAGATAACGTAGGGAGCTGGGTTTCTTAGATAACGTAGGGAGCTGGGTTTCTACTAAGATAACGTAGGGAGCTGGGTTTACTAAGATAACGTAGGGAGCTGGGTTTCTACTAAGATAACGTAGGGAGCTGGGTTTCTTAGATAACGTAGGGAGCTGGGTTTCTACTAATATAACGTAGGGAGCTGGGTTTCTACTAAGATAACGTAGGGAGCTGGGTTTCTACTAAGATAACGTAGGGAGCTGGGTTTCTTAGATAACGTAGGGAGCTGGGTTTCTACTAAGATAACATATGGAGCTGGGTTTCTACTAAGATAACGTAGGGAGCTGGGTTTCTTAGATAACGTAGGGAGCTGGGTTTCTACTAAGATAACATATGGAGCTGGGTTTCTACTAAGATAACGTAGGGAGCTGGGTTTCTACTAAGATAACGTAGGGAGCTGGGTTTCTACTAAGATAACGTAGGGAGCTGGGTTTCTTAGATAACGTAGGGAGCTGGGTTTACTAAGATAACGTAGGGAGCTGGGTTTCTTAGATAACGTAGGGAGCTGGGTTTCTACTAAGATAACGTAGGGAGCTGGGTTTCTTAGATAACGTAGAGAGCTGGGTTTCTACTAAGATAATGTAGGGAGCTGGGTTTCTACTAAGATAACATATGGAGCTGGGTTTCTTAGATAACGTAGGGAGCTGGGTTTACTAAGATAACGTAGGGAGCTGGGTTTCTTAGATAACGTAGGGAGCTGGGTTTCTGCTAAGATAACGTAAGGAGCTGGGTTTACTAAGATAACGTAGAGAGCTGGGTTTCTTAGATAACGTAAGGAGCTGGGTTTCTACTAAGATAACGTAGGGAGCTGGGTTTCTACTAAGATAACGTAGGGAGCTGGGTTTCTACTAAGATAACGTAGGGAGCTGGGATTCTGCTAAGATGACGTAGGGAGCTGGGTTTCTACTAAGATAACGTAGGGAGCTGGGTTTACTAAGATAATGTAGGGAGCTGGGTTTCTACTAAGATAACATATGGAGCTGGGTTTCTACTGAGTTAACGTAGGGAGCTGGGTTTACTAAGATAACGTAGGGAGCTGGGTTTCTACTAAGATAACATAGGGAGCTGGGTTTCTACTAAGATAACATAGGGAGCTGGGTTTACTAAGATAACGTAGGGAGCTGGGTTTCTGCTAGATAACATAGGGAGCTGGGTTTCTACTAAGTTAACGTAGGGAGCTGGGTTTACTAAGATAACGTAGGGAGCTGGGTTTCTGCTAAGATAACGTAGGGAGCTGGGTTTACTAAGATAACGTAGGGAGCTGTGTTTACTAAGATAACGTAGGGAGCTGTGTTTACTAAGATAACTTACGGAGCTGGGTTTACTAAGATAATGTAGGGAGTTGGGTTTACTAAGATAACGTAGGGAGCTGGGTTTACTAAGATAACGTAGGGAGCTGTGTTTACTAAGATAACGTAGGGAGCTGTGTTTACTAAGATAACTTACGGAGCTGGGTTTACTAAGATAATGTAGGGAGTTGGGTTTACTAAGATAACGTAGGGAGCTGGGTTTACTAAGATACCGTAGGGAGCTGGGTTTCTACTAAGATAACGTAGGGAGCTGGGTTTCTACTAAGATAACGTAGGGAGTTGGGTTTCTTAGATAATGTTGGGAGCTTGGTTTTTACTAAGATAATGTAGGGAGCTAGGTTTCTACTAAGATAATGTAGGAAGCTGGGTTTCTGCTAAGATAACGTAGGGAGCTGTGTTTCTTAGATAACGTAGGGACCTGTGTTTCTGCTAAGATAACGTAGGGACCTGTGTTTCTGCTAAGATAACGTAGGGAGCTGGGTTTACTAAGATAACGTAGGGAGCTGGGTTTACTAAGATAACGTAGGGAGCTGGGTTTCTACTAAGATAACATAGGGAGCTGGGTTTCTACTAGATAACATAGGGAGCTGGGTTTCTACTAAGATAACATAGGGAGCTGGGTTTCTACTAAGATAACATAGGGAGCTGGGTTTCTACTAAGATAACATAGGGAGCTGGGTTTCTACTAAGATAACATAGGGAGCTGGGTTTCTACTAAGATAACATAGGGAGCTGGGTTTCTACTAAGATAACGTAGGGAGCTGGGTTTACTAAGATAACGTAGGGAGCTGGGTTTCTACTAAGATAACATAGGGAGCTGGGTTTCTACTAAGATAACATAGAGAGCTGGGTTTCTACTAAGATAACGTAGGGAGCTGGGTTTACTAAGATAACGTAGGGAGCTGGGTTTCTACTAATATAACGTAGGGAGCTGGGTTTACTAAGATAACGTAGGGAGCTGGGTTTATACTAAGATAACGTAGGGAGCTGGGTTTCTACTAAGATAACGTAGGGAGCTGGGTTTCTACTAAGATAACCTAGGGAGCTGGGTTTCTTAGATAACGTAGGGAGCTGGGTTTCTACTGAGGTAACGTAGGGAGCTGGGTTTCTACTAAGATAACCTAGGGAGCTGGGTTTCTGCTAGATAACGTAGGGAGCTGGGTTTCTACTAAGATAACCTAGGGAGCTGGGTTTCTACTAAGATAACCTAGGGAGCTGGGTTTCTTAGATAACGTAGGGAGCTGGGTTTCTACTGAGGTAACGTAGGGAGCTGGGTTTCTACTAAGATAACCTAGGGAGCTGGGTTTCTTAGATAACGTAGGGAGCTGGGATTCTGCTAAGATGACGTAGGGAGCTGGGATTCTGCTAAGATGACGTAGGGAGCTGGGATTCTGCTAAGATGACGTAGGGAGCTGGGTTTCTACTAATATAACGTAGGGAGCTGGGTTTACTAAGATAACGTAGGGAGCTGGGATTCTGCTAAGATGACGTAGGGAGCTGGGATTCTGCTAAGATGACGTAGGGAGCTGGGTTTCTACTAATATAACATATGGAGCTGGGTTTCTACTGAGATAACGTAGGGAGCTGGGTTTCTACTAAGATAACGTAGGGAGCTGGGTTTACTAAGATAATGTAGGGAGCTGGGTTTACTAAGATAATGTAGGGAGCTGGGTTTACTAAGATAATGTAGGGAGCTGGGTTTACTAAGATAATGTAGGGAGCTGGGTTTCTACTAAGATAACATATGGAGCTGGGTTTCTGCTAAGATAACGTAGGGAGCTGGGTTTCTACTAAGATAACATATGGAGCTGGGTTTCTGCTAAGATAATGTAGGAATCTGGGTTTCTACTAAGATAACCCAGGGAGCTGGGTTTACTAAGATAACATAGGAAGAACATAGGAAGCTGGGCTTACTAAGATAACGTAGGGAGCTGGGTTTCTACTAATATAACGTAGGGAGCTGGGTTTACTAAGATAATGTAGGGAGCTGGGTTTCTACTAAGATAACATATGGAGCTGGGTTTACTAAGATAACGCAGGGAGCTGGGTTTCTACTAATATAACGTAGGGAGCTGGGTTTCTGCTAAGATAATGTAGGAATCTGGGTTTCTACCAAGATAACGTAGGGAGCTGGGTTTACTAAGATAACGTAGGGAGCTGGGTTTTCTAAGATAACGTAGGGAGCTGGGTTTACTAAGATAACGTAGGGAGCTGGGTTTCTACTAATATAACGTAGGGAGCTGGGTTTACTAAGATAATGTAGGGAGCTGGGTTTCTACTAAGATAACATATGGAGCTGGGTTTACTAAGATAATGCAGGGAGCTGGGTTTCTACTAATATAACGTAGGGAGCTGGGTTTCTGCTAAGATAATGTAGGAATCTGGGTTTCTACCAAGATAACGTAGGGAGCTGGGCTTACTAAGATAACGTAGGGAGCTGGGTTTTCTAAGATAACGTAGGGAGCTGGGTTTACTAAGATAACGTAGGGAGCTGGGTTTACTAAGATAACGTAGGGAGCTGGGTTTCTACTAATATAACGTAGGGAGCTGGGTTTACTAAGATAATGTAGGGAGCTGGGTTTCTACTAAGATAACATAGGGAGCTGGGTTTCTACTAAGATAACATAGGGAGCTGGGTTTCTACTAATATAACGTAGGGAGCTGGGTTTCTACTAAGATAACGTAGGGAGCTGGGTTTCTACTAAGATAAAGTAGGGAGCTGGGTTTCTGCTAAGATAACGTAGGGAGCTGGGTTTCTACTAAGATAACGTAGGGAGCTGGGTTTCTACTGAGATAACGTAGGGAGCTGGGTTTCTACTAAGATAACGTAGGGAGCTGGGTTTCTACTAAGATAACGTAGGGAGCTGGGTTTCTGCTAAGATAACGTAGGGAGCTGGGTTTCTACTAAGATAACATAGGGAGCTGGGTTTCTACTAAGATAACGTAGGGAGCTGGGTTTCTACTAAGATAACGTAGGGAGCTGGGATTCTGCTAAGATGACGTAGGGAGCTGGGTTTCTACTGAGGTAACGTAGGGAGCTGGGTTTCTACTAAGATAACCTAGGGAGCTGGGTTTCTACTAAGATAACGTATGGAGCTGGGTTTCTACTGAGATAACGTAGGGAGCTGGGTTTCTGCTAAGATAACATATGGAGCTGGGTTTCTACTAAGATAACGTAGGGAGCTGGGATTCTGCTAAGATGACGTAGGGAGCTGGGATTCTGCTAAGATAACGTAGGGAGCTGGGTTTCTACTAAGATAACATAGGGAGCTGGGTTTCTGCTAAGATAACGTAGGGAGCTGGGTTTCTGCTAAGATAACGTAGGGAGCTGGGTTTCTACTAAGATAACGTAGAGAGTTGGGTTTCTTAGATAATGTTGGAGCTGGGTTTCTGCTAAGATAACGTACGGAGCTGGGTTTCTACTAAGATAACGTAGGGAGCTGGGTTTCTACTAAGATAACGTAGGGAGCTGGGTTTCTTAGATAATGTAGGGAGCTGGGTTTCTGCTAAGATAACGTACGGAGCTGGGTTTCTACTAAGATAACGTAGGGAGCTGGGTTTCTTAGATAACGTAGGGAGCTGGGTTTACTAAGATAACGTAGGGAGCTGGGTTTCTACTAATATAACATATGGAGCTGGGTTTCTACTAAGATAACATAGGGAGCTGGGTTTTCTAAGATAACGTAGGGAGCTGGGTTTCTACTAAGATAACGTAGGGAGCTGGGTTTACTAAGATAACATATGGAGCTGGGTGTACTAAGATAACGTAGGGAGCTGGGTTTCTACTAAGATAACGTAGGGAGCTGGGTTTACTAAGATAACATATGGAGCTGGGTTTCTACTAAGATAACATATGGAGCTGGGTTTACTAAGATAACGTAGGGAGCTGGGTTTACTAAGATAACGTAGGGAGCTGGGTTTTCTAAGATAACGTAGGGAGCTGGGTTTCTACTAAGATAACGTAGGGAGCTGGGTTTCTACTAAGATAACGTAGGGAGCTGGGATTCTGCTAAGATAACGTAGGGAGCTGGGTTTCTACTAAGATAACGTAGGGAGCTGGGTTTCTACTAAGATAACGTAGGGAGCTGGGTTTCTGCTAAGATAACGTAGGGAGCTGGGTTTCTACTAAGATAACATAGGGAGCTGGGTTTCTACTAAGATAACGTAGGGAGCTGGGTTTCTACTAAGATAACATAGGGAGCTGGGTTTCTACTAAGATAACGTAGGGAGCTGGGTTTCTACTAAAATAACGTAGGGAGCTGGGTTTACCAAGATAACGTAGGGAGCTGGGTTTACTAAGATAACTTAGGGAGCTGGGTTTCTACTAAGATAACGTAGGGAGTTGGGTTTATGCTAACATAACGTAGGGAATTGGGTTTCTTAGATAATGTAGGAAGCTGGGTTTCTACAGCTGGGTTTCTGCTAAGATAACATAGGGAGCTGGGTTTACTAAGATAACGTAGGGAGCTGGGTTTACTAAGATAACGTAGGGAGCTGGGTTTCTACTAAGATAACATAGGGAGCTGGGTTTCCACTAAGATAACATAGGGAGCTGGGTTTACTAAGATAACGTAGGGAGTTGGGTTTCTACTAAGATAACATAGGGAGCTGGGTTTCTACTAAGATAACATAGGGAGCTGGGTTTACTAAGATAACGTAGGGAGCTGGGTTTACTAAGATAACGTAGGGAGCTGGGTTTCTGCTAAGATAATGTAGGGAGCTGGGTTTCTGCTAAGATAACGTAGGGAGCTGGGTTTACTAAGATAACATAGGGAGCTGTGTTTCTGCTAAGATAACATAGGGAGCTGTGTTTCTGCTAAGATAACATAGGGAGCTGGGTTTCTACTAAGATAACATAGGGAGCTGGGTTTCTGCTAGATAACATAGGGAGCTGGTTTTCTACTAAGATAACGTAGGGAGCTGGGTTTCTGCTAAGATAACATAGGGAGCTGGGTTTCTACTAAGATAACATAGGGAGCTGGGTTTCTGCTAGATAACATAGGGAGCTGGGTTTACTAAGATAACGTAGGGAGCTGGGTTTACTAAGATAACGTAGGGAGCTGGGATTCTGCTAAGATGACGTAGGGAGCTGGGATTCTGCTAAGATGACGTAGGGAGCTGGGATTCTGCTAAGATGACGTAGGGAGCTGGGATTCTGCTAAGATAACGTAGGGAGCTGGGATTACTAAGATAACGTAGGGAGCTGGGTTTCTACTAATATAACGTAGGGAGCTGGGTTTACTAAGATAACATAGGGAGCTGGGTTTCTACTAAGGTAACATAGGGAGCTGGGTTTCTACTAAGATAACATAGGGAGCTGGGTTTCTACTAAGATAACGTAGGGAGCTGGGTTTCTACTAAGATAACGTAGGGAGCTGGGTTTCTACTAAGATAACGTAGGGAGCTGGGTTTCTACTAAGATAACATATGGAGCTGGGTTTCTACTGAGATAACGTATGGAGCTGGGTTTCTACTAAGATAACGTATGGAGCTGGGTTTCTACTAAGATAACATAGGGAGCTGGGTTTACTAAGATAACGTAGGGAGCTGGGTTTACTAAGATAACGTAGGGAGCTGGGTTTACTAAGATAACGTAGGGAGCTGGGTTTTCTAAGATAACGTAGGGAGCTGGGTTTACTAAGATAACGTAGGGACCTGGGTTTCTGCTAAGATAATGTAGGGAGCTGGGTTTCTACTAAGATAACGTAGGGAGTTGGGTTTCTTAGATAATGTGGGGAGCTTGGTTTCTACTTTGATAACGTAGAGAGCTGCGCTTCTTAGATAATGTAGGAATCTGGGTTTCTGCTAAGATAACGTAGGGAGCTGTGTTTCTTAGATAACGTAGGGAGCTGGGTTTCTTAGATAATGTAGGAAGCTGGGTTTCTGCTAAGATAACGTAGGGAGCTGGGTTTCTACTAAGATAACATATGGAGCTGGGTTTCTGCTAAGATAATGTAGGAATCTGGGTTTCTACTAAGATAACCCAGGGAGCTGGGTTTACTAAGATAACATAGGAAGCTGGGCTTACTAAGATAACTACCCCGTACCCTGTTACGGGGGCTGAGTCACTGGCTTACTGGGGCTCTCTCATGCCGTCCCTGGGGGGGGGGTGCGTCACCTGGGTGGGTTGATTCACTGTTGTGGTCGGCCTGTCTGGGTTGGCGCCCCCCCCTTGGGTTGTGCCGTGGCGGAGATCTTTGTGGGCTATACTCGGCCTTGTCTCAGGATGGTAAGTTGGTGGTTGAAGATATCCCTCTAGTGGTGTGGGGGCTGTGCTTTGGCAAAGTGGGTGGGGTTATATCCTTCCTGTTTGGCCCTGTCCGGGGGTGTCCTCGGATGGGGCCACAGTGTCTCCTGACCCCTCCTGTCTCAGCCTCCAGTATTTATGCTGCATTAGTTTATGTGTGGGGGGCTAGGGTCAGTTTGTTATATCTGGAGTACTTCTCCTGTCCTATTCGGTGTCCTGTGTGAATCTAAGTGTGCGTTCTCTAATTCTCTCCTTCTCTCTTCTTTCTCTCTCTCGGAGGACCTGAGCCCTAGGACCATGCCCCAGGACTACCTGACATGATGACTCCTTGCTGTCCCCAGTCCACCTGGCCATGCTGCTGCTCCAGTTTCAACTGGCCTGGGCCCTAGGACCATGTCCCAGGACTACCTGACATGATGACTCCTTGCTGTCCCCAGTCCACCTGGCCATGCTGCTGCTCCAGTTTCAACTGTTCTGCCTTACTATTATTCAACCATGCTGGTCATTTATGAACATTTGAACATCTTGGCCACGTTCTGTTATAATCTCCACCCGGCACAGCCAGAAGAGGACTGGCCACCCCACATATGCTCTCTCTAATTCTCTCTTTCTTTCTCTCTCTCTCGGAGGACCTGAGCCCTAGGACCGTGCCCCAGGACTACCTGACATGATGACTCCTTGCTGTCCCCAGTCCACCTGACTGTGCTGCTGCTCCAGTTTCAACTGTTCTGCCTTATTATTCGACCATGCTGGTCATTTATGAACATTTGAACATCTTGGTCATGTTCTGTTATAATCTCTACCCGGCACAGCCAGAAGAGGACTGGCCACCCCACATAGCCTGGTTCCTCTCTAGGTTTCTTCCTAGGTTTTGGCCTTTCTAGGGAGTTTTTCCTAGCCACCGTGCTTTTACACCTGCATTGTTTGCTGTTTGGGGTTTTAGGCTGGGTTTCTGTACAGCACTTTGAGATATCAGCTGATGTACGAAGGGCTATATAAATAAATTTGATTTGATTTGATAACTTAGGGAGCTGGGTTTACTAAGATAACGTAGGAGGCTGGGTTTTCTAAGATAACGTAGGGAGCTGGGTTTACTAAGATAACGTAGGGAGCTGGGTTTTCTAAGATAACGTAGGGAGCTGGGTTTACTAAGATAATGTAGGGAGCTGGGTTTCTACTAAGATAACATATGGAGCTGGGTTTACTAAGATAACGTAGGGAGCTGGGTTTCTGCTAGATAACATAGGGAGCTGGGTTTACTAAGATAACGTAGGGAGCTGGGTTTTCTAAGATAACGTAGGGAGCTGGGTTTTCTAAGATAACGTAGGGAGCTGGGTTTCTACTAATATAACGTAGGGAGCTGGGTTTACTAAGATAATGTAGGGAGCTGGGTTTCTACTAAGATAACATATGGAGCTGGGTTTACTAAGATAATGTAGGGAGCTGGGTTTCTACCAAGATAACGTAGGGAGCTGGGTTTACTAAGATAACGTAGGGAGCTGGGTTTTCTAAGATAACGTAGGGAGCTGGGTTTTCTAAGATAACGTAGGGAGCTGGGTTTACTAAGATAACGTAGGGAGTTGGGTTTTCTAAGATAACGTAGGGAGCTGGGTTTACTAAGATAACGTAGGGAGCTGGGTTTCTACTAATATAACGTAGGGAGCTGGGTTTACTAAGATAATGTAGGGAGCTGGGTTTCTACCAAGATAACGTAGGGAGCTGGGTTTACTAAGATAACGTAGGGAGCTGGGTTTTCTAAGATAACGTAGGGAGCTGGGTTTTCTAAGATAATGTAGGGAGCTGGGTTTACTAAGATAACGTAGGGAGCTGGGTTTACTAAGATAACGTAGGGAGCTGGGTTTTCTAAGATAACGTAGGGAGCTGGGTTTTCTAAGATAACGTAGGGAGCTGGGTTTCTACTAAGATAACATAGGGAGCTGGGTTTACTAAGATAACGTAGGGAGCTGGGTTTTCTAAGATAACGTAGGGAGCTGGGTTTACTAAGATAACGTAGGGAGCTGGGTTTCTACTAAGATAACATAGGGAGCTGGGTTTCTACTAAGATAACGTAGGGAGCTGGGTTTCTACTAAGATAACGTAGGGAGCTGGGTTTTCTAAGATAACGTAGGGAGCTGGGTTTACTTGTAACAGTATTTTTATTGAAATTTCACAATTTTCACCCATATTAAGAGATACAACAACAGAGACAAAGCACACAGAACAAAGAGAAAAACAGCCCCCACTTACCCATATCTACGTGCATATACATACACATACATACATACCCATACATACACACATATACATATACCCATGCATATACCCACACATATACATACACATACATACATACCCATACATACACACATATACATATACCCATGCATATACCCACACATATACATACACATACATACATACCCATACATACACACATATACATATACCCATGCATATACCCACACATATACATACACATACATACATACCCATACATACACACATATACATATACCCATGCATATACCCACACATATGCATACATACACGCACGCACGCACACACATATACACACCCATACATACGTACACCATTTTCCTCTCCCCGCTCTGTGCTTCTCTCACCCCATCACCATCATTGCGTCCCTCAATACATACATTTTAAACAAACTTACAAACAGAAATTAAACAAAAAGCTCAGTTTAAACCAAGAGGTTAGGTTCCACACATGGAACGTACAGTGTAGTTCTGAAATACATAGATCCCCGCCGTTCTAAGAGAATCCTTGCAGCATAATAGCTGATACCTCAGGTTCTAGGTCATTTAGATAAGGTTCCCATACTTTGTAGAACTGGTCTGTTTTAGAATGCAATGTACATGTCAGATATTCCAGAGGCACCCATTCAAATAGTATCTTATGCCAGTCTTTAATAGAAGGAACCTTATCACTAATCCACTGTAAAATGATGTTTTTCCTCGCTGCGAAGGTAAGGATGTTGTAAAGCCTTCTTTACAGACAGAAGTAACATGCCTACTAGGAGACCTAACAGTAAAGAAACTGGGTCCACTCTAGATCAACCCCTAGGATCTTTTCAATTTCTTGCAGGACACCAGACCAGTATCTTTGTATTTTGGTACATGACCATAAACAATGTGTTAGGGTGCCTGTATCAGTTTTGCATTTAAGACACTGAGGGAAGAGGAAGTGGGGCTAAAAGCATGTCTGCGATTTGGGGATATATGCAATCTGTGTATTATTCTTAATTGGATTGCTCTAGTACGGTGACATATAGATATTGTTTTTGCATATCTCCAAATGTCCTCCCACATCTCTTCGTCAATAGTAACAGACAATTCTTTCTCCCACACTTGTTTCACCCTCTGTGTGTTGACAGCAGAAAAGGACCTTAAAGTATCATAAAACAGACTTACAGACATTTTCCTTTGTGGGAAAAAAAGCATTCTTTCAATGACAGACATATCAGGGTTACCAATTAAGGTGGTGCTCTCCAGAATATAATGTCTTACTTGTAGGAAGCGGAAAAAGTCCTGCTTTGGGAGTCGATATTTCTCGACCATCTGCTCAAATGACAACAAAATCTTGTCAGCAAATAAGTCGTTTAGCCTGCGTATGCCCTTATTAAGCCATAAGTTAAAGCCAGCATCCAGCAATCCTGGACTGAAATCTGGGTTGTTAAGAATTGGGGTAAGAGCAGAGGTTAGCTTGGACCTTCCCAGGAAGCGTTGAACTGACCTCCATACTTTGAGTGTGTTAAGTGTAACTGGATTATTGCAGTGTTCTTCTACAGACTTGAAACTTCTGAAAAATAAAAGATCCTGTAAGGGGTATTTTGAAAGAGAAGTCTCAATGTCTAACCAAATAGAGGAGTCATCATTTGTGATCCAGTCAGAAATATAACAAAGGTGGGCACACCATTGATAGAACTTGATATTGGGCAGGTCCAAGCCGCCCATAGAACTTGGCAGCTGCAATATTGCCATCTTAAGTCTTGGCTTGCGTTTACTCCATATAAAGGAACTTAGCCATCCATTTACATCCTTTATTACCTTATTGGGGAGTAATACTGGGATCATTTGGATTGGGTAAAGTAGTCTAGGTAAAACGTTCATTTTCAGGAGGGATATTCTACCCAACCAAGAAATGGGGAGAGAGTTCCAGCGCTCCAGATCCTGTCTTATTGTATCAAACAAGGGAACAAAATTGGCTTTGTACATTAGCTGGAATTTAGGAGTTACAAATATACCCAGATACATGAAACCTGAGGGAGACCATTTAAAAGGGAAGGGGGGAGAAGTATTAGGTACAGAGTGTAGGCTACCAAGTGGCATAGCCTCTGACTTAGTTAGGTTAATCTTGTAGCCTGAGAATTCACTGAATAATTCAATTATATTAATAAGAGATGTAATTGAAGTCTCGGGACTAGAGATGAATATCAGGACATCATCAGCATACAAGCTTATTTTATGGTGAACATCACCAATGAGCAGCCCCTGTATAGCAGGCGTTACCCTGATGGCCTCGGCCAGTGGTTCCATAACGAGTGCAAAGAGGAGGGGGGATAAAGGACAGCCCTGTCTAGTACCTCTGTGTATAGAGAAGCTATTTGACCGTAGCCCATTAGTAAGGACAGCCCTGTCTGGTACCTCTGTGTATAGAGAAGCTATTTGACCGTAGCCCATTAGTAAGGACAGCCCTGTCTGGTACCTCTGTGTATAGAGAAGCTATTTGACCTTAGCCCATTAGTAAGGACAGCCCTGTCTGGTACCTCTGTGTATAGAGAAGCTATTTGACCGTAGCCCATTAGTAAGGACAGCCCTGTCTGGTACCTCTGTGTATAGAGAAGCTATTTGACCGTAGCCCATTAGTAAGGACAGCCCTGTCTGGTACCTCTGTGTATAGAGAAGCTATTTGACCGTAGCCCATTAGTAAGGACAGCCCTGTCTGGTACCTCTGTGTATAGAGAAGCTATTTGACCGTAGCCC
The DNA here is from genome assembly GCF_034236695.1 of Oncorhynchus nerka. Taxonomy (NCBI): domain Eukaryota; kingdom Metazoa; phylum Chordata; class Actinopteri; order Salmoniformes; family Salmonidae; genus Oncorhynchus; species Oncorhynchus nerka. The sequence continues at coordinate 3,877,292 of NC_088403.1, forward strand.
ATTAGTAAGGACAGCCCTGTCTGGTACCTCTGTGTATAGAGAAGCTATTTGACCGTAGCCCATTAGTAAGGACAGCCCTGTCTGGTACCTCTGTGTATAGAGAAGCTATTTGACCGTAGCCCATTAGTTAGGACAGCCCTGTCTGGTACCTCTGTGTATAGAGAAGCTATTTGACCGTAGCCCATTAGTAAGGACAGCCCTGTCTGGTACCTCTGTGTATAGAGAAGCTATTTGACCGTAGCCCATTAGTAAGGACAGCCCTGTCTGGTACCTCTGTGTATAGAGAAGCTATTTGACCGTAGCCCATTAGTAAGGACAGCCCTGTCTGGTACCTCTGTGTATAGAGAAGCTATTTGACCGTAGCCCATTAGTAAGGACAGCCCTGTCTGGTACCTCTGTGTATAGAGAAGCTATTTGACCGTAGCCCATTAGTAAGGACAGCCCTGTCTGGTACCTCTGTGTATAGAGAAGCTATTTGACCGTAGCCCATTAGTAAGGACAGCCCTGTCTGGTACCTCTGTGTATAGAGAAGCTATTTGACCGTAGCCCATTAGTAAGGACAGCCCTGTCTGGTACCTCTGTGTATAGAGAAGCTATTTGACCTTAGCCCATTAGTAAGGACAGCCCTGTCTGGTACCTCTGTGTATAGAGAAGCTATTTGACCGTAGCCCATTAGTAAGGACAGCCCTGTCTGGTACCTCTGTGTATAGAGAAGCTATTTGACCGTAGCCCATTAGTAAGGACAGCCCTGTCTGGTACCTCTGTGTATAGAGAAGCTATTTGACCGTAGCCCATTAGTAAGGACAGCCCTGTCTGGTACCTCTGTGTATAGAGAAGCTATTTGACCGTAGCCCATTAGTAAGGACAGCCCTGTCTGGTACCTCTGTGTATAGAGAAGCTATTTGACCGTAGCCCATTAGTAAGGACAGCCCTGTCTGGTACCTCTGTGTATAGAGAAGCTATTTGACCGTAGCCCATTAGTTAGGACAGCCCTGTCTGGTACCTCTGTGTATAGAGAAGCTATTTGACCGTAGCCCATTAGTAAGGACAGCCCTGTCTGGTACCTCTGTGTATAGAGAAGCTATTTGACCGTAGCCCATTAGTAAGGACAGCCCTGTCTGGTACCTCTGTGTATAGAGAAGCTATTTGACCGTAGCCCTTTTAGTAAGGACAGCCCTGTCTGGTACCTCTGTGTATAGAGAAGCTATTTGACCGTAGCCCATTAGTAAGGACAGCCCTGTCTGGTACCTCTGTGTATAGAGAAGCTATTTGACCTTAGCCCATTAGTAAGGACAGCCCTGTCTGGTACCTCTGTGTATAGAGAAGCTATTTGACCGTAGCCCATTAGTAAGGACAGCCCTGTCTGGTACCTCTGTGTATAGAGAAGCTATTTGACCGTAGCCCATTAGTAAGGACAGCCCTGTCTGGTACCTCTGTGTATAGAGAAGCTATTTGACCTTAGCCCATTAGTAAGGACAGCCCTGTCTGGTACCTCTGTGTATAGAGAAGCTATTTGACCGTAGCCCATTAGTAAGGACAGCCCTGTCTGGTACCTCTGTGTATAGAGAAGCTATTTGACCGTAGCCCATTAGTAAGGACAGCCCTGTCTGGTACCTCTGTGTATAGAGAAGCTATTTGACCGTAGCCCATTAGTAAGGACAGCCCTGTCTGGTACCTCTGTGTATAGAGAAGCTATTTGACCGTAGCCCATTAGTAAGGACAGCCCTGTCTGGTACCTCTGTGTATAGAGAAGCTATTTGACCGTAGCCCATTAGTAAGGACAGCCCTGTCTGGTACCTCTGTGTATAGAGAAGCTATTTGACCGTAGCCCATTAGTAAGGACAGCCCTGTCTGGTACCTCTGTGTATAGAGAAGCTATTTGACCGTAGCCCATTAGTAAGGACAGCCCTGTCTGGTACCTCTGTGTATAGAGAAGCTATTTGACCGTAGCCCATTAGTAAGGACAGCCCTGTCTGGTACCTCTGTGTATAGAGAAGCTATTTGACCGTAGCCCATTAGTAAGGACAGCCCTGTCTGGTACCTCTGTGTATAGAGAAGCTATTTGACCGTAGCCCATTAGTAAGGACAGCCCTGTCTGGTACCTCTGTGTATATAGAAGCTATTTGACCGTAGCCCATTAGTAAGGACAGCCCTGTCTGGTACCTCTGTGTATAGAGAAGCTATTTGACTGTAGCCCATTAGTAAGGACAGCCCTGTCTGGTACCTCTGTGTATAGAGAAGCTATTTGACCTTAGCCCATTAGTAAGGACAGCCCTGTCTGGTACCTCTGTGTATAGAGAAGCTATTTGACCGTAGCCCATTAGTAAGGACAGCCCTGTCTGGTACCTCTGTGTATAGAGAAGCTATTTGACCGTAGCCCATTAGTAAGGACAGCCCTGTCTGGTACCTCTGTGTATAGAGAAGCTATTTGACCGTAGCCCATTAGTAAGGACAGCCCTGTCTGGTACCTCTGTGTATAGAGAAGCTATTTGACCGTAGCCCATTAGTAAGGACAGCCCTGTCTGGTACCTCTGTGTATAGAGAAGCTATTTGACCGTAGCCCATTAGTAAGGACAGCCCTGTCTGGTACCTCTGTGTATAGAGAAGCTATTTGACCTTAGCCCATTAGTAAGGACAGCCCTGTCTGGTACCTCTGTGTATAGAGAAGCTATTTGACCGTAGCCCATTAGTAAGGACAGCCCTGTCTGGTACCTCTGTGTATAGAGAAGCTATTTGACCGTAGCCCATTAGTAAGGACAGCCCTGTCTGGTACCTCTGTGTATAGAGAAGCTATTTGACCGTAGCCCATTAGTAAGGACAGCCCTGTCTGGTACCTCTGTGTATAGAGAAGCTATTTGACCGTAGCCCATTAGTAAGGACAGCCCTGTCTGGTACCTCTGTGTATAGAGAAGCTATTTGACCGTAGCCCATTAGTAAGGACAGCCCTGTCTGGTACCTCTGTGTATAGAGAAGCTATTTGACCGTAGCCCATTAGTAAGGACAGCCCTGTCTGGTACCTCTGTGTATAGAGAAGCTATTTGACCGTAGCCCATTAGTAAGGACAGCCCTGTCTGGTACCTCTGTGTATAGAGAAGCTATTTGACCGTAGCCCATTAGTAAGGACAGCCCTGTCTGGTACCTCTGTGTATAGAGAAGCTATTTGACCGTAGCCCATTAGTAAGGACAGCCCTGTCTGGTACCTCTGTGTATAGAGAAGCTATTTGACCGTAGCCCATTAGTAAGGACAGCCCTGTCTGGTACCTCTGTGTATATAGAAGCTATTTGACCGTAGCCCATTAGTAAGGACAGCCCTGTCTGGTACCTCTGTGTATAGAGAAGCTATTTGACCGTAGCCCATTAGTAAGGACAGCCCTGTCTGGTACCTCTGTGTATAGAGAAGCTATTTGACCTTAGCCCATTAGTAAGGACAGCCCTGTCTGGTACCTCTGTGTATAGAGAAGCTATTTGACCGTAGCCCATTAGTAAGGACAGCCCTGTCTGGTACCTCTGTGTATAGAGAAGCTATTTGACCGTAGCCCATTAGTAAGGACAGCCCTGTCTGGTACCTCTGTGTATAGAGAAGCTATTTGACCGTAGCCCATTAGTAAGGACAGCCCTGTCTGGTACCTCTGTGTATAGAGAAGCTATTTGACCGTAGCCCATTAGTTAGGACAGCCCTGTCTGGTACCTCTGTATATAGAGAAGCTATTTGACCGTAGCCCATTAGTAAGGACAGCCCTGTCTGGTACCTCTGTATATAGAGAAGCTATTTGACCTTAGCCCATTAGTAAGGACAGCCCTGTCTGGTACCTCTGTGTATATAGAGCTATTTGACCGTAGCCCATTAGTAAGGACAGCCCTGTCTGGTACCTCTGTGTATAGAGAAGCTATTTGACCTTAGCCCATTAGTAAGGACAGCCCTGTCTGGTACCTCTGTGTATAGAGAAGCTATTTGACCGTAGCCCATTAGTAAGGACAGCCCTGTCTGGTACCTCTGTGTATAGAGAAGCTATTTGACCGTAGCCCATTAGTAAGGACAGCCCTGTCTGGTACCTCTGTGTATAGAGAAGCTATTTGACCGTAGCCCATTAGTAAGGACAGCCCTGTCTGGTACCTCTGTGTATAGAGAAGCTATTTGACCGTAGCCCATTAGTTAGGACAGCCCTGTCTGGTACCTCTGTATATAGAGAAGCTATTTGACCGTAGCCCATTAGTAAGGACAGCCCTGTCTGGTACCTCTGTATATAGAGAAGCTATTTGACCTTAGCCCATTAGTAAGGACAGCCCTGTCTGGTACCTCTGTGTATAGAGAAGCTATTTGACCGTAGCCCATTAGTAAGGACAGCCCTGTCTGGTACCTCTGTATATAGAGAAGCTATTTGACCGTAGCCCATTAGTTAGGACAGCCCTGTCTGGTACCTCTGTGTATAGAGAAGCTATTTGACCGTAGCCCATTAGTAAGGACAGCCCTGTCTGGTACCTCTGTGTATAGAGAAGCTATTTGACCGTAGCCCATTAGTAAGGACAGCCCTGTCTGGTACCTCTGTGTATAGAGAAGCTATTTGACCGTAGCCCATTAGTTAGGACAGCCCTGTCTGGTACCTCTGTGTATAGAGAAGCTATTTGACCGTAGCCCATTAGTAAGGACAGCCCTGTCTGGTACCTCTGTGTATAGAGAAGCTATTTGACCGTAGCCCATTAGTAAGGACAGCCCTGTCTGGTACCTCTGTGTATAGAGAAGCTATTTGACCGTAGCCCATTAGTAAGGACAGCCCTGTCTGGTACCTCTGTGTATAGAGAAGCTATTTGACCGTAGCCCATTAGTAAGGACAGCCCTGTCTGGTACCTCTGTATAAAGAGAAGCTATTTGACCGTAGCCCATTAGTAAGGACAGCCCTGTCTGGTACCTCTGTGTATAGAGAAGCTATTTGACCGTAGCCCATTAGTAAGGACAGCCCTGTCTGGTACCTCTGTATATAGAGAAGCTATTTGACCTTAGCCCATTAGTAAGGACAGCCCTGTCTGGTACCTCTGTGTATATAGAGCTATTTGACCGTAGCCCATTAGTAAGGACAGCCCTGTCTGGTACCTCTGTGTATAGAGAAGCTATTTGACCTTAGCCCATTAGTAAGGACAGCCCTGTCTGGTACCTCTGTGTATAGAGAAGCTATTTGACCGTAGCCCATTAGTAAGGACAGCCCTGTCTGGTACCTCTGTGTATAGAGAAGCTATTTGACCGTAGCCCATTAGTAAGGACAGCCCTGTCTGGTACCTCTGTGTATAGAGAAGCTATTTGACCGTAGCCCATTAGTAAGGACAGCCCTGTCTGGTACCTCTGTGTATAGAGAAGCTATTTGACCGTAGCCCATTAGTTAGGACAGCCCTGTCTGGTACCTCTGTATATAGAGAAGCTATTTGACCGTAGCCCATTAGTAAGGACAGCCCTGTCTGGTACCTCTGTATATAGAGAAGCTATTTGACCTAGCCCATTAGTAAGGACAGCCCTGTCTGGTACCTCTGTGTATAGAGAAGCTATTTGACCGTAGCCCATTAGTAAGGACAGCCCTGTCTGGTACCTCTGTATATAGAGAAGCTATTTGACCGTAGCCCATTAGTTAGGACAGCCCTGTCTGGTACCTCTGTGTATAGAGAAGCTATTTGACCGTAGCCCATTAGTAAGGACAGCCCTGTCTGGTACCTCTGTGTATAGAGAAGCTATTTGACCGTAGCCCATTAGTAAGGACAGCCCTGTCTGGTACCTCTGTGTATAGAGAAGCTATTTGACCGTAGCCCATTAGTTAGGACAGCCCTGTCTGGTACCTCTGTGTATAGAGAAGCTATTTGACCGTAGCCCATTAGTAAGGACAGCCCTGTCTGGTACCTCTGTGTATAGAGAAGCTATTTGACCGTAGCCCATTAGTAAGGACAGCCCTGTCTGGTACCTCTGTGTATAGAGAAGCTATTTGACCGTAGCCCATTAGTAAGGACAGCCCTGTCTGGTACCTCTGTGTATAGAGAAGCTATTTGACCGTAGCCCATTAGTAAGGACAGCCCTGTCTGGTACCTCTGTGTAAAGAGAAGCTATTTGACCGTAGCCCATTAGTAAGGACAGCCCTGTCTGGTACCTCTGTGTATAGAGAAGCTATTTGACCGTAGCCCATTAGTAAGGACAGCCCTGTCTGGTACCTCTGTGTATAGAGAAGCTATTTGACCGTAGCCCATTAGTAAGGACAGCCCTGTCTGGTACCTCTGTGTATAGAGAAGCTATTTGACCGTAGCCCATTAGTAAGGACAGCCCTGTCTGGTACCTCTGTGTATAGAGAAGCTATTTGACCGTAGCCCATTAGTAAGGACAGCCCTGTCTGGTACCTCTGTCTATAGAGAAGCTATTTGACCGTAGCCCATTAGTAAGGACAGCCCTGTCTGGTACCTCTGTGTATAGAGAAGCTATTTGACCGTAGCCCATTAGTTAGGACAGCCCTGTCTGGTACCTCTGTGTATAGAGAAGCTATTTGACCGTAGCCCATTAGTAAGGACAGCCCTGTCTGGTACCTCTGTGTATAGAGAAGCTATTTGACCGTAGCCCATTAGTTAGGACAGCCCTGTCTGGTACCTCTGTGTATAGAGAAGCTATTTGACCGTAGCCCATTAGTAAGGACAGCCCTGTCTGGTACCTCTGTGTATAGAGAAGCTATTTGACCTTAGCCCATTAGTAAGGACAGCCCTGTCTGGTACCTCTGTGTATAGAGAAGCTATTTGACCGTAGCCCATTAGTAAGGACAGCCCTGTCTGGTACCTCTGTGTATAGAGAAGCTATTTGACCGTAACCCATTAGTAAGGACAGCCCTGTCTGGTACCTCTGTGTATAGAGAAGCTATTTGACCTTAGCCCATTAGTAAGGACAGCCCTGTCTGGTACCTCTGTGTATAGAGAAGCTATTTGACCTTAGCCCATTAGTAAGGACAGCCCTGTCTGGTACCTCTGTGTATAGAGAAGCTATTTGACCGTAGCCCATTAGTAAGGACAGCCCTGTCTGGTACCTCTGTGTATAGAGAAGCTATTTGACCGTAGCCCATTAGTTAGGACAGCCCTGTCTGGTACCTCTGTGTATAGAGAAGCTATTTGACCGTAGCCCATTAGTAAGGACAGCCCTGTCTGGTACCTCTGTGTATAGAGAAGCTATTTGACCGTAGCCCATTAGTAAGGACAGCCCTGTCTGGTACCTCTGTGTATAGAGAAGCTATTTGACCGTAGCCCATTAGTAAGGACAGCCCTGTCTGGTACCTCTGTGTATAGAGAAGCTATTTGACCGTAGCCCATTAGTTAGGACAGCCCTGTCTGGTACCTCTGTGTATAGAGAAACTATTTGACCGTAGCCCATTAGTTAGGACAGCCCTGTCTGGTACCTCTGTGTATAGAGAAGCTATTTGACCGTAGTCCATTAGTAAGGACAGCCCTGTCTGGTACCTCTGTGTATAGAGAAGCTATTTGACCGTAGCCCATTAGTAAGGACAGCCCTGTCTGGTACCTCTGTGTATAGAGAAGCTATTTGACCGTAGCCCATTAGTTAGGACAGCCCTGTCTGGTACCTCTGTGTATAGAGAAGCTATTTGACCGTAGCCCATTAGTTAGGACAGCCCTGTCTGGTACCTCTGTGTATAGAGAAGCTATTTGACCGTAGCCCATTAGTAAGGACAGCCCTGTCTGGTACCTCTGTGTATAGAGAAGCTATTTGACCGTAGCCCATTAGTAAGGACAGCCCTGTCTGGTACCTCTGTGTATAGAGAAGCTATTTGACCGTAGCCCATTAGTAAGGACAGCCCTGTCTGGTACCTCTGTGTATAGAGAAGCTATTTGACCGTAGCCCATTAGTAAGGACAGCCCTGTCTGGTACCTCTGTGTATAGAGAAGCTATTTGACCGTAGCCCATTAGTAAGGACAGCCCTGTCTGGTACCTCTGTGTATAGAGAAGCTATTTGACCGTAGCCCATTAGTAAGGACAGCCCTGTCTGGTACCTCTGTGTATAGAGAAGCTATTTGACCGTAGCCCATTAGTAAGGACAGCCCTGTCTGGTACCTCTGTGTATAGAGAAGCTATTTGACCGTAGCCCATTAGTTAGGACAGCCCTGTCTGGTACCTCTGTGTATAGAGAAGCTATTTGACCGTAGCCCATTAGTAAGGACAGCCCTGTCTGGTACCTCTGTGTATAGAGAAGCTATTTGACCGTAGCCCATTAGTAAGGACAGCCCTGTCTGGTACCTCTGTGTATAGAGAAGCTATTTGACCGTAGCCCATTAGTAAGGACAGCCCTGTCTGGTACCTCTGTGTATAGAGAAGCTATTTGACCGTAGCCCATTAGTAAGGACAGCCCTGTCTGGTACCTCTGTATAAAGAGAAGCTATTTGACCGTAGCCCATTAGTAAGGACAGCCCTGTCTGGTACCTCTGTGTATAGAGAAGCTATTTGACCGTAGCCCATTAGTAAGGACAGCCCTGTCTGGTACCTCTGTGTATAGAGAAGCTATTTGACCGTAGCCCATTAGTAAGGACAGCCCTGTCTGGTACCTCTGTGTATAGAGAAGCTATTTGACCGTAGCCCATTAGTAAGGACAGCCCTGTCTGGTACCTCTGTGTATAGAGAAGCTATTTGACCGTAGCCCATTAGTAAGGACAGCCCTGTCTGGTACCTCTGTCTATAGAGAAGCTATTTGACCGTAGCCCATTAGTAAGGACAGCCCTGTCTGGTACCTCTGTGTATAGAGAAGCTATTTGACCGTAGCCCATTAGTTAGGACAGCCCTGTCTGGTACCTCTGTGTATAGAGAAGCTATTTGACCGTAGCCCATTAGTAAGGACAGCCCTGTCTGGTACCTCTGTGTATAGAGAAGCTATTTGACCGTAGCCCATTAGTTAGGACAGCCCTGTCTGGTACCTCTGTGTATAGAGAAGCTATTTGACCGTAGCCCATTAGTAAGGACAGCCCTGTCTGGTACCTCTGTGTATAGAGAAGCTATTTGACCGTAGCCCATTAGTAAGGACAGCCCTGTCTGGTACCTCTGTGTATAGAGAAGCTATTTGACCGTAGCCCATTAGTAAGGACAGCCCTGTCTGGTACCTCTGTGTATAGAGAAGCTATTTGACCGTAACCCATTAGTAAGGACAGCCCTGTCTGGTACCTCTGTGTATAGAGAAGCTATTTGACCTTAGCCCATTAGTAAGGACAGCCCTGTCTGGTACCTCTGTGTATAGAGAAGCTATTTGACCTAGCCCATTAGTAAGGACAGCCCTGTCTGGTACCTCTGTGTATAGAGAAGCTATTTGACCGTAGCCCATTAGTAAGGACAGCCCTGTCTGGTACCTCTGTGTATAGAGAAGCTATTTGACCGTAGCCCATTAGTTAGGACAGCCCTGTCTGGTACCTCTGTGTATAGAGAAGCTATTTGACCGTAGCCCATTAGTAAGGACAGCCCTGTCTGGTACCTCTGTGTATAGAGAAGCTATTTGACCGTAGCCCATTAGTAAGGACAGCCCTGTCTGGTACCTCTGTGTATAGAGAAGCTATTTGACCGTAGCCCATTAGTAAGGACAGCCCTGTCTGGTACCTCTGTGTATAGAGAAGCTATTTGACCGTAGCCCATTAGTTAGGACAGCCCTGTCTGGTACCTCTGTGTATAGAGAAACTATTTGACCGTAGCCCATTAGTTAGGACAGCCCTGTCTGGTACCTCTGTGTATAGAGAAGCTATTTGACCGTAGTCCATTAGTAAGGACAGCCCTGTCTGGTACCTCTGTGTATAGAGAAGCTATTTGACCGTAGCCCATTAGTAAGGACAGCCCTGTCTGGTACCTCTGTGTATAGAGAAGCTATTTGACCGTAGCCCATTAGTTAGGACAGCCCTGTCTGGTACCTCTGTGTATAGAGAAGCTATTTGACCGTAGCCCATTAGTTAGGACAGCCCTACAGCCCTGTCTGGTACCTCTGTGTATAGAGAAGCTATTTGACCGTAGCCCATTAGTAAGGACAGCCCTGTCTGGTACCTCTGTGTATAGAGAAGCTATTTGACCGTAGCCCATTAGTAAGGACAGCCCTGTCTGGTACCTCTGTGTATAGAGAAGCTATTTGACCGTAGCCCATTAGTAAGGACAGCCCTGTCTGGTACCTCTGTGTATAGAGAAGCTATTTGACCGTAGCCCATTAGTAAGGACAGCCCTGTCTGGTACCTCTGTGTATAGAGAAGCTATTTGACCGTAGCCCATTAGTAAGGACAGCCCTGTCTGGTACCTCTGTGTATAGAGAAGCTATTTGACCGTAGCCCATTAGTAAGGACAGCCCTGTCTGGTACCTCTGTGTATAGAGAAGCTATTTGACCGTAGCCCATTAGTAAGGACAGCCCTGTCTGGTACCTCTGTGTATAGAGAAGCTATTTGACCGTAGCCCATTAGTAAGGACAGCCCTGTCT
>NC_088403.1:3888249-3980749 GCF_034236695.1 Oncorhynchus nerka
AGTGTTAAGTAGTCAGACATGTTAATCACTGAGAGCAGTGTTAAGTAGTCAGACATGTTAATCACTGAGAGCAGTGTTAGGTAGTCAGACATGTTAATCACTGAGAGCAGTGTTAGGTAGTCAGACATGTTAATCACTGAGAGCAGTGTTAGGTAGTCAGACATGTTAATCACTGAGAGCAGTGTTAGGTAGTCAGACATGTTAATCACTGAGAGCAGTGTTAGGTAGTCAGACATGTTAATCACTGAGAGCAGTGTTAGGTAGTCAGACATGTTAATCACTGAGAGTCAGTGTTAGGTAGTCAGACATGTTAATCACTGAGAGCAGTGTTAGGTAGTCAGACATGTTAATCACTGAGAGCAGTGTTAAGTAGTCAGACATGTTAATCACTGAGAACAGTGTTAGGTAGTCTAATAGAGACAGGTATACCAGGTTAATCACTGAGAGTCTAATAGAGACAGGTATACCAGGTTAATCACTGAGAGTCTAATAGAGACAGGTATACCAGGTTAATCACTGAGAGTCTAATAGGGGGTAGAGGGTTGAAAACTCACAGGACATTTACTCTCAGCTTTATGCGTCTGCACCTCAGGATCCTCAAAACTGCCGACAGGAGGAGAGGAAAAAGGGGAAGAAGCAACAACGTGAGTTCATTCTCCCTAAACCCAACAAGGTGAGTTCATTCTCCCTAAACCCAACAAGGTGAGTTCATTCTCCCTAAACTAACCCGGTGAGTTCATTCTCCCTAACCCAACAAGGGGAGTTCATTCACTCCCTAACCCAACAAGGTGAGTTCCATTCCTCCCTAGAAGCCCAACATGAGGTGAGTTCATTCTCCCTAACCCAACATGAGTTCATTCTCCCTAACTTAACAAGGTAGGTTCATTCTCCCTAAACCCAACAAGGGTTCATTCTCCCTAACCCAACAAGGTGAGTTCATTCTCCCTAAACCCAACAACATGAGGTGAGTTCATTCTCTAGAACATTGGGAACATACAGTTTAAGTCAGAAGCTAACATACACTTTAGCCAAATACATTTAAACTCAGTTTCACTATTCCTGACATTTAATCCAAGTAAAAATTCTGTCTTAGGTCAGTTAGGATCACTTTATTTTAAGAATGTGAAATGTCAGAATAATAGTAAGTGATTTATTTCAGCTTTAATTTCAGCATTCCCAGTGGGTCAGACGTTTACATACACTCCAATTAGTACTTGGCAGCATTGCCCTTTTAAATGTTTAACTTGGGTCAAACTTTCAGGTAGACTTCCACAAGCTTCCCACAATAAGTTGGGTGAATTTGGCCCATTCTCCTGACAGAGCTGGTGTATGACGGCTGCGTGGCCCGTGGTGTTAATACTTGTACTATTGTTTGTACAGATGAACGGTACCTTCAGGTGTTTGGAAATTGCTCCCAGGATAGACCAGACTTGTGGAGGTCTACATTTTTATTTTCTGAGGTCTCGGCTGATTTTCTGATGTCAAGCAAGAGGCACTGGTTTATGAAGGTCGGCCTTGAAATGCATCCACAGGTAAACCTACAATTGACTCAAATGATGTCAATTAGCCTATCAAAGCTTCTAAAGCCATGACATCATTTTCTGGAATTTTCCAAGCTGTTTAAAGGCACAGTCAAGCTTAGTGAATGTGAACTTCTGACCCACTGAGTATTGTGATACAGTGAATTACAAGTGAAATAATCTGTCTGTAAATAATTGTTGGAAAAATGACATGTGTCATGCACAAAGTAGATGTCCTAACCGATTTGCCAAAACTATAGTTTGTTAACAAGAAAATTGTGGAGTGGTTGAAAAACTAGTTTTAATGACTCAACCTAAGTGTTTGTAAGTTCAACTGTAATACAGACACTCACCTCCTCCCCAGCACCTGTTTGACTTTAACCACAGTGTTGGCTGCGTTTAGGACACGACCCTGCTTATCCCAATCCTACTATCTGCAGAGAGGAAGCGACGATGAGAGGGGAGGCAGGTGGAGGATAGGACAGACAGTTGAACAGAGGAGGGGTGAAGGGAGGTTACAATCTTGAATGACAGAGGGAGGACAGGACAGAGGGAGGACAGGACAGAGGGAGGACAGGACAGAGGGAGGTTACAGGACAGATGGAGAGGGTTACGGTGGACAGGACAGAGGGAGGACAGGACAGAGGGAGGACATCATGACAAAGAGATATGATCCTACATGCTCTGTACACCACCACAGTAATAACAGGTTTCTCTATCGTTTGAGGTAATAATAAAAATGTAACATGCAACAATTTTACTGAGATATGGTTCATACAAGGAAATTAGTCAACCACTGGGGAGCCAGGCCCAGCCAATCCGAACAATTTCCCCCACAAAAGAGGTTTTATTACAGACTGAAAAAAGCTCACTAACATAGATGTAACATCATTTGTGCACAACATTTGAGATAATGTGTGAATGGAACATTTCTGGCATCTCATTTCAGCTCATGAAACAGGCATGTGGTTCATCCTCGCATCTGAGTTGAGAACTGGTCGCGGTTTGCTGATGTCAACATTGTGAACAGAGTGCCCACAGTGGCGGTAGGTTAGGGTATGGGTAGGCATAAGCTATGGACAAACACAATTGCCAACTAAGGAGACTCAAAACGTGCTCCCAGCCAAAGAATAAGCCCAGTAAGCAGAGAATTACATTGAAAAGACGTGTAAAATAAGTATTTTCCAGAAAATTGAAGTTAGATTCAATTAAGGCTCGAATTAAAAGGTGAAAAGACATTTTCGTAACTTTGAAATACATTTTTCTAGGACGTTGAAAAATGTTTCAACATCGGGGAGGCTCATTTTGGGTTTTGAATGAAAGTTGAAAACATGTCATTTATAGACATCTATGTTTTGCAAATCAATGCTGGTCCATACTGGACAAAATCTGAACCAAACAAAGACATCAGTGATTGGTTCAAATTTGGTCAGACCAAAAATCAACGTCCGTGGAGGTTGAAATCAAGACACCAAATCTCAGCCAAACAGACATTATGATTGGTTCAGATTTTGTCCAGACTGGACCAAAAACCAATGTCTGTGGAACTCAAAGGTCCAGACTACAAAAACCAATGTCAACAAAAAAGACATCGCTACCTGTCCATGCTTACTGAGGTGTAGCCTATGGTGGCACTAAAATGTGATTTCATGAATGGCCATCTGTGGTAAGCCTACACCTGTAAACATCATTTTAAAAGAGGTGTTTGGAAAGGACCAAAAAAAGACGTTACCTCGTGCTTCCTGGGGTGTAGATCCACCCCCATTTACCTTTTAAAACAAGGTAACTTAACAGATGCATATCTGTATTCCCAGTCATGTGAAATCCATAGATTGGGGCCTGATGAATTTATTTCCTTATATGAACTGTAACTCAGTAAAATCTTTGAAATTATTTGCATTTATATTTTTTGAAACGCTAGTCTGGTAAGAGCTACTTTTGTCTTAAAAAGGGGCATTGTCCTATTCTAAACAGGCTTGAAGGCATAGGTAGAATACATGTTTGTATGGTAATAATAATGAAATTAATTTGTAAAGTGGTTTATTGCATTATATAATGCAATTTCAGTTACCTATTTGGCCATGTTAGATAAGTGATTTGAGCTTTCGGACAAGTAAAACACCAGTCTTAAAAAATGGTGAGCGTCAAGCCATTGCATGAACCATTTTAATGGAAAACAATCACAGTAAGGTACTTAATTGTGACCCAGAAATGATTTGATATTGGAGCTGAAAACGCTGCACTGGCCCTTTAAGCGGGAACAGCGTTCAGTGACTATCGTCTTCGGCTAAAAACACCTGAAACCTGCACCCTGGTGAGGGGTTTCTGAGGTGTTCTGCGCATGCTCGATAGTTAATTAGCACAGGTCTGTAAGTCCTCCATCTGTTTTCTGGAAACACCTGAAACCTGCACCCTGGTGGTTTTCACAGGTGTTCTGCTGCATGCTCGATAGTTAATTAGCACAGGTCTGTAAGTCCTCCATCTGTTTTCTGGAAACACGCACTAACATGGAGATATGTCCGTGTGGGAGCACCTAACCTTATCAAGGTGTGTATTAACTTAACCTGGATTATGTATCGCTGATATGAAAGACAAGGTCCTTGTACTACAAAACCATTACCGCATGTTAATGTTCAGACCAGAGCAACAACAACCTACAGAAGACCGCTTCCTTCGATGACTCTGACAAAACCGCCTCCGCGAATGTTTATTTTGCTATCCGGACCAAATTGTATTGGTCCCATACAAATATTTAGCAGATGTAATAGTTAGGTAACTAAAACGGTATGTTAAAACTAGTTGTGTGATACCTGTTCCGTGTCTCGGTAAGCCACCACGGCAGGGTGACTCGGTCTCCGGCGTCATTGGCGACCACCTCCGCTCGGCCATCCTGAACAAACACAATACTGTCAAAATCCTCACCTGGCTTGACCGATAACTATCATCTCTAAAGCCAAGCAAGTTATTTTAGCGTTAGTTTACTAGATGGCTAACACCGGTAGCGAACTCATTCCTCCATTTTGCCTGCGCATTGTCTAATTTACACCGGTAACCAACTCATTCACTCCATGCTAACATTGTCTAGCGTTACCAGCGAACTCATTCACTCCATTGCTAACATTGTCTAGCGTTACCGTAACCAACTACCTCCATTGCTAACATTGTCTAGCGTTACCGGTACTCATTCACTCCATTGCTAACATTGCGTTACCATAATAACTCATTCACTCCATGCTAACATTGTCTAGCGTTACCGGTAACCAACTCATTCACTCATGCTAACATTGTCTAGCGTTACCGGTAACCAACTCATTCACTCCATGCTAACATTGTCTAGCGTTACCGGTTACCGGTAGCGAACTCATTCGCTCATTGCTAACAACATTGTCTAGCGTTACCGGTAACCAACTCATTCACTCCATGCTAACATTGTCTAGCGTTACCACGGTAGCCAACTCATTCACTCCATGCTAACATTGTCTGTAGCGTTACCGGTAACCAACTCATTCACTCCATGCTAACATTGTCTAGCGTTACCGGTAGCCAACTCATTCACCATGCTAACATTGTCAGCGTTACCGGTAAACTCATTCACTCCATTCTAACATTGTCTGGCGTTACCGGTAACCAACTCATTCCTCCAAACATTGTCTAGCGTTACCGGTAGCCAACTCATTGTCAAACATGTTTAACCGGATCTTTCTCCTAAATATATCGCTTCATAACTGAAAACAGAGACTAGTCCCATCACCAAAAACGTTACTACAGGCAGCAACAATACCTTAAAAATAGCTACACAGGCACATGTGTAGCCGAAATGTCCTCCTATAGCCGCCATGCTTGTTGAGAAATCACTGCGAAGCTGAACCACGAAAGGTTAAAGTTCATTTGACTTTAAACCAATCAGGTAAAACGTTGCGAACTGACTCAATATTCAGCCAATCGGAGATGTTTACTGAAACCAATCAGAAGAGGTCTGGCGTCAGCCGTGTAGTTGCAGCAGGTACCGGAGTTGCTGCTTTTTTTATTTTATTTAACTCAGTTAAGAACGTATTCTTCTTTACAATGGCCTACCAAAGGCCTCCTGGAGGGATTGGGCCTGGGATTCAAAATAAAATAAACATTCAGTTTGGTTCTTGTGTAGTAGAGATCCTCTCTATAGTTAGTTATAGTTAGACATTCAGTTGGTTCTGTTGTGTAGTAGAATCCTCTATTAGTTAGACATTCAGTTGGTTCTGTTGTGTAGTAGAGATCCTCTATAGTTAGACATTCAGTTGGTTCTGTTGTGTAGTAGAGATCCTCTATAGTTAGACATTCAGTTGGTTCTGTTGTGTAGTAGAGATCCTCTATAGTTAGATAGTTAGACATTCAGTTGGTTCTGTTGTGTAGTAGAGATCCTCTGATAGTTAGACATTCAGTTGGCACCTGATGAGGCTATATACAGATCATCTGATGAGTTATATACAGTCTGATGACATATCAGGGGTTCTGATGTGGTTATGTAGAGATCACCTGATGAGGTTATTATAGGGGCATCAGTTGAGTTTATATACAGGGCTCCTAATGAGTTATATACAGGGGCACCTGATGAGGTTATATACAGGGGGCACCTGATGAGGTTATATACAGGGCACCTGATGAGGTTATATACAGGGGGACCTAATGAGGTTATGTACAGGGGCACCTGATGAGGTTATATACAGGGCTCCTAATGAGGTTATATACAGGGGGCACCTGATGAGGTTATATACAGGGCACCCTGATGAGGTTATATACAGGGGCATCTGATGAGGTTATATACAGGGGCACCTGATGAGGTTATATACAGGGGGCATCTGATGAGGGTTATATACAGGGCTACTAATGAGGTTATATACAGGGCTCTAATGAGGTTATATACAAGGGGCACCTAATGAGGTAATGTATGAACACTTATGAGAATGGTGGACCTAATTGTCTGGACTTTACTACTTTAAATAACACTTTTAAGATCAGTTGGATAAGACCCACTTCTATCTGGATGCCTCATATACTTCTCTACTTTTGGTGGCAATGAAGTATTTACAATGTTCCAGTGAAGCGTTTTCATCGACAGTGTCGCCTGGTCTTATATTTAACAGGCAGAGCCCTGAGTCTTAGTATTTAACAGGCAGAGCCCTGGTCTTAGTATTTAACAGGCAGAGCCCTTGTCTTAGTATTTAACAGGCAGAGCCCTGGTCTTAGTATTTAACAGGCAGTGCCCTGGTCTTAGTATTTAACAGGCAGAGCCCTGGTCTTAGTATTTAACAGGCAGAGCCCTGGTCTTAGTATTTAACAGGCAGAGCTGGTCTTGGTATTTAACAGGCAGCGCCCCTAATCTTAGTATTTAACAGGCAGGGCTCCCCTTGTATTTAACAGGCAGGCAGAGCCCTGGTCTTAGTATTTAACAGGCAGGCCCTGGTCTTAGTATTTAACAGGCAGAGCCCTGGTCTTAGTATTTAACAGGCAGAGCCCTGGTCTTAGTATTTAACAGGCAGGGCCCTGGTCTTAGTATTTAACAGGCAGGGCCCTGGTCTTAGTATTTAACAGGCAGGGCCCTGGTCTTGAGTATTTAACAGGCAGGGCCCTGGTCTTAGTATTTAACAGGCAGGGCCCTGGTCTTTAGTATTTAACAGGCAGAGCCCTGGTCTTAGTATTTAACAGGCAGGGCCCTGGTCTTAGTATTTAACAGGCAGAGCCCTGGTCTTAGTATTTAACAGGCAGAGCCCTGGTCTTAGTATTTAACAGGCAGAGCCCTGGTCTTAGTATTTAACAGTATTTAACAGGCAGAGCCCTGGTCTTAGTATTTAACAGGCAGGGCCCTGGTCTTAGTATTTAACAGGCAGGGCCCTGGTCTTAGTTAGTGGTTTAAACAGGCAGGCCCTGGTCTGGTCTTAGTATTTAACAGGCAGAGCCCTGGTCTTAGTATTTAACAGGCAGGGCCCTGGTCTTAGTATTTAACAGGCAGGGCCCTGGTCTTAGTATTTAACAGGCAGGGCCCTGGTCTTAGTATTTAACAGGCAGGCCCCCTGGTCTTAGTATTTAACAGGTCTTGGTATTTAACAGGCAGCCCTGGTCTTAGTATTTAACAGGCAGGGCCCTGGTCTTAGTATTTAACAGGCAGGGCCCTGGTCTTAGTATTTAACAGGCAGAGCCCTGGTCTTAGTATTTAACAGGCAGGGCCCTGGTCTTAGTATTTAACAGGCAGGGCCCTGGTCTTAGTATTTAACAGGCAGAGCCCTGGTCTTAGTATTTAACAGGCAGAGCCCTGGTCTTAGTATTTAACAGGCAGAGACCTGGTCTTAGTATTTAACAGGCAGGGCCCTGGTCTTAGTATTTAACAGGCAGAGCCCTGGTCTTAGTATTTAACAGGCAGGGCCCTGGTCTTAGTATTTAACAGGCAGGGCCCTGGTCTTAGTATTTAACAGGCAGAGCCCTGGTCTTAGTATTTAACAGGCAGAGCCCTGGTCTTAGTATTTAACAGGCAGGGCCCTGGTCTTAGTATTTAACAGGCAGAGCCCTGGTCTTAGTATTTAACAGGCAGAGCCCTGGTCTTAGTATTTAACAGGCAGGCTTTCTTGTCATGGTCCGTAATTTATAACTATTTTTCTCTACACAGATATTATATATGGAATAATCGGGACATATTGTTTAAAAATACTTCTTTGTTTTTAGAATATTGGTTCCGAAATAATATCCTATTGGTGCCAACTGGTAAATGCAGAGGGTCTTTTACTCAGTTATAAAGAATTATTATCACTTTACAAGGTCCCTGTAACACCTAAAGATTTTGCAATTGTTTTATATGCCATTCCCTCAGGTGTTGCTCTGTTATTCAGGAACGTGTCAAACCTGACCCTCAGAGCCTACCTTCTATTGACCCTGTTGACTCATCAGTAGGAAAGACCTGACCCTCAGAGCCTACCTTCTATTGACCCTGTTGACTCATCAGTAGGAAAGACCTGACCCTCAGAGCCTACCTTCTATTGACCCTGTTGACTCATCAGTAGGAAAGACCTGACCCTCAGAGCCTACCTTCTATTGACCCTGTTGACTCATCAGTAGGAAAGACCTGACCCTCAGAGCCTACCTTCTATTGACCCTGTTGACTCATCAGTAGGAAAGACCTGACCCTCAGAGCCTACCTTCTATTGACCCTGTTGACTCATCAGTAGGAAAGACCTGACCCTCAGAGCCTACCTTCTATTGACCCTGTTGACTCATCAGTAGGAAAGACCTGACCCTCAGAGCCTACCTTCTATTGACCCTGTTGACTCATCAGTAGGAAAGACCTGACCCTCAGAGCCTACCTTCTATTGACCCTGTTGACTCATCAGTAGGAAAGATTTGTTTCTCTTTTGGTCCATTCAACAACAGAGCGATACGATCCTTGTTTCAGCAGGATGTTGTACCTTATGTCAGGCCTTATTGGAATGGATTTATTGATAATATCTGTTGGAAAAAAGTTTGGATGTTGCCACACACATACCTACTTGTTAACAAAATTAAGGAAGTTTCCTTTAAAATTATTCATAGATATTATCCTGCCAACCACTATATGAAGAAGTTTAAGGAAAACATCAACTCAAATGGCTCCTTTTGTAATGACCACCCAGAAACAGCATCTTTTTGGCATTGTATTCATGTAAGAAAACTGTGGCAAGACATGAGTAGGTTTATAATTGAACACATTTATGAAGACTTTACACTATTGTGGAGAGATTTACTGCTTGGATTCTTTACATACGATAGAAATAAGCTGAAACATTTTTATGTAATTAATTTCATTATTCTTTTGGCCAAATTTCATATACACAAATGTAAATGTACAAACAGAAAACCACATTTTAAGTAACCTACAAAAAGAAAATTGAACTGTATTTTAAGACGGTTAAATGCTCAACTAACAAAAAAGATCTTAGAATTGTAAGTATATGTATGTTCCTTAAGGTCCTTGTGTAATTGTAATGTGATATTGTACCCCTAGCCCCGCCCCCCAGCCCCGCCATGTGATATTGTACCCCCTAGCCCCGCCCCCAGCCCCGCCCCCAGCCCCGCCATGTGATATTGTACCCCCTAGCCCCGCCCCCAGCCCCGCCATGTGATATTGTACCCCCTAGCCCCGCCCCAGCCCCGCCATGTGATATTGTACCCCCTGAGCCCCGCCCCCAGCCCCGCCATGTGATATTGTACACCCTAGCCCCGCCCCAACCCCGCCCCCTAGCCCCGCCCCCAGCCCCGCCATGTGATATTGTACCCCCTAGCCCCGCCCCTAGCCCCGCCCCCAGCCCCACCATGTGATATTGTACCCCCTAGCCCCGCCCCCAGCCCCGCCCCCAGCCCGATTGTCCATTGTTTGTAATCTATGTATGCTTGTGTTCCCTCATGTGCTTTATGTATTGATTTGTTGTTAATAAAAATTAAATAAATCAATTACAACACAAATATCCGTTCAGTACCCGTTCAAAGATTTAGAAATATTTCTGAAACAAGACCACTATTGAAACACAGTAAAATACCTTGTTCTGTTTCAGCTAGGTGCTAAGGTTGATGTTGTTGATTGGATGCTTAAACAACCTTAAAACAAAAGTTATTTTTCTTTTTCCTCTCGCTCCCGTTTCCCATATGCCCTTTGCTGGTAAAAACAGGGGAGGCAAAAAAAACTCTAAATAAATAAAAGTCACACTAAACTGTCAAATATACAGTGAGGCTTGAAAGCTTGTCAAATAAAAGTCCAAAAATAGAGCACAGTGTGATTCAAGGGGTTGGTTTACAAGTAGTGCAGTAAGGTAGGAGAAAGTAGGTGTATGTTTGTATTTCTTCTACAGTTAATGTAAACCGTGATCGGCCACACACTCCAGCACAGTAGGGGGCGACATGCATCTCAAAGCGACAATCAGCAGTAGAAACAATAACAGTGTCCTCCCCATGATGTGAGGCTGGAGTAAATGTAATCACTATCAAATTCATAGGCATAGCGGGTATTAATATTGTCTTGTGTATTTCACCTAAATCCTTTCATTAGTTGTAGTTATTTTTTTCCATATCCATAGTGTGAGTATCGACTGCTCTGTCATCTATTGCTCTAGCCTGGCTGCAGTACATTCAAGTCAGCAGCGGGAGTTTCCAGGTATGTGTTCCCCGGTGGAAATGTACATATGGTATAAACGTTTAGAACAAGTACAACTTCATGTACTTTTGATAGTGTATTCAAACAGCGTGTTGCTTAGCGAGCCTTTTTGATGGAAATATTATTCAGCTGAAAATTTTTATCTACCGAGTGGTGCAATGTTAGGCTATCTAGCTACAGCACATACTAGCAGGCTGTCTGTAACGTAGCTGCCCTCCTGCAGGCACTTTGCTCACCACTTTCCTTCACGTTAGGGGTGTGTTTTTGTGCCACATCGAGAAGTTAACCATTCATTTTATTCACCGCGGCATTTTCTGAGCTTAACTGACCAACACGCACCTCCAAATGCACAAACCAGTGGCAGTTTCTTTCAACCAGTGGCATATTGGCTTTTTAGGTGAGCGTTGATACCGCTCTGTGATAAGTAATGTCCACTCCCAGCGCTCCTCTCCAGAGTATTGTTGGATATATAACGCAGCCTCCTCTCAGGTATTGTTGGATATATAACGCAGCCGCACTCCTCTCCAGAGTATTGTTGGATATATAACTCAGCCGCACTCCTCTCCAGAGTATTGTTGGAGACGTAACGCAGCCGCGCTCCTCTCCAGAGTATTGTTGGAGGATATAACCAGCCCCACTCCTCTCAGAGTATTGTTGGATATATAACGCAGCCGCACTCCTCTCCAGAGTATTGTTGGAGACGTAACGCAGCCGCGCTCCTCCAGAGTATTGTTGGATATATAACGCAGCCGCGCTCCTCTCAGAGTATTGTTGGATATATAACGCAGCCGCGCTCCTCTCCAGAGTATTGTTGGAGACGTAACGCAGCCGCGCTCCTCTCCAGGTATTGTTGGAGACGTAACGCAGCCGCGCTCCTCTCAGAGTATTGTTGGAGAAGTAACGCTAAATAGGCTCAAGATAGCTCCTGATAAAGTTGGGTAGCTGATATTCAGAGCATTAATAGACACGTTGATTAGTCCCTGTTTTACAAATGGTGGCCTACCACATGGATTGGCATTCATAAAATGGCATTGAGGCCGACATGGTAGGCTACACCCCAGGAAGCACGAGGTAACGTCTTTTTTGGTCCTGTCAGACCTCTATTTTTTGTTGCTGGTGTTTTACAGGCGGTAGGCTTACAACAGATATGCATTTATAAAATGACATGTCAGGCAACACTGTAGGCTACACCTCAGTAAGCATGGACATACTCCAATGTCTTTTGGATGTCTTTTTTGGTGTAGTCTGGACCTGCCAGTTCCACATCCACAGACATTGGTTTTTGCTCCAGTCTGGACAAAAATCTGAACCAATCATAGATGTCTGTTTGGTTCAGATTTGGCGCAAACAAATGTTGAAAATATGTCATTTATAGACTTACATTCAGAACTGAAAATGAACCTGATTTCAACATCCGGAAAAGACTCCGGAGGCCTGTAATTTTCATCATATATACAGGGTACAGGTACAGAGTCAATATGGAGGCTATATACAGAAATTTAGTACAGAGTCAATGTGGAGGCTATATACAGGGTACTGACAGAGTCAATGTGGAGGCTATACAGGGGTACACAGAGTCAATATGGAGGCTATATACAGGGTGTTACGGTACAGAGTCAATGTGGAGGCTATATACAGGGTGTTACAGTACAGAGTCAATATGGAGGCTATATACAGGGGGGCACCGTAAGGAGTCAATGTGGAGGCTATATACAGGGGTACTCGCAAGTACAGAGTCAATGTGGAGGCTATATACAGGGGGTACCGGTAAAGTCAATGTGGAGGCTATATACAGGGGGTACCGTACAGAGTCAATGTGGAGGCTATATACAGGGGGTACACGGTAAGGAGTCAATGTGGAGGCTATATACAGGGGGTACCGGTACAGAGTCAATGTGGAGGCTATATACAGGGGTACCGGTACAGAGTCAATGTGGAGGCTATATACAGGGGGTACTTGGTACAGAGTCAATATGGAGGCTATATACAGGGGGTACACAGAGTCAATGTGGAGGCTATATACAGGGGGTACCGTGAGTCAATATGGAGGCTATATACAGGGGTACCGTACAGAGTCAATATGGAGGCTATATACAGGGGGTACCGTACAGAGTCAATATGGAGCTATATACAGGGGGTACCGGTACAGAGTCAATATGGAGGCTATATACAGGGGTACCGGTACAGAGTCAATATGGAGGCTATATACAGGGTGTTACAGTACAGAGTCAATATGGAGGCTATATACAGGGTGTTACAGTACAGAGTCAATATGGAGGCTATATACAGGGGTACCGGTACAGAGTCAATATGGAGGCTATATAAGGGGGTACACGGTACAGAGTCAATATAGAGGCTATATACAGGGTGTTACGGTACAGAGTCAATATGGAGGCTATATACAGGGGTACCGGTACAGAGTCAATGTGGAGGCTATATACAGGGGGTACCGTACAGAGTCAATATGGAGGCTATATACAGGGGGTACCCAGAGTCAATATGGAGGCTATATACAGGGGGTACCGTACAGAGTCAATATGGAGGCTATATACAGGGTGTTACAGTACAGAGTCAATATGAGGCTATATACAGGGTGTTACAGTACAGAGTCAATGTGGAGGCTATATACAGGGGTACCGGTAAGGAGTCAATGTGGAGGCTATATACAGGGGGTACCGGTACAGAGTCAATGTGGAGGCTATATACAGGGGGTACCGGTAAGGAGTCAATGTGGAGGCTATATACAGGGGGTACCGGTACAGAGTCAATGTGGAGGCTATATACAGGGGGTACCGGTACAGAGTCAATGTGGAGGCTATATACAGGGGTACCGGTACAGAGTCAATATGGAGGCTATATACAGGGGGTACCGTACAGAGTCAATGTGGAGGCTATATACAGGGGTACAGTACAGAGTCAATATGGAGGCTATATACAGGGTACCGGTAGAGTCAATATGGAGGCTATATACAGGGGGTACCGGTACAGAGTCAATATGGAGGCTATATACAGGGGGTACCGTTACAGAGTCAATATGGAGGCTATATACAGGGGGTACCCAGAGTCAATATGGAGGCTATATACAGGGTGTTACAGTACAGAGTCAATATGGAGGCTATATACAGGGTGTTACAGTACAGAGTCAATATGGAGGCTATATAACAGGGGGGTACCGGTACAGAGTCAATATGGAGGCTATATACAGGGGGTACCGGTACAGAGTCAATATAGAGGCTATATACAGGGTGTTACGGTACAGAGTCAATATGGAGGCTATATACAGGGGGTACCGGTACAGAGTCAATGTGGAGGCTATATACAGGGGGTACTACAGAGTCAATATGGAGGCTATATACAGGGGGTACCGGTACAGAGTCAATATGGAGGCTATATACAGGGGGTACCGGTACAGAGTCAATATGGAGCTATATACAGGGTGTTACAGTACAGAGTCAATATGGAGGCTATATACAGGGTGTTACAGTACAGAGTCAATATGGAGGCTATATACAGGGGGTACCGGTACAGAGTCAATATGGAGGCTATATACAGGGGGTACCGGTACAGAGTCAATATAGAGGCTATATACAGGGTGTTACGGTACAGAGTCAATATAGAGGCTATATACAGGGTGTTACGGTACAGAGTCAATTTGGAGGCTATATACAGGGTGTTACGGTACAGAGTCAATATGGAGGATATATACAGGGTGTTACAGTACAGAGTCAATATGGAGGCTATATACAGGGTGTTACAGTACAGAGTCAATATGGAGGCTATATACAGGGGGTACCGGTACAGAGTCAATATGGAGGCTATATACAGGGGTACTGGTACAGAGTCAATATAGAGGCTATATACAGGGTGTTACGGTACAGAGTCAATTTGGAGGCTATATACAGGGTGTTACGGTACAGAGTCAATGAGGAGGATATATACAGGGTACCGGTACAGAGTCAATATGGAGGCTATATACAGGGTGTTACGGTTGGAGAGTCAATGTGGAGGCTATATACAGGGTGTTACGGTACAGAGTCAATGAGGAGGATATATACAGGGGGTACCGGTACAGAGTCAATATGGAGGCTATATACAGGGGTACCGGTACAGAGTCAATATGGAGGCTATATACAGGGTGTTACAGTACAGAGTCAATGTGGAGGCTATATACAGGGGGTACCGGTACAGAGTCAATGTGGAGGCTATATAAAGGGGGTACCGGTACAGAGTCAATGTGGAGGCTATATAAAGGGGGTACCGGTACAGAGTCAATGTGGAGGATATATACAGGGGTACCGGTACAGAGTCAATGTGGAGGCTATATAAAGGGGGTACCGGTACAGAGTCAATGTGGAGGATATATACAGGGGGTACCGGTACAGAGTCAATGTGGAGGCTATATAAAGGGGGTACCAGTACAGAGTCAATGTGGAGGCTATATACAGGGGGTACCGGTACAGAGTCAATGTGGAGGCTATATAAAGGGGGTACCGGTACAGAGTCAATGTAGAGGCTATATACAGGGGGTACCGGTACAGAGTCAATATGGAGGCTATATACAGGGGGTACTCGGTACAGAGTCAATGTAGAGGCTATATACAGGGGGTACCGCACAGAGTCAATGTGGAGGCTATATACAGGGGGTACCGGTACAGAGTCAATATGGAGGCTATATACAGGGGGTACCTGTACAGAGTCAATATGGAGGCTATATAAAGGGGGTACCGGTACAGAGTCAATATGGAGGCTATATACAGGGGGTACCGGTACAGAGTCAATATGGAGGCTATATACAGGGTGTTACGGTACAGAGTCAATATGGAGGCTATATACTGGGGGTACATTACAGAGTCAATGTGGAGGCTATATACAGGGGGGAACCAGTACAGAGTCAATGTGGAGGCTATATACAGGGGGTACCGGTACAGAGTCAATATAGAGGCTATATACAGGTGTTACGGTACAGAGTCAATTTGGAGGCTATATACAGGGTGTTACGGTACAGAGTCAATGAGGAGGATATATACAGGGGTACCGGTACAGAGTCAATATGGAGGCTATATACAGGGGTTACGGTACAGAGTCAATGTGGAGGCTATATACAGGGTGTTACGGTACAGAGTCAATGAGGAGGATATATACAGGGGTACCGGTACAGAGTCAATATGGAGGCTATATACAGGGGGGTACCGGTACAGAGTCAATATGGAGGCTATATACAGGGTGTTACAGTACAGAGTCAATGTGGAGGCTATATACAGGGGTACCGGTACAGAGTCAATGTGGAGGCTATATAAAGGGGGTACCGGTACAGAGTCAATGTGGAGGCTATATAAAGGGGTACCCGGTACAGAGTCAATGTGGAGGATATATACAGGGGGTACCGGTACAGAGTCAATGTGGAGGCTATATAAAGGGGTACCGGTACAGAGTCAATGTGGAGGATATATACAGGGGGTACCGGTACAGAGTCAATGTGGAGGCTATATAAAGGGGGTACCGTACAGAGTCAATGTGGAGGCTATATACAGGGGGTACCGGTACAGAGTCAATGTGGAGGCTATATAAAGGGGTACCGGTACAGAGTCAATGTAGAGGCTATATACAGGGGGTACCGTACAGAGTCAATATGGAGGCTATATACAGGGGGTACCGGTACAGAGTCAATGTAGAGGCTATATACAGGGGGTACCGGCACAGAGTCAATGTGGAGGCTATATACAGGGGTACCGGTACAGAGTCAATATGGAGGCTATATACAGGGGTACCTGTACAGAGTCAATATGGAGGCTATATAAAGGGGGTACCGGTACAGAGTCAATATGGAGGCTATATACAGGGGTACCGGTACAGAGTCAATATGGAGGCTATATACAGGGTGTTACGGTACAGAGTCAATATGGAGGCTATATACTGGGGTACCGGTACAGAGTCAATGTGGAGGCTATATACAGGGGGTACCAGTACAGAGTCAATGTGGAGGCTATATACAGGGGGTACCAGTACAGAGTCAATGTGGAGGCTATATACAGGGTGTACGGTACAGAGTCAATGTGGAGGCTATATACAGGGGGTACTGGTACAGAGTCAATGTGGAGGCTATATACAGGTGGTACTGGTACAGAGTCAATGTGGAGGCTATATACAGGGGTACCGGTACAGAGTCAATGTGGAGGCTATATACAGGGGGTACCGGTACAGAGTCAATGTGGAGGCTATATACAGGGGTACCGGCACAGAGTCAATATGGAGGCTATATACAGGGGGTACCAGTACAGAGTCAATGTGGAGGCTATATACAGGGGTACCGGTACAGAGTCAATATGGAGGCTATATACAGGGTGTTACGGTACAGAGTCAATGTGGAGGCTATATACAGGGGGTACCGGTACAGAGTCAATATGGAGGCTATATACAGGGGGTACCGGTACAGAGTCAATATGGAGGCTATATACAGGGGGTACCGGCACAGAGTCAATATGGAGGCTATATACAGGGGGTACCGGTACAGAGTCAATGTGGGTTAGCCAGAACCACCATAGGGGTTAGCCAGAACCAAGCCAGAACCACTGAGGGGTTAGCCAGAACCACCGTGGGGTTAGCCAGAACCACCGTAGAGGTTAGCCAGAACCACAGTAGAGGTTAGCCAGAACCACCGTAGGGGTTAGCCAGAACCACAGTAGAGGTTAGCCAGAACCACCGTAGGGTTAGCCAGAACCACCGTAGGGGTTAGCCAGAACCACAGTAGAGGTTAGCCAGAACCACCGTGGGGTTAGCCAGAACCACCGTAGGGGTTAGCCAGAACCACAGTAGAGGTTAGCCAGAACCACAGTAGGGGTTAGCCAGAACCACACGTAGGGGTTAGCCAGAACCACCGTAGGGGTTAGCCAGAACCACCGTAGGGGTTAGCCAGAACCACAGTAGAGGTTAGCCAGAACCACAGTAGGGGTTAGCCAGAACCACAGTAGGGGTTAGCCAGAACCACAGTAGGGGTTAGCCAGAACCACCGTAAGGGTTAGCCAGAACCACAGTAGGGGTTAGCCAGAACCACAGTAGGGGTTAGCCAGAACCAAGCCAGAACCACAGTAGAGGTTAGCCAGAACCACAGTAGGGGTTAGCCAGAACCACAGTAGAGGTTAGCCAGAACCACAGTAGAGGTTAGCCAGAACCACCGTAAGGGTTAGCCAGAACCACAGTAGGGGTTAGCCAGAACCACCGTAAGGGTTAGCCAGTATAGTTAGTATTATGGTATTATTCAGATACACATTGGGATGCCTTGAATGTACACTGTCTGTGTTTTGATTCTGAGGAGGGAGGTGTCCAGCATTGAGAAGCTCACGTTCAATGTATTTATTTAATGGATATGATATAAACATCTACCACTCTAACCCTCACACAACCCTCACACAACCTAACACAACCCTCACACAACCCTAACAACCCCCACATAACCTTAACACAACCCTCACACAACCCTAACAACCCCCACATAACCTTAACACAACCCTCACACAACCTAACAACCCCCACACAACCCTCACAACGCGAACACAACCCTAACAACCCCCACACAACGCTCACACAACGCTAACACAACGCTAACACAACCCTAACAACCCCCACATAACCCTAACACAACCCTCACACAATTCTAACACAACCCTCACACAACTCTAACACAACCCTCACACAACGCTAACACAACCCTAACACAACCCCTAACTCAGTACAGATCAGAGATGCCGTCTAACGTGGAGATCAAGGCGGGGTGAGCAATGCGACACGATTGGCGGAGAGAGCCAGCCAGCTAAGCCAATCAGAGGGAACAGTAATCCGCCAGCAGGACACGTTCTTCAACTGCAGCACCGGACGGCTTAAACTACGTAACCTGATGGTACACACACACACCACACCACACCACACACACACACCACACCACACACACACACACACACACACACACACACACACACCACACACACACACACCACACCATACACACCACACACCACACCATACACACCACACCACACACACCACACACACACCACACCATACACACCACACACACACACACCACACCACACACACCACACCATACACACCACACCACACCACACACACACACACACCATACACACCACACACACCACACACACACACCACCCACACCATACACACCACACCATACACACCACACCACACACACACACACACACACACACACACACACACACACACACACCATACACACACACACACACACACACCACACCACACACACACACCACACCACACCATACACACCACACACACACACACCACACCACACCACCACACCACACACACACACCACACACACACACACACACACACCACACCATACACACCACACACACCACACCACACCATACACACACACACACACCACACACACACACACACACACACAACACACCACAACACACACACCACAACACACCACACACACACACACACACCCACACCACACCATACACACCACACACACACACACACCACACCACACACACAACACCACACCATACACACCACACACACCATACACACCACACCACACCATACAAACCACACCACACACACACACACATAACCCCACACCACACACACACATAACCCCCCCACACACACACACATAACCCCCCACACACACACACACATAAACAACCCCCCACATGCTTTGGCCTGAAGTTGTGTTTGTCCAGCAGGATGGGAGTGGTCAGTTAATCTTCTATGAGAGACCAGATTGTGACGGGCCCAAGGTGTCCAACTACTCTCTCTCTACTACACAGGACCCAGAGGGGCTCAGAGTGAGTAGCTACTACACCACTACTCTCTCTACTACAGGACCCAGAGGGCTCAGAGTGAGTAGCTACTACACCACTACTCTCTCTACTACAGGACCCAGAGGGGCTCAGAGTGAGTAGCTACTCCACCACTCCTGTCCCTACTCCAACACTACTGTACCTACTCCAACACTACTGTCCCTACTCCAACACTACTGTACCTACTACAACACTACTGTACCTACTCCAACTCTATTGTACCTACTCCAACACTACTGTACCTACTACACAGTGAGTAGCTACTACAACACTACTGTCCCTACTACAACACTACTGTACCTACTACAACACTACTGTACCTACTCCAACTCTATTGTACCTACTCCAACACTACTGTACCTACTACACAGTGAGTAGCTACTACAACACTACTGTACCTACTCCAACTCTATTGTACCTACTCCAACTCTATTGTACCTACTCCAACACTACTGTACCTACTCCAACTCTATTGTACCTACTACAACACTACTGTACCTACTACAACACTACTGTACCTACTCCAACTCTATTGTACCTACTCCAACACTACTGTACCTACTCCAACTCTATTGTACCTACTCCAACACTACTGTACCTACTCCAACTCTATTGTCCCTACTACAACACTACTGTACCTACTACAACACTACTGTACCTACTCCAACTCTATTGTACCTACTCCAACACTACTGTACCTACTACACAGTGAGTAGCTACTACAACACTACTGTACCTACTACAACACTACTGTACCTACTACACAGTGAGTAGCTACTACAACACTACTGTCCCTACTACAACACTACTGTACCTACTACAACACTACTGTACCTACTACAACACTACTGTACCTACTACACAGTGAGTAGCTACTACAACACTACTGTACCTACTACAACACTACTGTACCTACTACAACACTACTGTACCTACTACAACACTACTGTACCTACTACAACACTACTGTACCTACTACAACACTACTGTACCTACTCCAACACTACTGTCCCTACTCCAACACTACTGTACCTACTCCAACACTACTGTACCTACTCCAACACTACTGTACCTACTACACAGTGAGTAGCTACTACAACACTACTGTACCTACTACAACACTACTGTACCTACTACACAGTGAGTACCTACTACAACACTACTGTACCTACTACACAGTGAGTAGCTACTCCAACACTACTGTACCTACTCCAACACTACTGTACCTACTACACAGTGAGTAGCTACTACAACACTACTGTACCTACTCCAACACTACTGTACCTACTACAACACTACTGTAGCTACTACAACACTACTGTACCTACTACACAGTGAGTAGCTACTACAACACTACTGTACCTACTACAACACTACTGTACCTACTACACAGTGAGTACCTACTACAACACTACTGTACCTACTACACAGTGAGTAGCTACTACAACACTACTGTACCTACCAACACTACTGTACCTACTACAACACTACTGTACCTACTCCAACACTACTGTACCTATACCTACTCCAACACTACTGTACCTACAACACTACTGTACCTACTACAACACTAGTGTACCTACTACACAGTGGTAGCTACTACAACACTACTGTACCTACTACAACACTACTGTACCTACTACAACACTACTGTACCTACTCCAACACTACTGTCCCTACTCCAACACTACTGTACCTACTCCAACACTACTGTACCTACAACACTACTGTACCTACTACACAGTGAGTAGCTACTACAACACTACTGTACCTACTACAACACTACTGTACCTACACAGTGAGTAGCTACTCAACACTACTGTACCTACCCAATACTACTGTACCTACTACAACACTACTGTACCTACTACACAGTGAGTAGCTACTACAACACTACTGTGCCTACTCCAACACTACTGTCCCTACTACACAGTGAGTAGCTACTACAACACTACTGTACCTACTACAGTGAGTAGCTACTACAACACTACTGTACCTACTACAACACTACTGTACCTACTACAATACTACCTCTACCTACCCAACACTACTGTACCTACTACACAGTGAGTAGCTACTCCAACACTACTGTACCTACTACAACACTACTGTACCTACTACAACACTACTGTACCTACTCCAACACTGTACCTACTACACAGTGGTAGCCTCCAACACTACTGTCCCTACTCCAACACTACTGTACCTACTCCAACACTACTGACCTACTACAGTGAGTAGCTACTACAACACTACTGTACCTACTACAACACTACTGTACCTAGACAGTGAGTAGCTACTCCAACACTACTGTACCTACTCCAATACTACTGTACCTACTCAACACCACTATACCTACTACAGTGAGTAGCTACTACAACACTACTGTACCTACTCCAACACTACTGTCCCTACTACACAGTGAGTAGCTACTACAACACTACTGTACCTACTACTACTACTCTACCTACTCCAACACTACTGTACCTACTAGTGGTAGCTACTACAACACTACTGTACCTACTACAACACTACTGTACCTACTACAACACTACTGTACCTACTACACAGTGAGTAGCTACTACAACACTACTGTACCTACTACAACACTACTGTACCTACTACAATACTACTGTGCCTACTCCAACTCTACTGTACCTACTACACAGTGGTAGCTACTACAACACTACTGTACCTACTACAATACTCCTGTACTACTGAGTAGCCTACAAGCAGCTACTACAACACTACTGTCCCTACTCCAACACTACTGTACCTGCTCACAGTGAACTACTCCAACACTACTGTGCCTACTCCAACACTACTGTACCTACTACAACACTACTGTACCTACTACACAGTGAGTAGCTACTACAACACTACTGTACCTACTACAACACTACTGTACCTACTACAACACTACTGTACCTACTCCAACACTACTGTACCTACTACAACACTACTGCACCTACTCACTACTGTACCTGCTCCAACACTACTGTACCTAAACACTACTGTACCTACTACACAGTGAGTGGCTACTACAACACTACTGTACCTACTCCAACACTACTGTACCTACTCCAACACTACTGTACCTACTACACAGTGAGTAGCTACTACAACACTACTGTACCTACACAATACTGTACCTACTACAACACTACTGTACCTACTCAACACTACTGTACCTACTACAACACTACTGCACCTACTCCAACTCTACCTTGTACCTACTCCAACACTACTGTACCTACTACACAGTGAGTGGCTACTACAACACTACTGTACCTACTCCAACACTACTGTACCTACTGTACCTACTACACAGTGAGTAGCTAACACTACTGTACCTACTACAATCCCTACCTACTACTACTGTACCTACTACAACACTACTGTCCCTACCTACTGTACCTACAGTGAGTAGCTACTAACAAAAACACTACTGTACCTACTACAACACTACTGTACCTACTACACAAGTAGCTACTGTCCCTACTACAACACTACTGTACCTACTACACAGTGAGTAGCTAACACCACTACTGTACCTACTACAACACTACTGTACCTACACTACTGTACCTACTCCAACACTACTGTACCTACTCCAACACTACTGTACCTACTACACAGTGAGTAGCTACTACACCACTACTGTCCCTACTACAACACTACTGTACCTACTACACAGTGAGTAGCTACTACACCACTACTGTACCTACTACACCACTACTGTACCTACTACAACACTACTGTCCCTACTACAACACTACTGTACCTACTACAACACTACTGTACCTACTACACAGTGAGTAGCTACTACACCACTACTGTACCTACTACAACACTACTGTACCTACTACAACACTACTGTCCCTACTACAACACTACTGTACCTACTACAACACTACTGTACCTACTACACAGTGAGTAGCTACTCCAACACTACTGTACCTACTACACAGTGAGTAGCTACTCCAACACTACTGTACCTACTCCAACACTACTGTACCTACTACACAGTGAGTACCTACTACACAGTGAGTATCTACTCCAACACTACTGTACCTACTCCAACACTACTGTCCCTACTACAACACTACTGTACCTACTACAACACTACTGTACCTACTACAATACACTGTACCTACTCCACCTACTGTACCTACTACACAGTGAGTAGCTACTACAACACTACTGTACCTACTACAATACTCCTGTACCTACTGTGAGTAGCCTACTACTAACACTACTGTCCTACTCCAACACTACTGTACCTACTGCACAGTGAGTAGCTACTCAACACTACTGTGCCTACTCCAACACTACTGTACCTCAACACTACTGTGCCTACTACAACACTACTGTACCTACTACAACACTACTGTACCTACTACAACACTACTGTACCTACTCCAACACTACTGTACCTACTCAACACTACTACTGTACCTACTACAACACTACTGTACCTACTCAACACTACTGTACCTACAGTGAGTGGCTAGTAACACTACTGTACCTACTCAACACTACTGTACCTACTACAACTGTACCTACTGTACCTACTACACAGTGAGTAGCTACTCCAACACTACTGTAACACTACTGTCCCTAAACACTACTGTACCTACTACAACACTACTGTACCTACTACAACACTACTGTCCCTACTCCAACACTACTGTACCTACTACAACACTACTGTCCCTACTCAAACAACACCTACTCAACACTACCCTACTACACAGTACCTACTACACAGAGTAGCTACTACAACACTACTGTACCTACTACAACACTACTGTACCTACTACACGGTGAGTAGCTACTACAACACTACTGTCTACCTGAGTAGCTACTACAACACTACTGTCCTACTACAACACTACTGTGCCTACTACACTACTCTACCTACTCCAACACTACTGTCCCTACTACACAGTGAGTAGCTACTCCAACACTACTGTACCTACTACAACACTACTGTACCTACTACAACACTACTGTACCTACTCCAACACTACTGTACCTACTACACTGTACTGTCCCTACTCCACACTACTGTACCTACTCCAACACTACTGTACCTACTCCAACACTACTGTACCTACTACACAGTGAGTAGCTACTACAACACTACACTACAACACTGTGTACCTACTACACAGTGAGTAGCTACTCCAACACTACTGTACCTACTCAATACTACCCTACCTACTCCAACACCACTATACCTACTACACAGTGAGTAGCTACTACAACACTACTGTACCTACTCAACACTACTGTCCTACTACACACTAGCTGTACCTACTACAACACTACTGTACCTACTACAATACTACTGTACCTACTCCAACTCTGTCTGTACCTACTACACACCTACTACAACTACTGTACCTACTACAATACTCCTGTACCTACTACACAGTGAGTAGCTACTACAAGTAGCTACTACAACACTACTGTCCCTACTCCAACACTACTGTACCTACTACACAGTGAGTAGCTACTCCAACACTACTGTGCCTACTCCAACACTACTGTACCTACTACACTGCTGTACCTACACAGTGAGTAGCTACTACAACACTACTGTACCTACTACAACACTACTGTACCTACTACAACACTACTGTACCTACTACAACACTACTGTACCTACTCTCACTAACACTACTGTACCTACTCCAACACTACTGTACCTACTCCAACACTACTGTACCTACTACACAGTGAGTGGCTACTACAACACTACTGTACCTACTCCAACACTACTGTACCTACTCCAACACTACTGTACCTACTCCAACACTACTGTACCTACTACACAGTGAGTAGCTACTACAACACTACTGTACCTACTACAACACTACTGTACCTACTACACAGTGAGTAGCTACTACAACACTACTGTACCTACT
The DNA here is from genome assembly GCF_034236695.1 of Oncorhynchus nerka. Lineage (NCBI taxonomy): Eukaryota > Metazoa > Chordata > Actinopteri > Salmoniformes > Salmonidae > Oncorhynchus > Oncorhynchus nerka. The sequence goes on from NC_088403.1 coordinate 3,913,715, forward strand.
ACAATACTCCTGTACCTACTACACAGTGAGTAGCTACTACAAGTAGCTACTACAACACTACTGTCCCTACTCCAACACTACTGTACCTACTACACAGTGAGTAGCTACTCCAACACTACTGTGCCTACTCCAACACTACTGTACCTACTACAACACTACTGTACCTACTACACAGTGAGTAGCTACTACACCACTACTGTCCCTACTACAACACTACTGTACCTACTACACAGTGAGTAGCTACTACACCACTACTGTACCTACTACAACACTACTGTACCTACTCCAACACTACTGTACCTACTCCAACACTACTGTACCTACTCCAACACTACTGTACCTACTACACAGTGAGTAGCTACTACACCACTACTGTCCCTACTACAACACTACTGTACCTAACACAGTGAGTAGTACTACACCACTACTGTACCTACTAACACTACTGTACCTACTACAACACTACTGTCCCTACTACAACACTACTGTACCTACTACAACACTACTGTACCTACTACACAGTGAGTAGCTACTAACCACTACTGTACCTACTACAACACTACTGTCCCTACTACAACACTACTGTACCCTACTACAACACTACTGTACCTACTACACAGTGACACTACTGTACCTACTACACAGTGAGTAGCTGCTCCAACACTACTGTACCTACTACACAGTGAGTACCTACTACTACAACACTACTGTACCTACTACAACACTACTGTACCTACTACAACACTACTGAGTGTCCCTACTCCAACACTACTGTACCTACTCAACACTACTGTACCTACTGTACCTACTCCAACACTACTGTACCTACTCCAACACTACTGTACCTACTACACAGTGAGTAGCTACTACAACACTACTGTACCTACTACAACACTACTGTACCTACTACACAGTGAGTAGCTACTACAACACTACTGTACCTACTACACAGTGAGTAGCTACTACAACACTACTGTACCTACTACAACACTACTGTACCTACTACAATACTACTCTACCTACTCCAACACTACTGTACCTACTACACAGTGAGTAGCTACTCCAACACTACTGTACCTACTACAACACTACTGTACCTACTACAACACTACTGTACCTACTCCAACACTACTGTACCTACTACACAGTGAGTAGCTACTCCAACACTACTGTCCCTACTCCAACACTACTGTACCTACTCCAACACTACTGTACCTACTCCAACACTACTGTACCTACTACACAGTGAGTAGCTACTACAACACTACTGTACCTACTACAACACTACTGTACCTACTACACAGTGAGTAGCTACTCCAACACTACTGTACCTACTCCAATACTACTGTACCTACTCCAACACCACTATACCTACTACACAGTGAGTAGCTACTACAACACTACTGTACCTACTCCAACACTACTGTCCCTACTACACAGTGAGTAGCTACTACAACACTACTGTACCTACTACAATACTACTCTACCTACTCCAACACTACTGTACCTACTACACAGTGAGTAGCTACTCCAACACTACTGTACCTACTACAACACTACTGTACCTACAACACTACTGTACCTACTACACAGTGAGTACCTACTACCAACACTACTGTACCTGCTCAACTCTACTGTACCTACTACACAGTGAGTACCTACTACAACACTACTGTACCTACTACAATACACTACTACTGTACCTACCTACTACACAGTGAGTAGCTACTCCAACACTACTGTGCCTACTCCAACACTACTGTACCTACTACACAGTGAGTAGCTACTACAACACTACTGTACCTACTACAACACTACTGTACCTACCAACACTACTGTACCTAAACACTACTGTACCTACTACACTAGTACCTACTACACAGTGAGTGGCTACTACAACACTACTGTACCTACTCCAACACTACTGTACCTACTCCAACACTACTGTACCTACTCCAACACTACTGTACCTACTACACAGTGAGTAGCTACTACAACACTACTGTACCTACTACAATACTCCTGTACCTACTACACAGTACTACTACAACACTACTGTACCTACTACAATACTCCTGTACCTACTACACAGTGAGTAGCTACTACAAGTAGCTACTACAACACTACTGTCCCTACTCCAACACTACTGTACCTACTACACAGTGAGTAGCTACTCCAACACTACTGTGCCTACTCCAACACTACTGTACCTACTACAACACTACTGTACCTACTACACAGTGAGTAGCTACTACACCACTACTGTCCCTACTACAACACTACTGTACCTACTACACAGTGAGTAGCTACTACACCACTACTGTACCTACTACAACACTACTGTACCTACTCCAACACTACTGTACCTACTCAACACTACTGTACCTACTCCAACACTACTGTACCTACTACACAGTGAGTAGCTACTACACCACTACTGTACCTACTACAACACTACTGTACCTGTGACTACACCACACTACCTACTACACCACTACTGTACCTACTACTACTACTGTACCTACTACAAGTAGCTACTGTACCACTACTGTACCTACTACAACACTACTGTACCTACTACAACACTAGTCCCTACTACAACACTACTGTACCTACTAGCTGTACCTACTACCACTACTACTCCTACTGAGTAGCTTCTCAACACTACTGTACCTACTCCAACACTACTGTACCTACTACACAGTGAGTAGCTACTCACACTGTACCTACTCCAACACTACTGTCCCTACTCCAACACTACACCTACTCCAACACTGCTGTCCCTACTCCAACACTACTGTACCTACTACAACACTACTGTCCCTACTCCAACACTACTGTACCTACTCCAACACTATTAGTGTCAACACTACTGTACCTACTACACAGTGAGTAGCTACTACAACACTACTGTACCTACTACAACACTACCTACTACACAGTTCACTACTGGCAACACTACTGTACCTACTACACAGTGAGTAGGTACTACAACACTACTGTACCTACTACAACACTACTGTACCTACTACCTACTCCAACACTACTGTACCTACTACACAGTGAGTAGCTACTCCAACACTACTGTACCTACTACAACACTACTGTACCTACTACAACTACTGAACACTACTGTACCTAGTGAGTAGCTTCACTACTGTCCCTACTCCAACACTACTGTACCTGGGAACACTACTGTACCTACTCCAACACTAGTACCTACTGAGTAGCTACTACAACACTACTGTACCTACTAAACACTACTGGTGAGTAGCTTCAACACTACTGTACCTACTCCAATACTACTGTACCTACTAACACCACTATACCTACTACACAGTGAGTAGCTACTACACACTACTCACACTGTCCCTACTACTGAGTAGCTACAACAACACTACTGTACCTACACTACTCTACAACACTACTGTACCTACTACAGGTAGGCTTCACCTGGCTGGTACCTACTACAATACTAGTACCTACTCTGGTACCTCTACACAGTGAGTACCTACTACAACACTACTGTACCTACTACAATACTCCTGTACCTACTACACAGTGAGTAGCTACTACAAGTGGCTGGGAACACTACTGTCCCTACTCCAACACTACTGTACCTACTACACAGTGAGTAGCTACTCAACACTACTGTGCCTACTCCAACACTACTGTACCTACTACAACACTACTGTACCTACTACACAGTGAGTAGCTACTACAACACTACTGTACCTCTACAACACTACTGGGACACTACATAGTACCTACTACAACACTACTGTAGGTTCACTACTGTACCTGGGACTACTGTACCTACTCCAACACTACTGTAGAGTGAGTGGCTTACAACACTACTGTACCTACTCCAACACTACTGTACCTACTCCAACACTACTGTACTACACTAGTACCTACTACACAGTGAGTAGCACTACAACACTACTGTACCTACTACAATATCCTGTACCTACTAGTGAGTCACCTAGCTACTGGGACACTACTACATAGACCTCTAGAACACTACTGTGCCTACTCCAACACTACTGTACCTACCTGGCTGGGACTACTAACACTACTGTCCCTACTACAACACTACTGTACCTGCTACACAGTGAGTAGCTTCACCACTACTGTACCTACTACAACACACTGTACCTACTCCATAGATCAACACTACTGTACCTACACCACTACTGTCCCTACTACACACTACTGTACACTACACAGTGAGTATCTAGAGGTACAACACTACTGTACCTACTACACACTACTGTCCCTGGGACACTACTGACACTACATAGATCTAGACCACTAGTACCTTCAACACTGGTACCTGGGACAACACTACTGTCCCTACTACAACACTACTGTACCTGGTACAACACTACTGTACCTGACACTTCAGTGACTGGTACCTGGGACACAGTGAGTAGCTACTCCAACACTACTGTACCTACTATACTGTACCTACTACACAGTGAGTACCTACTCCAACACTATTGTACCTTCAACACTACTGTACCTACTACACAGTGAGTAGCACTACACCACTACTGTCCCTACTCCAACACTCCTGTACTTAGTGACTAGTTTAGAGTGGGCTGGGTGAGGTGGTCTATATTAGTGTGTGTGTGTGTGTGTGTGTGTGTGTGTGTGTGTGTGTAGACTGTGCTGGCTGATTCTCTAGGGGTTAAGGGTGAGGTGAGGAAGGAGAGGAGGCTGTTCCTGGTTGGTCAGACGAGGGTTCACTTGGACTCAGTGGAGGGCCTGGGACACTACATGGAGCTAGAGGTATGTTCACCTGGCTGGGAAACTAGACACTACATAGATCTAGAGGTAGGTTCACCTGGCTGGGACACTACATAGATCTAGAGGTAGGTTCACCTGGCTGGGACACTAGACACTACATAGATCTAGAGGTAGATTCACCTGGCTGGGACACTACATAGATCTAGAGGTAGGTTCACCTGGCTGGGACACTACATAGATCTAGAGGTAGGTTCACCTGGCTGGGACACTACATAGATCTAGAGGTAGGTTCACCTGGCTGGGACACTACATAGATCTAGAGGTAGGTTCACCTGGCTGGGACACTAGACACTACATAGATCTAGAGGTAGATTCACCTGGCTGGGACACTACATCGATCTAGAGGTAGGTTCACCTGCCTGGGACACTAGACACTACATAGATCTAGAGGTAGGTTCACCTGGCTGGGACACTACATAGATCTAGAGGTAGGTTCACCTGCCTGGGACACTACATGGAGCTAGAGGTATGTTCACCTGGCTGGGAAACTAGACACTACATAGATCTAGAGGTAGGTTCACCTGGCTGGGACACTACATAGATCTAGAGGTAGGTTCACCTGGCTGGGACACTAGACACTACATAGATCTAGAGGTAGATTCACCTGGCTGGGACACTACATAGATCTAGAGGTAGGTTCACCTGGCTGGGACACTACATAGATCTAGAGGTAGGTTCACCTGGCTGGGACACTACATAGATCTAGAGGTAGGTTCACCTGGCTGGGACACTACATAGATCTAGAGGTAGGTTCACCTGGCTGGGACACTAGACACTACATATATCTAGAGGTAGATTCACCTGGCTGGGACACTACATCGATCTAGAGGTAGGTTCACCTGCCTGGGACACTAGACACTACATAGATCTAGAGGTAGGTTCACCTGGCTGGGACACTACATAGATCTAGAGGTAGGTTCACCTGGCTGGGACACTAGACACTACATAGATCTAGAGGTAGGTTCACCTGGCTGGGACACTAGACACTACATAGATCTAGAGGTAGGTTCACCTGGCTGGGACACTAGACAGTACATAGATCTAGAGGTAGATTCACCTGGCTGGGACACTACATAGATCTAGAGGTAGGTTCACCTGGCTGGGACACTACATAGATCTAGAGGTAGGTTCACCTGGCTGGGACACTAGACACTACATAGGACTAGAGGTAGGTTCACCTGGCTGGGACACTAGACACTACATAGGACTAGAGGTAGATTCACCTGGCTGGGACACTACATAGATCTAGAGGTAGGTTCACCTGGCTGGGACACTAGACACTACATAGATCTAGAGGTAGGTTCACCTGGCTGGGACACTAGACACTACATAGATCTATAGGTAGGTTCACCTGGCTGGGACACTACATAGGACTAGAGGTAGGTTCACCTGGCTGGGACACTACATAGATCTAGAGGTAGGTTCACCTGGCTGGGACACTACATAGATCTAGAGGTAGGTTCACCTGGCTGGGACACTAGACACTACATAGATCTAGAGGTAGGTTCACCTGGCTGGGACACTAGACACTACATAGATCTAGAGGTAGGTTCACCTGGCTGGGACACTAGACACTACATAGATCTAGAGGTAGGTTCACCTGGCTGGGACACTACATAGATCTAGAGGTAGGTTCACCTGGCTGGGACACTAGACACTACATAGATCTAGAGGTAGGTTCACCTGGCTGGGACACTACATAGGACTAGAGGTAGGTTCACCTGGCTGGGACACTACATAGATCTAGAGGTAGGTTCACCTGGCTGGGACACTAGACACTACATAGATCTATAGGTAGGTTCACCTGGCTGGGACACTACATAGGACTAGAGGTAGGTTCACCTGGCTGGGACACTACATAGGACTAGAGGTAGGTTCACCTGGCTGGGACACTACATAGATCTAGAGGTAGGTTCACCTGGCTGGGACACTACATAGACTAGAGGTAGGTTCACCTGGCTGGGACACTACATCGATCTAGAGGTAGGTTCACCTGGCTGGGACACTAGACACTACATAGGACTAGAGGTAGGTTCACCTGGCTGGGACACTACATAGGACTAGAGGTAGGTTCACCTGGCTGGGACACTACATAGATCTAGAGGTAGGTTCACCTGGCTGGGACACTAGACACTACATAGGACTAGAGGTAGGTTCACCTGGCTGGGACACTACATAGATCTAGAGGTAGATTCACCTGGCTGGGACACTAGACACTACATAGATCTAGAGGTAGGTTCACCTGGCTGGGACACTACATCGATCTAGAGGTAGGTTCACCTGGCTGGGACACTAGACACTACATAGATCTAGAGGTAGATTCACCTGGCTGGGACACTAGACACTACATAGATCTAGAGGTAGGTTCACCTGGATGGGACACTACATCGATCTAGAGGTAGGTTCACCTGGCTGGGACACTAGACACTACATAGATCTAGAGGTAGGTTCACCTGGCTGGGACACTACATAGATCTAGAGGTAGGTTCACCTGGCTGGGACACTAGACACTACATAGATCTAGAGGTAGGTTCACCTGGCTGGGACACTAGACACTACATAGGACTAGAGGTAGGTTCACCTGGCTGGGACACTAGACACTACATAGACTAGAGGTAGGTTCACCTGGCTGGGACACTACATAGATCTAGAGGTAGGTTCACCTGGCTGGGACACTAGACACTACATAGATCTAGAGGTAGGTTCACCTGGCTGGGACACTAGACACTACATAGATCTATAGGTAGGTTCACCTGGCTGGGACACTACATAGGACTAGAGGTAGGTTCACCTGGCTGGGACACTACATAGATCTAGAGGTAGGTTCACCTGGCTGGGACACTACATAGATCTAGAGGTAGGTTCACCTGGCTGGGACACTAGACACTACATAGATCTAGAGGTAGGTTCACCTGGCTGGGACACTAGACACTACATAGATCTAGAGGTAGGTTCACCTGGCTGGGACACTAGACACTACATAGATCTAGAGGTAGGTTCACCTGGCTGGGACACTACATAGGACTAGAGGTAGGTTCACCTGGCTGGGACACTACATAGATCTAGAGGTAGGTTCACCTGGCTGGGACACTAGACACTACATAGATCTAGAGGTAGGTTCACCTGGCTGGGACACTAGACACTACATAGATCTAGAGGTAGATTCACCTGGCTGGGACACTAGACACTACATAGATCTAGAGGTAGGTTCACCTGGCTGGGACACTACATAGATCTAGAGGTAGGTTCACCTGGCTGGGACACTACATAGACTAGAGGTAGGTTCACCTGGCTGGGACACTACATAGATCTAGAGGTAGGTTCACCTGGCTGGGACACTACATAGGACTAGAGGTAGGTTCACCTGGCTGGGACACTACATAGATCTAGAGGTAGGTTCACCTGGCTGGGACACTAGACACTACATAGATCTATAGGTAGGTTCACCTGGCTGGGACACTACATAGGACTAGAGGTAGGTTCACCTGGCTGGGACACTACATAGATCTAGAGGTAGGTTCACCTGGCTGGGACACTAGACACTACATAGATCTAGAGGTAGGTTCACCTGGCTGGGACACTAGACACTACATAGATCTAGAGGTAGATTCACCTGGCTGGGACACTAGACACTACATAGATCTAGAGGTAGGTTCACCTGGCTGGGACACTACATAGATCTAGAGGTAGGTTCACCTGGCTGGGACACTACATAGATCTAGAGGTAGGTTCACCTGGCTGGGACACTACATAGATCTAGAGGTAGGTTCACCTGGCTGGGACACTACATAGGACTAGAGGTAGGTTCACCTGGCTGGGACACTAGACACTACATAGATCTAGAGGTAGGTTCACCTGGCTGGGACACTACATAGATCTAGAGGTAGGTTCACCTGGCTGGGACACTAGACACTACATAGATCTAGAGGTAGGTTCACCTGGCTGGGACACTAGACACTACATAGATCTAGAGGTAGGTTCACCTGGCTGGGACACTACATAGATCTAGAGGTAGGTTCACCTGGCTGGGACACTACATAGATCTAGAGGTAGGTTCACCTGGCTGGGACACTAGACACTACATAGATCTAGAGGTAGGTTCACCTGGCTGGGACACTAGACACTACATAAATCTAAAGGTAGGTTCACCTGGATGGGACACTAGACACTACATAGATCTAGAGGTAGGTTCACCTGGCTGGGACACTAGACACTACATAAATCTAAAGGTAGGTTCACCTGGATGGGACACTAGACACTACATAGATCTAGAGGTAGGTTCACCTGGATGGGACACTAGACACTACATAGATCTAGAGGTAGGTTCACCTGGATGGGACACTAGACACTACATAGATCTAGAGGTAGGTTCACCTGGCTGGGACACTACATAGATCTATAGGTAGGTTCACCTGGATGGGACACTAGACACTACATAGATCTAGAGGTTGGTTCACCTGGCTGGGACACTAGACACTACATAAATCTAAAGGTAGGTTCACCTGGATGGGACACTAGACACTACATAGATCTAGAGGTAGGTTCACCTGGCTGGGACACTACATAGATCTAGAGGTAGGTTCACCTGGCTGGGACACTACATAGATCTAGAGGTAGGTTCACCTGGATGGGACACTAGACACTACATAGATCTAGAGGTAGGTTCACCTGGATGGGACACTAGACACTACATAGATCTAGAGGTAGGTTCACCTGGCTGGGACACTACATAGATCTAGAGGTAGGTTCACCTGGCTGGGACACTACATAGATCTAGAGGTAGGTTCACCTGGCTGGGACACTAGACACTACATAGATCTAGAGGTAGGTTCACCTGGCTGGGACACTAGACACTACATAGATCTAGAGGTAGATTCACCTGGCTGGGACACTACACTACATAGATCTAGAGGTAGGTTCACCTGGCTGGGACACTACATAGATCTAGAGGTAGGTTCACCTGGCTGGGACACTAGACACTACATAGATCTAAAGGTAGGTTCACCTGGATGGGACACTAGACACTACATAAATCTAAAGGTAGGTTCACCTGGATGGGACACTAGACACTACATAGATCTAGAGGTAGATTCACCTGGATGGGACACTAGACACTACATAGATCTAGAGGTAGGTTCACCTGGCTGGGACACTACATAGATCTAGAGGTAGGTTCACCTGGATGGGACACTAGACACTACATAGATCTAGAGGTAGGTTCACCTGGCTGGGACACTACATAGATCTAGAGGTAGGTTCACCTGGCTGGGACACTAGACACTACATAGATCTAGAGGTAGGTTCACCTGGCTGGGACACTAGACACTACATAGATCTAGAGGTAGATTCACCTGGATGGGACACTAGACACTACATAGATCTAGAGGTAGGTTCACCTGGCTGGGACACTACATAGATCTAGAGGTAGGTTCACCTGGCTGGGACACTAGACACTACATAAATCTAAAGGTAGGTTCACCTGGATGGGACACTAGACACTACATAAATCTAAAGGTAGGTTCACCTGGATGGGACACTAGACACTACATAGATCTAGAGGTAGGTTCACCTGGATGGGACACTAGACACTACATAGATCTAGAGGTTGGGGTGTGTCTGTTTCTAGATCTTGTTTAAAAAGCTGTTTTTATGAAACTGTGTGTGTGTGTGTGTAGGTGGTGTTGAGGGAGGACCAGAGGCCTGAGGAGGGGGAGGCGATTGCTCGCAGCCTGATGAAGGAGCTCGGTGTCGGGGATGACAGCCTGGTGACTGGGGCCTACGTGGACCTCTTGCTGGAAGGCCAGGGATAGCAACACACAGTATATGAACCTTCCCATGCAGGACTAAAACATTCCCATCATGTGAAAGCAACTGGAAAATGCTTTTGGTAATAAAATATAAAATAGCAAATGTTTGTGTGATGTTTAATATGGTCTAAGGGCCTGGGTTTCTACTAAGATAATGTAGGGAGCTGGGTTTACTAAGATAACGTAGGGAGCTGGGTTTCTACTAAGATAACGTAGGGAGCTGGGTTTACTAAGATAACGTAGGGAGCTGGGTTTCTACTAAGATAATGTAGGGAGCTGGGTTTACTAAGATAACATAGGGAGCTGGGTTTACTAAGATAACGTAGGGAGCTGGGTTTCTACTAAGATAATGTAGGGAGCTGGGTTTACTAAGATAACATAGGGAGCTGGGTTTACTAAGATAACGTAGGGAGCTGGGTTTACTAAGATAACGTAGGGAGCTGGGTTTACTAAGATAACATAGGGAGCTGGGTTTCTGCTAAGATAACGTAGGGAGCTGGGTTTACTAAGATAACGTAGGGAGCTGGGTTTCTACTAAGATAACATATGGAGCTGGGTTTCTGCTAAGATAACGTAGGGAGCTGGGTTTCTGCTAAGATAACGTAGGGAGCTGGGTTTCTACTAATATAACGTAGGGAGCTGGGTTTCTACTAAGATAATGTAGGGAGCTGGGTTTCTTAAATAATGTAGGGAGCTGGGTTTCTTAGATAATGTAGGAAGCTGGGTTTCTACTAAGATAACATATGGAGCTGGGTTTCTACTAAGATAACGTAGGGAGCTGGGTTTCTACTAAGATAACGTAGGGAGCTGGGTTTCTACTAAGATAACGTAGGGAGCTGGGTTTCTGCTAAGATAACGTAGGGAGCTGGGATTCTGCTAAGATGACGTAGGGAGCTGGGTTTCTACTGAGGTAACGTAGGGAGCTGGGTTTCTACTAAGATAACCTAGGGAGCTGGGTTTCTACTAAGATAACGTATGGAGCTGGGTTTCTACTAAGATAACGTATGGAGCTGGGTTTCTACTAAGATAACGTATGGAGCTGGGTTTCTACTAAGATAACGTAGGGAGCTGGGTTTACTAAGATAACGTAGGGAGCTGGGTTTCTGCTAAGATAACATATGGAGCTGGGTTTACTAAGATAACGTAGGGAGCTGGGATTCTGCTAAGATGACGTAGGGAGCTGGGTTTCTACTAATATAACGTAGGGAGCTGGGTTTACTAAGATAACGTAGGGAGCTGGGATTCTGCTAAGATGACGTAGGGAGCTGGGTTTCTACTAAGATGACGTAGGGAGCTGGGTTTCTACTAATATAACGTAGGGAGCTGGGTTTACTAAGATAATGTAGGGAGCTGGGTTTCTACTAAGATAACATATGGAGCTGGGTTTCTACTGAGATAACGTAGGGAGCTGGGTTTCTACTAAGATAACGTAGGGAGCTGGGTTTCTACTAAGATAACGTAGGGAGCTGGGTTTCTACTAAGATAACATATGGAGCTGGGTTTCTACTAAGATAACGTATGGAGCTGGGTTTCTGCTAAGATAATGTAGGAATCTGGGTTTCTACTAAGATAACCCAGGGAGCTGGGTTTACTAAGATAACATAGGAAGAGCTGGGTTTACTAAGATAACGTAGGGAGCTGGGTTTACTAAGATAACGTAGGAGGCTGGGTTTTCTAAGATAACGTAGGGAGCTGGGTTTACTAAGATAACGTAGGGAGCTGGGTTTCTACTAATATAACGTAGGGAGCTGGGTTTACTAAGATAATGTAGGGAGCTGGGTTTCTACTAAGATAACATATGGAGCTGGGTTTCTACTAGGGAGCTGGGTTTCTAAGATAACATAGGGAGCTGGGTTTCTACTAAGAAACGTAGGGAGCTGGGTTTCTGCTAAGATAACGTAGGGAGCTGGGTTTCTTAGATAATGTAGGAAGCTGGGTTTCTGCTAAGATAACCTAGGGAGCTGGGTTTCTACTAAGATAACGTAGGGAGCTGGGTTTACTAAGATAACGTAGGGAGCTGGGTTTACTAAGATAACTTAGGGAGCTGGGTTTCTACTAAGATAACGTAGGGAGTTGGGTTTATGCTAAGATAACGTAGGGAGCTGGGTTTCTTAGATAATGTGGGGAGCTTGGTTTCTACTAAGATAACGTAGAGAGCTGGGTTTCTTAGATAATGTAGGAATCTGGGTTTCTGCTAAGATAACATAGGGAGCTGGGTTTCTGCTAAGATAACATATTGAGGTGTGTTTCTTAGATAATGTAGAGAGCTGGGTTTCTACTAAGATAACGTAGGGAGCTGGGTTTCTTAGATAATGTAGGGAGCTGGGTTTCTGCTAAGATAATGTAGGAAGCTGGGTTTCTGCTAAGATAACGTAGGGAGCTGGGTTTCTACTAAGATAACGTAGGGAGCTGGGTTTCTGCTAAGATAACGTAGGGAGCTGGGTTTCTACTAAGATAACGTAGGGAGCTGGGTTTCTACTAAGATAACGTAGGGAGCTGGGTTTCTACTAAGATAACCTAGGGAGCTGGGTTTCTACTAAGATAACGTAGGGAGCTGGGTTTCTACTAAGATAACGTAGGGAGCTGGGTTTCTACTAAGATAACGTAGGGAGCTGGGTTTCTGCTAAGATAACATATGGAGCTGGGTTTCTACTAAGATAACTTAGGAGCTGGGTTTGCTAAGATAACGTAGGGAGCTGGGTTCTACTAAGATAACGTAGGGAGCTGGGTTTCTACTAATATAACGATAGGGAGCTGGGTTTACTAAGATAACGTAGGGAGCTGGGATTCTGCTAAGATAACGTAGGGAGCTGGGTTTCTGCTAAGATAACGTAGGGAGCTGGGTTTCTACTAATATAACGTAGGGAGCTGGGTTTACTAAGATAATGTAGGGAGCTGGGTTTCTACTAAGATAACATATGGAGCTGGGTTTCTACTAAGATAACGTAGGGAGCTGGGTTTCTACTAAGATAACGTAGGGAGCTGGGTTTCTTAAGATAATGTAGGGAGCTGGGTTTCTGCTAAGATAACGTAGGAAGCTGGGTTTCTGCTAAGATAACGTAGGGAGCTGGGTTTCTACTAAGATAACGTAGGGAGCTGGGTTTCTGCTAAGATAACGTAGGGAGCTGGGTTTCTACTAAGATAACGTAGGGAGCTGGGTTTCTACTAAGATAACGTAGGGAGCTGGGTTTCTACTAAGATAACGTAGGGAGCTGGGTTTCTACTAAGATAACGTAGGGAGCTGGGTTTCTAAGATAACGTAGGGAGCTGGGTTTCTACTAAGATAACTGTTTACTAAGGAGCTGGGTTTCTACTGATAACGTAGGGAGCTGGGTTTCTGCTAAGATAACATAGGGAGCTGGGTTTCTACTAAGATAACGTAGGAGCTGGGATTCTGCTAAGATGACGTAGGGAGCTGGGTTCTGCTAAGATAACGTAGGGAGCTGGGTTTCTACTAAGATAACGTAGGAGCTGGGTTTACTAAGATAATGTAGGGAGCTGGGTTTCTACTAAGATAACGTAGGGAGCTGGGTTTACTAAGATAACATATGGAGCTGGGTTTCTGCTAAGATAATGTTGGAATCTAGGGCTGGGTTTCTACTAAGATAACCCAGGGAGCTGGGTTTACTAAGATAACATAGGAAGAACTGGGTTTCTACTAAGATAACGTAGGGAGCTGGGTTTACTAAGATAACGTAGGAGGCTGGGTTTTCTAAGATAACGTAGGGAGCTGGGTTTACTAAGATAACGTAGGGAGCTGGGTTTCTACTAAGATAACGTAGGGAGCTGGGTTTACTAAGATAATTTCTTAGATAGGGAGCTGGGTTTCTACTAAGATAACATATGGAGCTGGGTTTCTACTAAGATAACATAGGGAGCTGGGTTTCTACTAAGATAACGTAGGGAGCTGGGTTTACTAAGATAACGTAGGGAGCTGGGTTTTCTTAGATAATGTAGGAAGCTAGGTTTCTGCTAAAATAACCCAGGGAGCTGGGTTTCTACTAAGATAACATATGGAGCTGGGTTTACTAAGATAACGTAGGGAGCTGGGTTTACTAAGATAACTTAGGGAGCTGGGTTTCTACTAAGATAACGTAGGGAGTTGGGTTTATGCTAACATAACGTAGGGAATTGGGTTTCTTAGATAATGTGGGGAGCTTGGTTTCTACTAAGATAACGTAGGGAGCTGGGTTTACTAGATAATGTAGGAATCTGGGTTTCTGCTAAGATAACGTAGGGAGCTGGGTTTCTGCTAAGATAACATATTGAGGTGTGTTTCTTAGATAATGTAGGAGCTGGGTTTCTACTAAGATAACGTAGGGAGCTGGGTTTCTTAGATAATGTAGGAAGCTGGGTTTCTGCTAAGATAATGTAGGAGCTGGGTTTCTGCTAAGATAACGTAGGGAGCTGGGTTTCTGCTAAGATAACGTAGGGAGCTGGGTTTCTACTAAGATAACGTAGGGAGCTGGGTTTCTACTAAGATAACGTAGGGAGCTGGGTTTCTACTAAGATAACGTAGGGAGCTGGGTTTCTACTAAGATAACCTAGGGAGCTGGGTTTCTACTAAGATAACGTAGGGAGCTGGGTTTCTACTAAGATAACGTAGGGAGCTGGGTTTCTCTACTAAGATTTCTACGATAACATATGGAGCTGGGTTTCTGCTAAGATAACATAGGAGCTGGGTTTCTACTAAGATAACTTAGGGAGCTGGGTTTCTACTAAGATAACTGGGAGCTGGGTTTCTACTAAGATAACGTAGGGAGCTGGGTTTCTACTAAGATAACGTAGGGAGCTGGGTTTACTAAGATAACGTAGGGAGCTGGGATTCTGCTAAGATAACGTAGGGAGCTGGGTTTCTGCTAAGATAACGTAGGGAGCTGGGTTTCTACTAAGATAACGTAGGGAGCTGGGTTTACTAAGATAACATAGGGAGCTGGGTTTCTACTAAGATAACATAGGGAGCTGGGTTTCTACTAAGATAACGTTCTACTAGATAACGTAGAGCTGGGTTTCTACTAAGATAACGTAGGGAGCTGGGTTTCTTAGATAATGTAGGGAAAGCTGGGTTTCTGATAACGTAGGGAGCTAAGATAACGTAGGAGCTGGGTTTCTGCTAAGATAACGTAGGGAGCTGGGTTTCTACTAAGATAACGTAGGGAGCTGGGTTTCTGCTAAGATAACGTAGGGAGCTGGGTTTCTACTAAGATAACGTAGGGAGCTGGGTTTCTACTAAGATAACGTAGGGAGCTGGGTTTCTACTAAGATAACGTAGGGAGCTGGGTTTCTACTAAGATAACGTAGGGAGCTGGGTTTCTAAGATAACTAAGATAACGTATGGAGCTGGGTTTCTACTAAGATAACGTAGGGAGCTGGGTTTCTGCTAAGATAACATATGGAGCTGGGTTTCTACTAAGATAACGTAGGGAGCTGGGTTTGCTAAGATGACGTAGGGAGCTGGGTTTCTGCTAAGATGACGTAGGGAGCTGGGTTTCTACTAATATAACGTAGGGAGCTGGGTTTACTAAGATAATGTAGGGAGCTGGGTTTCTACTAAGATAACGTATGGAGCTGGGTTTCTACTAAGATAACATATGGAGCTGGGTTTCTGCTAAGATAATGTTGGAATCTGGGTTTCTACTAAGATAACCCAGGGAGCTGGGTTTACTAAGATAACATAGGAGCTGGGTTTACTAAGATAACATAGGAAGCTGGGTTTCTGCTAAGATAACGTAGGGAGCTGGGTTTTCTAAGATAACGTAGGGAGCTGGGTTTACTAAGATAACGTAGGGAGCTGGGTTTCTACTAAGATAACGTAGGGAGCTGGGTTTACTAAGATAATGTAGGGAGCTGGGTTTCTACTAAGATAACATATGGAGCTGGGTTTACTAAGATAACGTAGGGAGCTGGGTTTCTACTAAGATAACGTAGGGAGCTGGGTTTCTGCTAAGATAATGTAGGAATCTGGGTTTCTACTAAGATAACGTAGGGAGCTGGGTTTACTAAGATAACGTAGGGAGCTGGGTTTACTAAGATAACGTAGGGAGCTGGGTTTACTAAGATAACGTAGGGAGCTGGGTTTCTAAATATAACGTAGGGAGCTGGGTTTACTAAGATAATGTAGGGAGCTGGGTTTCTACTAAGATAACATAGGGAGCTGGGTTTACTAAGATAACGATAGGGAGCTGGGTTTACTAAGATAACGTAGGGAGCTGGGTTTCTACTAAGATAATGTTTCTAGGAGCTGGGTTTCTACTAAGATAACATATAGGAGCTGGGTTTCTACTAAGATAACGTAGGGAGCTGGGTTTCTACTAAGATAACGTAGGGAGAAGATAACTAGGGAGCTGGGTTTCTGCTAAGATAACGTAGGGAGCTGGGTTTCTACTAAGATAACGTAGGGAGCTGGGTTTCTACTAAGATAACTAAGATAACGGGGAGCTGGGTTTCTACTAAGATAACGTAGGGAGCTGGGTTTCTGCTAAGATAACGTAGGGAGCTGGGTTTCTACTAAGATAACATAGGGAGCTGGGTTTCTACTAAGATAACGTAGGGAGCTGGGTTTCTACTAAGATAACGTAGGGAGCTGGGTTTCTACTAAGATAACGTAGGGAGCTGGGTTTCTGCTAAGATAACGTAGGGAGCTGGGTTTCTGCTAAGATAACGTAGGGAGCTGGGTTTCTACTAAGATAACGTAGGGAGCTGGGTTTACTAAGATAATGTAGGGAGCTGGGTTTCTGCTAAGATAACATAGGGAGCTGGGTTTCTACTAAGATAACGTAGGGAGCTGGGTTTCTGCTAAGATAACGTAGGGAGCTGGGTTTCTGCTAAGATAACGTAGGAGCTGGGTTTCTGCTAAGATAACGTAGGGAGCTGGGTTTCTACTAAGATAACGTAGGGAGCTGGGTTTACTAAGATAACGTAGGGAGCTGGGTTTCTACTAAGATAACTAAGGGTTTCTACTAAGATAACATAGGGAGCTGGGTTTCTACTAAGATAACATAGGGAGCTGGGTTTCTACTAAGATAACGTAGGGAGCTGGGTTTACCAAGATAACGTAGGGAGCTGGCTTTCTTAAGATAATGTAGGAAGCTGGGTTTCTGCTAAAATAACCTAGGGAGCTGGGTTTCTACTAAGATAACATATGGAGCTGGGTTTACTAAGATAACGTAGGGAGCTGGGTTTCTACTAAGATAACTTAGGGAGCTGGGTTTCTACTAAGATAACGATAGGGAGCTGGGTTTCTGCTAAGATAACGTAGGGAGCTGGGTTTCTTAGATAATGTAGGGAGCTGGGTTTCTACTAAGATAACGTAGGGAGCTGGGTTTCTTAGATAATGTGGGAGCTGGGTTTCTGCTAAGATAACGTAGGGAGCTGGGTTTCTACTAAGATAACATAGGGAGCTGGGTTTCTAGATAAGAGAGAGCTGGGTTTCTACTAAGATAACGTAGGGAGCTGGGTTTCTTAGATAACGTAGGAGCTGGTTTCTGCTAAGATAATGTAGGAGCTGGGTTTCTACTAAGATAACGTAGGGAGCTGGGTTTCTACTAAGATAACGTAGGGAGCTGGGTTTCTGCTAAGATAAGATAACTGTAGGGAGCTGGGTTTCTACTAAGATAACGTAGGGAGCTGGGTTTCTACTAAGATAACGTAGGAGCTGGGTTTCTACTAAGATAAGATAACCTAGGAGCTGGGTTTCTACTAAGATAACGTAGGGAGCTGGGTTTCTGCTAAGATAACGTAGGGAGCTGGGTTTCTACTAAGATAACGTAGGGAGCTGGGTTTCTACTAAGATAACATATGGAGCTGGGTTTCTACTAAGATAACTTAGGGAGCTGGGTTTACTAAGATAACGTAGGGAGCTGGGTTTCTGCTAAGATAACATAGGGAGCTGGGTTTCTACTAAGATAACGTAGGGAGCTGGGTTTACTAAGATAACGTAGGGAGCTGGGTTTCTGCTAAGATGACGTAGGGAGCTGGGTTTCTGCTAAGATGACGTAGGGAGCTGGGTTTCTACTAATAACGTAACGGGTTTCTACTAGATAACGAGGGAGCTGGGTTTACTAAGATAATGTAGGGAGCTGGGTTTCTACTAAGATAACATATGGAGCTGGGTTTCTACTAAGATAACGATAGGGGGAGCTGGGTTTCTACTAAGATAACGTAGGGAGCTGGGTTTCTTAGATAATGTAGTTTTTTCTACTAAGATAATGTAGGGAGCTGGGTTTCTGCTAAGATAACGTAGGGAGCTGGGTTTCTACTAAGATAACGTAGGAGCTGGGTTTCTGCTAAGATAACGTAGGGAGCTGGGTTTCTACTAAGATAACGTAGGGAGCTGGGTTTCTACTAAGATAACGTAGGGAGCTGGGTTTCTACTAAGATAACGTAGGGAGCTGGGTTTCTACTAAGATAACGTAGGGGTTTCTACTAAGATAACGTAGGGAGCTGGGTTTCTACTAAGATAACGTAGGGAGCTGGGTTTCTACTACTAAGATAACATATGGAGCTGGGTTTCTACTAAGATAACGTAGGGAGCTGGGTTTCTACTAAGATAACGTAGGGAGCTGGGTTTCTGCTAAGATAACGTAGGGAGCTGGGTTTCTACTAATATAACGTAGGGAGCTGGGTTTACTAAGATAATGTAGGAGCTGGGTTTCTACTAAGATAACGTAGGGAGCTGGGTTTAGGGAGCTACTAAGATAACGTAGGAGCTGGGTTTCTGCTAAGATAACTGGGTTTCTAGATAACCCAGGGAGCTGGGTTTACTAAGATAACATAGGGAAGAACTAGGGCTGGGTTACTAAGATAACTGTAGGGAGCTGGGTTTACTAAGATAACGTAGGAGCTGGGTTTTCTAAGATAACGTAGGGAGCTGGGTTTACTAAGATAACGTAGGGAGCTGGGTTTCTACTAAGATAACGTAGGGAGCTGGGTTTACTAAGATAATGTAGGGAGCTGGGTTTCTACTAAGATAACATATGGAGCTGGGTTTCTACTAAGATAACATAGGGAGCTGGGTTTCTACTAAGATAACGTAGGGAGCTGGGTTTCTACTAAGATAACGTAGGAGCTGGCTTTCTTAGATAATGTAGGAAGCTGGTTTCTGCTAAAATAACCTAGGGAGCTGGGTTTCTACTAAGATAACATAGGAGCTGGGTTTACTAAGATAACGTTTCTACTAAGATAACGTAGGGAGCTGGGTTTACTAAGATAACTTAGGGAGCTGGGTTTCTACTAAGATAACGTAGGGAGTTGGGTTTCTGCTAACATAACGTAGGGAATTGGGTTTCTTAGATAATGTGGGAGCTTGGTTTCTACTAAGATAACGTAGAGAGCTGGTTTCTTAGATAATGTAGGAATCTGGGTTTCTGCTAAGATAACGTAGGGAGCTGGTTTCTGCTAAGATAACATATTGAGCTGTGTTTCTTAGATAACGTAGAGAGCTGGGTTTCTACTAAGATAACGTAGGGAGCTGGGTTTCTTAGATAATGTAGCAAAGCTGGTTTCTGCTAAGATAATGTAGGAAGCTGGGTTTCTGCTAAGATAACGTAGGGAGCTGGGTTTCTACTAAGATAACGTAGGGAGCTGGGTTTCTGCTAAGATAACGTAGGGAGCTGGGTTTCTACTAAGATAACGTAGGGAGCTGGGTTTCTACTAAGATAACGTAGGGAGCTGGGTTTCTACTAAGATAACCTAGGGAGCTGGGTTTCTACTAAGATAACGTATGGAGCTGGGTTTCTACTAAGATAACGTATGGAGCTGGGTTTCTACTAAGATAACGTAGGGAGCTGGGTTTCTGCTAAGATAACATATGGAGCTGGGTTTCTACTAAGATAACGTAGGGAGCTGGGTTTCTGCTAAGATAACGTAGGGAGCTGGGTTTCTGCTAAGATGACGTAGGGAGCTGGGTTTCTACTAATATAACGTAGGGAGCTGGGTTTACTAAGATAACGTAGGGAGCTGGGATTCTGCTAAGATGACGTAGGGAGCTGGGATTCTGCTAACGTAGGGAGCTGGGTTTCTAAGATGACGTAGGGAGCTGGGTTTCTACTAATATAACGTAGGGAGCTGGGTTTACTAAGATAATGTAGGGAGCTGGGTTTCTACTAAGATAACATATGGAGCTGGGTTTCTACTGAGATAACGTAGAGAGCTGGGTTTCTACTAAGATAACGTAGGGAGCTGGGTTTCTTAGATAATGTAGGGAAGCTG
The DNA here is from genome assembly GCF_034236695.1 of Oncorhynchus nerka. Classification (NCBI taxonomy): domain Eukaryota; kingdom Metazoa; phylum Chordata; class Actinopteri; order Salmoniformes; family Salmonidae; genus Oncorhynchus; species Oncorhynchus nerka. The sequence continues at coordinate 3,934,543 of NC_088403.1, forward strand.
GGTTTCTGCTAAGATAACATAGGAAGCTGGGTTTCTGCTAAGATAACGTAGGGAGCTGGGTTTCTACTAAGATAACGTAGGGAGCTGGGTTTCTGCTAAGATAACGTAGGGAGCTGGGTTTCTACTAAGATAACGTAGGGAGCTGGGTTTCTACTAAGATAACGTAGGGAGCTGGGTTTCTACTAAGATAACCTAGGGAGCTGGGTTTCTACTAAGATAACGTATGGAGCTGGGTTTCTACTAAGATAACGTATGGAGCTGGGTTTCTACTGAGATAACGTAGGGAGCTGGGTTTCTGCTAAGATAACATATGGAGCTGGGTTTCTACTAAGATAACGTAGGGAGCTGGGATTCTGCTAAGATGACGTAGGGAGCTGGGATTCTGCTAAGATGACGTAGGGAGCTGGGTTTCTACTAATATAACGTAGGGAGCTGGGTTTACTAAGATAATGTAGGGAGCTGGGTTTCTACTAAGATAACGTATGGAGCTGGGTTTGTACTAAGATAACATATGGAGCTGGGTTTCTGCTAAGATAATGTAGGAATCTGGGTTTCTACTAAGATAACCCAGGGAGCTGGGTTTACTAAGATAACATAGGAAGAACATAGGAAGCTGGGCTTACTAAGATAACGTAGGAGGCTGGGTTTTCTAAGATAACGTAGGGAGCTGGGTTTACTAAGATAACGTAGGGAGCTGGGTTTCTACTAATATAACGTAGGGAGCTGGGTTTACTAAGATAATGTAGGGAGCTGGGTTTCTACTAAGATAACATATGGAGCTGGGTTTACTAAGATAACGCAGGGAGCTGGGTTTCTACTAATATAACGTAGGGAGCTGGGTTTCTGCTAAGATAATGTAGGAATCTGGGTTTCTACCAAGATAACGTAGGGAGCTGGGTTTACTAAGATAACGTAGGGAGCTGGGTTTACTAAGATAACGTAGGGAGCTGGGTTTACTAAGATAACGTGGGAGCTGGGTTTCTACTAAGATAACGTAGGGAGCTGGGTTTACTAAGATAATGTAGGGAGCTGGGTTTCTACTAAGATAACGTAGGGAGCTGGGTTTACTAAGATAACGTAGGGAGCTGGGTTTACTAAGATAATTTCTACTAAGATAATGTAGGAGCTGGGTTTCTACTAAGATAATGTAGGGAGCTGGGTTTCTACTAAGATAACATATGGAGCTGGGTTTATACTAAGATAACGCAGGGAGCTGGGATTCTGCTAAGATAACGTAGGGAGCTGGGTTTCTGCTAAGATAACGTAGGGAGCTGGGTTTCTACTGAGATAACGTAGGGAGCTGGGTTTCTACTAAGATAACGTAGGGAGCTGGGTTTCTACTAAGATAACGTAGGGAGCTGGGTTTCTGCTAAGATAACGTAGGGAGCTGGGTTTCTAAGATAACTGGGTTTCTACTAAGATAACATAGGGAGCTGGGTTTCTACTAAGATAACGTAGGGAGCTGGGTTTCTACTAAGATAACATAGGGAGCTGGGTTTCTACTAAGATAACGTAGGGAGCTGGGATTCTGCTAAGATGACGTAGGGAGCTGGGATTCTGCTAAGATGACGTAGGGAGCTGGGTTTCTACTAATATAACGTAGGGAGCTGGGTTTACTAAGATAATGTAGGGAGCTGGGTTTCTACTAAGATAACGTATGGAGCTGGGTTTCTACTAAGATAACGTAGGAGCTGGGATTTGCTAAGATGACGTAGGGAGCTGGGATTCTGATAACTAAGATGATAACGTGTAGGGAGCTGGGTTTCTACTAAGATAACGTAGGGAGCTGGGTTTACTAAGATAATGTAGGGAGCTGGGTTTCTAAGATAAGATAACGAGCTGGGTTTGTACTAAGATAACATATGGAGCTGGGTTTCTGCTAAGATAATGTTGGAATCTGGGTTTCTACTAAGATAACCCAGGGAGCTGGGTTTACTAAGATAACATAGGAAGAACATAGGAAGCTGGGCTTACTAAGATAACGTAGGAGGCTGGGTTTTCTAAGATAACGTAGGGAGCTGGGTTTACTAAGATAACGTAGGGAGCTGGGTTTCTACTAATATAACGTAGGGAGCTGGGTTTACTAAGATAATGTAGGGAGCTGGGTTTCTACTAAGATAACATATGGAGCTGGGTTTACTAAGATAACGCAGGGAGCTGGGTTTCTACTAATATAACGTAGGGAGCTGGGTTTCTGCTAAGATAATGTAGGAATCTGGGTTTCTACCAAGATAACGTAGGGAGCTGGGTTTACTAAGATAACGTAGGGAGCTGGGTTTACTAAGATAACGTAGGGAGCTGGGTTTACTAAGATAACGTAGGGAGCTGGGTTTCTACTAATATAACGTAGGGAGCTGGGTTTACTAAGATAATGTAGGGAGCTGGGTTTCTACTAATATAACGTAGGGAGCTGGGTTTACTAAGATAACGTAGGGAGCTGGGTTTACTAAGATAATGTACGGAGCTGGGTTTCTACTAAGATAATGTAGGGAGCTGGGTTTCTACTAAGATAACATATGGAGCTGGGTTTATACTAAGATAACGCAGGGAGCTGGGATTCTGCTAAGATAACGTAGGGAGCTGGGTTTCTGCTAAGATAACGTAGGGAGCTGGGTTTCTACTGAGATAACGTAGGGAGCTGGGTTTCTACTAAGATAACGTAGGGAGCTGGGTTTCTACTAAGATAACGTAGGGAGCTGGGTTTCTGCTAAGATAACGTAGGGAGCTGGGTTTCTACTAAGATAACATAGGGAGCTGGGTTTCTACTAAGATAACGTAGGGAGCTGGGTTTCTACTAAGATAACATAGGGAGCTGGGTTTCTACTAAAATAACGTAGGGAGCTGGGATTCTGCTAAGATGACGTAGGGAGCTGGGATTCTGCTAAGATGACGTAGGGAGCTGGGTTTCTACTAATATAACGTAGGGAGCTGGGTTTACTAAGATAATGTAGGGAGCTGGGTTTCTACTAAGATAACGTATGGAGCTGGGTTTGTACTAAGATAACATATGGAGCTGGGTTTCTGCTAAGATAATGTAGGAATCTGGGTTTCTACTAAGATAACCCAGGGAGCTGGGTTTACTAAGATAACATAGGAAGAACATAGGAGCTGGGTTTACTAAGATAACTAGATAACGTAGGGAGCTGGGTTTACTAAGATAACGTAGGGAGCTGGGTTTCTACTAAGATAACGTAGGGAGCTGGGTTTACTAAGATAATGTAGGGAGCTGGGTTTCTACTAAGATAACATATGGAGCTGGGTTTACTAAGATAACGTAGGGAGCTGGGTTTCTACTAAGATAACGTAGGGAGCTGGGTTTCTGCTAAGATAATGTAGGAATCTGGGTTTCTACCAAGATAACGTAGGGAGCTGGGTTTACTAAGATAACGTAGGGAGCTGGGTTTACTAAGATAACGTAGGGAGCTGGGTTTACTAAGATAACGTAGGGAGCTGGGTTTCTACTAATATAACGTAGGAGCTGGGTTTACTAAGATAATGTAGGGAGCTGGGTTTCTACTAAGATAACGTAGGGAGCTGGGTTTACTAAGATAATGTAGGAGCTGGGTTTCTACTAAGATAATGTAGGGAGCTGGGTTTCTACTAAGATAACATATGGAGCTGGGTTTATACTAAGATAACGCAGGGAGCTGGGATTCTGCTAAGATAACGTAGGGAGCTGGGTTTCTGCTAAGATAACGTAGGGAGCTGGGTTTCTACTGAGATAACGTAGGGAGCTGGGTTTCTACTAAGATAACGTAGGGAGCTGGGTTTCTACTAAGATAACGTAGGGAGCTGGGTTTCTGCTAAGATAACGTAGGGAGCTGGGTTTCTACTAAGATAACATAGGGAGCTGGGTTTCTACTAAGATAACGTAGGGAGCTGGGTTTCTACTAAGATAACATAGGGAGCTGGGTTTCTACTAAAATAACGTAGGGAGCTGGGTTTACCAAGATAACGTAGGGAGCTGGTTTTACTAAGATAACTTAGGGAGCTGGGTTTACTAAGATAACTTAGGGAGCTGGGTTTCTACTAAGATAACGTAGGGAGTTGGGTTTATGCTAACATAACGTAGGGAATTGGGTTTCTTAGATAATGTAGGAAGCTGGGTTTCTACAGCTGGGTTTCTGCTAAGATAACATAGGGAGCTGGGTTTCTACTAAGATAACATAGGGAGCTGGGTTTCCACTAAGATAACATATGTAGCTGGGTTTCTGCTAAGATAATGTAGGGAGCTGGGTTTCTACTAAGATAACATATGTAGCTGGGTTTCTGCTAAGATAATGTAGGGAGCTGGGTTTCTACTAAGATAACGTAGGGAGCTGGGTTTCCACTAAGATAACATATGTAGCTGGGTTTCTGCTAAGATAATGTAGGGAGCTGGGTTTCTACTAAGATAACGTAGGGAGCTGGGTTTCTACTAAGATAACGTAGGGAGCTGGGTTTCTACTAAGATAACGTAGGGAGCTGGGTTTCTGCTAAGATAACGTAGGGAGCTGGGTTTCTACTAAGATAACATAGGGAGCTGGGTTTCTACTAAGATAACATATGTAGCTGGGTTTCTACTAAAATAACGTAGGGAGCTGGGTTTACCAAGATAACGTAGGGAGCTGGGTTTACTAAGATAACTTAGGGAGCTGGGTTTCTACTAAGATAACGTAGGGAGTTGGGTTTATGCTAACATAACGTAGGGAATTGGGTTTCTTAGATAATGTAGGAAGCTGGGTTTCTACAGCTGGGTTTCCACTAAGATAACATATGTAGCTGGGTTTCTGCTGAGATAATGTAGGGAGCTGGGTTTCTACTAAGATAACATAGGGAGCTGGGTTTCTGCTAAGATAACATAGGGAGCTGGGTTTCTACTAAGATAACATAGGGAGCTGGGTTTACTAAGATAACGTAGGGAGCTGGGATTCTGCTAAGATGACGTAGGGAGCTGGGATTCTGCTAAGATGACGTAGGGAGCTGGGATTCTGCTAAGATGACGTAGGGAGCTGGGTTTCTACTAATATAACGTAGGGAGCTGGGTTTACTAAGATAATGTAGGGAGCTGGGTTTCTACTAAGATAACATATGGAGCTGGGTTTCTACTGAGATGACGTAGGGAGCTGGGTTTCTACTAAGATAACATATGGAGCTGGGTTTCTACTAAGATAACGTAGGGAGCTGGGATTCTGCTAAGATGACGTAGGGAGCTGGGATTCTGCTAAGATAACGTAGGGAGCTGGGTTTACTAAGATAACATAGGAAGCTGGGCTTACTAAGATAACTTAGGGAGCTGGGTTTACTAAGATAACGTAGGAGGCTGGGTTTTCTAAGATAACGTAGGGAGCTGGGTTTCTACTAAGATAACCCAGGGAGCTGGGTTTACTAAGATAACATAGGAAGCTGGGCTTACTAAGATAACTTAGGGAGCTGGGTTTACTAAGATAACGTAGGAGGCTGGGTTTTCTAAGATAATGTAGGGAGCTGGGTTTACTAAGATAACGTAGGGAGCTGGGTTTACTAAGATAACGTAGGGAGCTGGGTTTCTACTAATATAACGTAGGGAGCTGGGTTTACTAAGATAATGTAGGGAGCTGGGTTTCTACTAAGATAACGTAGGGAGCTGGGTTTACTAAGATAATGTAGGGAGCTGGGTTTCTACCAAGATAACGTAGGGAGCTGGGTTTCTGCTAAGATAACCCAGGGAGCTGGGTTTACTAAGATAACGTAGGAGGCTGGGTTTTCTAAGATAACGTAGGGAGCTGGGTTTACTAAGATAACGTAGGGAGCTGGGTTTTCTAAGATAACGTAGGGAGCTGGGTTTACTAAGATAACGTAGGGAGCTGGGTTTACTAAGATAACGTAGGGAGCAGGGTTTACTAAGATAACGTAGGGAGCTGGGTTTCTACTAATATAACGTAGGGAGCTGGGATTACTAAGATAATGTAGGGAGCTGGGTTTCTACTAAGATAACATATGGAGCTGGGTTTATACTAAGATAACGCAGGGAGCTGGGATTCTGCTAAGATAACGTAGGGAGCTGGGTTTCTACTGAGATAACGTAGGGAGCTGGGTTTCTACTAAGATAATGTAGGGAGCTGGGTTTCTACTAAGATAACGTAGGGAGCTGGGTTTCTGCTAAGATAACGTAGGGAGCTGGGTTTCTACTAAGATAACAGGGAGCTGGGTTTCTACTAAGATAACGTAGGGAGCTGGGTTTCTACTAAGATAACATAGGGAGCTGGGTTTCTACTAAAATAACGTAGGGAGCTGGGTTTACCAAGATAACGTAGGGAGCTGGTTTTACTAAGATAACTTAGGGAGCTGGGTTTCTACTAAGATAACGTAGGGAGTTGGGTTTATGCTAACATAACGTAGGGAATTGGGTTTCTTAGATAATGTAGGAAGCTGGGTTTCTACAGCTGGGTTTCTGCTAAGATAACATAGGGAGCTGGGTTTCTACTAAGATAACATAGGGAGCTGGGTTTCTGCTAAGATAATGTAGGGAGCTGGGTTTCTACTAAGATAACGTAGGGAGCTGGGTTTCTGCTAAGATAACGTAGGGAGCTGGGTTTCCACTAAGATAACATATGTAGCTGGGTTTCTGCTAAGATAATGTAGGGAGCTGGGTTTCTACTAAGATAACGTAGGGAGCTGGGTTTCTACTAAGATAACGTAGGGAGCTGGGTTTCTACTAAGATAACGTAGGGAGCTGGGTTTCTGCTAAGATAACGTAGGGAGCTGGGTTTCTACTAAGATAACATAGGGAGCTGGGTTTCTACTAAGATAACGTAGGGAGCTGGGTTTCTACTAAGATAACATAGGGAGCTGGGTTTCTACTAAGATAACGTAGGGAGCTGGGTTTCTACTAAAATAACGTAGGGAGCTGGGTTTACCAAGATAACGTAGGGAGCTGGGTTTACTAAGATAACTTAGGGAGCTGGGTTTCTACTAAGATAACGTAGGGAGTTGGGTTTATGCTAACATAACGTAGGGAATTGGGTTTCTTAGATAATGTAGGAAGCTGGGTTTCTACAGCTGGGTTTCTGCTAAGATAACATAGGGAGCTGGGTTTCTACTAAGATAACATATGGAGCTGGGTTTCTGCTAAGATAATGTAGGGAGCTGGGTTTCTACTAAGATAACATAGGGAGCTGGGTTTCTGCTAAGATAATGTAGGAAGCTGGGTTTCTACAGCTGGGTTTCTGCTAAGATAACATAGGGAGCTGGGTTTCTACTAAGATAACATATGGAGCTGGGTTTACTAAGATAACATAGGAAGCTGGGCTTACTAAGATAACTTAGGGAGCTGGGTTTACTAAGATAACGTAGGAGGCTGGGTTTTCTAAGATAACGTAGGGAGCTGGGTTTACTAAGATAACGTAGGGAGCTGGGTTTCTACTAATATAACGTAGGGAGCTGGGTTTACTAAGATAATGTAGGGAGCTGGGTTTCTACTAAGATAACATATGGAGCTGGGTTTACTAAGATAATGTAGGGAGCTGGGTTTCTACCAAGATAACGTAGGGAGCTGGGTTTCTGCTAAGATAACCCAGGGAGCTGGGTTTACTAAGATAACATAGGAGGCTGGGTTTTCTAAGATAACGTAGGGAGCTGGGTTTACTAAGATAACGTAGGGAGCTGGGTTTACTAAGATAACGTAGGGAGCTGGGTTTTCTAAGATAACGTAGGGAGCTGGGTTTACTAAGATAACGTAGGGAGCTGGGTTTACTAAGATAACGTAGGGAGCTGGGTTTCTACTAAGATAACATAGGGAGCTGGGTTTCTACTAAGAAAACGTAGGGAGCTGGGTTTACCAAGATAACGTCGGGAGCTGGCTTTCTTAGATAATGTAGGAAGCTAGGTTTCTGCTAAAATAACCTAGGGAGCTGGGTTTCTACTAAGATAACATATGGAGCTGGGTTTACTAAGATAACGTAGGGAGCTGGGTTTACTAAGATAACTTAGGGAGCTGGGTTTACTAAGATAACGTAGGGAGCTGGGTTTACTAAGATAACTTAGGGAGCTGGGTTTCTACTAAGATAACGTAGGGAGTTGGGTTTATGCTAACATAACGTAGGGAATTGGGTTTCTTAGATAATGTGGGGAGCTTGGTTTCTACTAAGATAACGTAGAGAGCTGCGTTTCTTAGATAATGTAGGAATCTGGGTTTCTGCTAAGATAACGTAGGGAGCTCGGTTTCTGCTAAGATAACATATTGAGGTGTGTTTCTTAGATAACGTAGAGAGCTGGGTTTCTACTAAGATAACGTAGGGAGCTGGGTTTCTTAGATAATGTAGCAAAGCTGGGTTTCTGCTAAGATAATGTAGGAAGCTGGGTTTCTGCTAAGATAACGTAGGGAGCTGGGTTTCTACTAAGATAACGTAGGGAGCTGGGTTTCTGCTAAGATAACGTAGGGAGCTGGGTTTCTACTAAGATAACGTAGGGAGCTGGGTTTCTACTAAGATAACGTAGGGAGCTGGGTTTCTACTAAGATAACGTAGGGAGCTGGGTTTCTGCTAAGATAACGTAGGGAGCTGGGTTTCTACTAAGATAACATAGGGAGCTGGGTTTCTACTAAAATAACGTAGGGAGCTGGGTTTACCAAGATAACGTAGGGAGCTGGGTTTACTAAGATAACTTAGGGAGCTGGGTTTACTAAGATAACTTAGGGAGCTGGGTTTCTACTAAGATAACGTAGGGAGTTGGGTTTATGCTAACATAACGTAGGGAATTGGGTTTCTTAGATAATGTAGGAAGCTGGGTTTCTACAGCTGGGTTTCTGCTAAGATAACATAGGGAGCTGGGTTTCTGCTAAGATAACGTAGGGAGCTGGGTTTCTACTAAGATAACATAGGGAGCTGGGTTTCCACTAAGATAACATATGTAGCTGGGTTTCTGCTAAGATAATGTAGGGAGCTGGGTTTCTACTAAGATAACATAGGGAGCTGGGTTTCTGCTAAGATAACATAGGGAGCTGGGTTTCTACTAAGATAACATAGGGAGCTGGGTTTCTGCTAGATAACATAGGGAGCTGGGTTTACTAAGATAACGTAGGGACCTGTGTTTCTGCTAAGATAATGTAGGGAGCTGGGTTTCTACTAAGATAACGTAGGGAATTGGGTTTCTTAGATAATGTAGGAAGCTGGGTTTCTACAGCTGGGTTTCTACTAAGATAATGTAGGGAGCTGGGTTTCCACTAAGATAACATATGTAGCTGGGTTTCTGCTAAGATAATGTAGGGAGCTGGGTTTCTACTAAGATAACATAGGGAGCTGGGTTTCTGCTAAGATAACATAGGGAGCTGGGTTTCTACTAAGATAACATAGGGAGCTGGGTTTCTGCTAGATAACATAGGGAGCTGGGTTTACTAAGATAACGTAGGGACCTGTGTTTCTGCTAAGATAACGTAGGGAGCTGGGTTTCTACTAAGATAACGTAGGGAGCTGGGATTCTGCTAAGATGACGTAGGGAGCTGGGTTTCTGCTAAGATAACGTAGGGAGCTGGGTTCTGCTAAGATGACGCAGGGAGCTGGGTTTCTACTAATATAACGTAGGGAGCTGGGTTTACTAAGATAATGTAGGGAGCTGGGTTTCTACTAAGATAACATATGGAGCTGGGTTTACTAAGATAATGTAGGGAGCTGGGTTTCTACCAAGATAACGTAGGGAGCTGGGTTTCTGCTAAGATAATGTAGGAATCTGGGTTTCTACTAAGATAACCCAGGGAGCTGGGTTTACTAAGATAACGTAGGAGGCTGGGTTTTCTAAGATAACGTAGGGAGCTGGGTTTACTAAGATAACGTAGGGAGCTGGGTTTACTAAGATAACGTAGGGAGCTGGGTTTTCTAAGATAAGATAACTAGGGAGCTGGGTTTACTAAGATAACGTAGGGAGCTGGGTTTCTACTAAGATAACATAGGGAGCTGGGTTTCTACTAAGATAACGTAGGGAGCTGGGTTTCTACTAAGATAACGTAGGGAGCTGGGTTTCTACTAAGATAACGTAGGGAGCTGGGTTTCTACTGGGTTTACTAAGATAACGTAGGGAGCTGGGTTTCTACTAAGATAACGTAGGGAGCTGGGTTTCTACTAAGATAACATAGGGAGCTGGGTTTCTACTAAGATAACGTAGGGAGCTGGGTTTACTAAGATAACGTAGGGAGCTGGGTTTACTAAGATAACTAGGGAGCTGGGTTTACTAAGATAACTTAGGGAGCTGGGTTTCTACTAAGATAACGTAGGGAGCTGGGTTTACTAAGATAACGTAGGGAGCTGGGTTTCTTAGATAATGTAGGAGCTGGGTTTCTACATAACGCTGGGTTTCTGCTAAGATAACGTATAGGGAGCTGGGTTTCTGCTAAGATAACGTAGGGAGCTGGGTTTCTACTAAGATAACATAGGAGCTGGGTTTCTACTAAGATAACATAGGGAGCTGGGTTTCTGCTAAGATAATGTAGGGAGCTGGGTTTCTACTAAGATAACATAGGGAGCTGGGTTTCTACTAAGATAACATAGGGAGCTGGGTTTCTACTAAGATAACATAGGGAGCTGGGTTTCTGCTAAGATAACATAGGGAGCTGGGTTTACTAAGATAACGTAGGGAGCTGGGTTTCTGCTAAGATAACGTAGGGAGCTGGGTTTACTAAGATAACGTAGGGAGCTGGGTTTCTTAAGATAATAACGTAGGAAGCTGGGTTTCTTTTCTACAGGGTTTCTACTGGGTTTCTACTAAGATAATGTAGGGAGCTGGGTTTCTGCTAAGATAACATATGGAGCTGGGTTTCTGCTAAGATAATGTAGGGAGCTGGGTTTCTACTAAGATAACATAGGGAGCTGGGTTTCTGCTAAGATAACATAGGGAGCTGGGTTTCTACTAAGATAACATAGGGAGCTGGGTTTCTGCTAAGATAACATAGGAGCTGGGTTTACTAAGATAACGTAGGGACCTGGGTTTCTGCTAAGATAACGTAGGGAGCTGGGTTTCTACTAAGATAACGTAGGGAGCTGGGTTTATTCTGCTAAGATGACGTAGGGAGCTGGGATTCTGCTAAGATAACGTAGGGAGCTGGGTTTCTGCTAAGATAACGTAGGGAGCTGGGTTTCTACTAAGATAACGTAGGGAGCTGGGTTTACTAAGATAATGTAGGGTTTCTAGGGAGCTGGGTTTCTACTAAGATAACATATGGAGCTGGGTTTACTAAGATAATGTAGGGAGCTGGGTTTCTACCAAGATTTCTAAAGATAACGTAGGGAGCTGGGTTTCTAAGCTAAGATAATGTAGGGAGCTGGGTTTCTACTAAGATAACGGGGGAGCTGGGTTTACTAAGATAACGTAGGAGCTGGGTTTTCTAAGATAACGTAGGGAGCTGGGTTTACTAAGATAACGTAGGGAGCTGGGTTTACTAAGATAACGTAGGGAGCTGGGTTTTCTAATAACGATAAGATAACGTAGGGAGCTGGGTTTACTAAGATAACGTAGGGAGCTGGGTTTACTAAGATAACGTAGGGAGCTGGGTTTCTACTAAGATAACATAGGGAGCTGGGTTTCTACTAAGAAAACGTAGGGAGCTGGGTTTACTAAGATAACGTAGGGAGCTGGGTTTCTTAGATAATGTAGGAAGCTGGGTTTCTGCTAAAATAACCTAGGGAGCTGGGTTTCTACTAAGATAACATAACGTGGAGCTGGGTTTACTAAGATAACGTAGGGAGCTGGGTTTACTAAGATAACTTAGGGAGCTGGGTTTACTAAGATAACGTAGGGAGCTGGGTTTCTACTAAGATAACGTAGGGAGCTGGGTTTCTACTAAGATAACGTAGGGAGCTGGGTTTCTACTAAGATAACGTAGGGAGCTGGGTTTCTACTAAGATAACGTAGGGAGCTGGGTTTCTACTAAGATAACGTAGGGAGCTGGGTTTCTAAGATAACATAGCTGGGTTTCTACTAAGATAACGTAGGGAGCTGGGTTTCTACTAAGATAACGTAGGGAGCTGGGTTTACCAAGATAACGTAGGGAGCTGGGTTTACTAAGATAACTTAGGGAGCTGGGTTTCTACTAAGATAACGTAGGGAGCTGGGTTTCTGCTAAGATAACGTAGGGAGCTGGGTTTCTTAGATAATGTAGGAAGCTGGGTTTCTGGGTTTCTGCTAAGATAACGGGGAGCTGGGTTTCTACTAAGATAACTGGGTTTCTGCTAAGATAACGTAGGGAGCTGGGTTTCTACTAAGATAACATAGGGAGCTGGGTTTCTGCTAAGATAACATAGGGAGCTGGGTTTACTAAGATAACGTAGGGAGCTGGGTTTCTACTAAGATAACGTAGGGAGCTGGGATTTGCTAAGATAACGTAGGGAGCTGGGTTTACTAAGATAACGTAGGGAGCTGGGTTTCTACTAAGATAACGTAGGGAGCTGGGTTTACTAAGATAACGTAGGGAGCTGGGTTTCTACTAAGATAACATATGGATAACGCTGGGTTTCTACTAAGATAACGTAGGGAGCTGGGTTTCTACTAAGATAACGTAGGGAGCTGGGTTTCTACTAAGATAAGATAACGTAGGGAGCTGGGTTTCTAAGATAACTAAGATAAGATAACGTAGGGGAGCTGGGTTTCTACTAAGATAACGTAGGGAGCTGGGTTTACTAAGATAACGTAGGGAGCTGGGTTTACTAAGATAACGTAGGGAGCTGGGTTTCTACTAAGATAACATAGGGAGCTGGGTTTCTACTAAGATAACGTAGGGAGCTGGGTTTACCAAGATAACGTAGGGAGCTGGGTTTCTACTAAGATAACGTAGGAAGCTGGGTTTCTGCTAAAATAACCTAGGGAGCTGGGTTTCTACTAAGATAACATATGGAGCTGGGTTTACTAAGATAACGTAGGGAGCTGGGTTTACTAAGATAACTTAGGGAGCTGGGTTTACTAAGATAACGTAGGGAGCTGGGTTTCTACTAAGATAACTGGGTTTTCTACTAAGATAACGTAGGGAGCTGGGTTTCTACTAAGATAACGTAGGGAGCTGGGTTTCTACTAAGATAACATAGGGAGCTGGGTTTCTAAAGATAACGTAGGGAGCTGGGTTTCTACTAAGATAACATAAGATAACGGGAGCTGGGTTTCTACTACTAGGGAGCTGGGTTTATAAGATAACGTAGGGAGCTGGGTTTCTACTAAGATAACGTAGGGAGCTGGGTTTCTAAGATAACGTAGGGAGCTGGGTTTACTAAGATAACGTAGGGAGCTGGGTTTCTACTAAGATAACGTAGGAGCTGGGTTTCTACTAAGATAACTACTAAGATAAGCATAATGGGAGCTGGGTTTCTACAGCTGGGTTTTCTACTAAGATAACATAGGGAGCTGGGTTTCTACTAAGATAACATAGGGAGCTGGGTTTCTACTAAGATAACATAGGGAGCTGGGTTTCTACTAAGATAACGTAGGGAGCTGGGTTTCTGCTAAGATAACGTAGGGAGCTGGGTTTCTACTAAGATAACGTAGGGAGCTGGGTTTCTACTAAGATAACGGGGAGCTGGGTTTCTACTAAGATAACGTAGGGAGCTGGGTTTACTAAGATAATGTAGGGAGCTGGGTTTTTCTACTAAGAGATAGCTGGGTTTCTACATAACGTGGAGCTGGGTTTCTACTAAGATAACGTAGGGAGCTGGGTTTCTACTAAGATAACGTATGGAGCTGGGTTTCTACTAAGATAACATAGGAGCTGGGTTTCTAAGATAACTAAGATAAGATAACGTAGGAGCTGGGTTTCTACTAAGATAACGTAGGGAGCTGGGTTTACTAAGATAACAGGAGCTAGATAATGTAGGGAGCTGGGTTTACTAAGATAACGGAGCTGGGTTTCTACTAAGATAACATAGGAGCTGGCTTTCTTAGATAATGTAGGAAGCTGGGTTTCTGCTAAATAACCTAGGGAGCTGGGTTTCTACTAAGATAACATATGGAGCTGGGTTTACTAAGATAACGTAGGGAGCTGGGTTTACTAAGATAACTTAGGGAGCTGGGTTTACTAAGATAACGTAGGGAGCTGGGTTTACTAAGATAACTTAGGGAGCTGGGTTTCTACTAAGATAACGTAGGGAGTTGGGTTTATGCTAACATAACGTAGGGAATTGGGTTTCTTAGATAATGTGGGGAGCTTGGTTTCTACTAAGATAACGTAGAGAGCTGCGTTTCTTAGATAATGTAGGAATCTGGGTTTCTGCTAAGATAACGTAGGGAGCTCGGTTTCTGCTAAGATAACATATTGAGGTGTGTTTCTTAGATAACGTAGAGAGCTGGGTTTCTACTAAGATAACGTAGGGAGCTGGGTTTCTTAGATAATGTAGCAAAGCTGGGTTTCTGCTAAGATAATGTAGGAAGCTGGGTTTCTGCTAAGATAACGTAGGGAGCTGGGTTTCTACTAAGATAACGTAGGGAGCTGGGTTTCTGCTAAGATAACGTAGGGAGCTGGGTTTCTACTAAGATAACGTAGGGAGCTGGGTTTCTACTAAGATAACGTAGGGAGCTGGGTTTCTACTAAGATAACCTAGGGAGCTGGGTTTCTACTAAGATAACGTATGGAGCTGGGTTTCTACTAAGATAACGTATGGAGCTGGGTTTCTACTGAGATAACGTAGGGAGCTGGGTTTCTGCTAAGATAACATATGGAGCTGGGTTTCTACTAAGATAACGTAGGGAGCTGGGATTCTGCTAAGATGACGTAGGGAGCTGGGATTCTGCTAAGATGACGTAGGGAGCTGGGTTTCTACTAATATAACGTAGGGAGCTGGGTTTACTAAGATAACGTAGGGAGCTGGGATTCTGCTAAGATGACGTAGGGAGCTGGGATTCTGCTAAGATGACGTAGGGAGCTGGGTTTCTACTAATATAACGTAGGGAGCTGGGTTTACTAAGATAATGTAGGGAGCTGGGTTTCTACTAAGATAACATATGGAGCTGGGTTTCTACTGAGATAACGTAGAGAGCTGGGTTTCTACTAAGATAACGTAGGGAGCTGGGTTTCTTAGATAATGTAGCAAAGCTGGGTTTCTGCTAAGATAATGTAGGAAGCTGGGTTTCTGCTAAGATAACGTAGGGAGCTGGGTTTCTACTAAGATAACGTAGGGAGCTGGGTTTCTGCTAAGATAACGTAGGGAGCTGGGTTTCTACTAAGATAACGTAGGGAGCTGGGTTTCTACTAAGATGACGTATGGAGCTGGGTTTCTACTAAGATAACGTATGGAGCTGGGTTTCTACTGAGATAACGTAGGGAGCTGGGTTTCTGCTAAGATAACATATGGAGCTGGGTTTCTACTAAGATAACGTAGGGAGCTGGGTTTCTTAGATAATGTAGCAAAGCTGGGTTTCTGCTAAGATAATGTAGGAAGCTGGGTTTCTGCTAAGATAACGTAGGGAGCTGGGTTTCTACTAAGATAACGTAGGGAGCTGGGTTTCTGCTAAGATAACGTAGGGAGCTGGGTTTCTACTAAGATAACGTAGGGAGCTGGGTTTCTACTAAGATAACGTAGGGAGCTGGGTTTCTACTAAGATAACGTAGGGAGCTGGGTTTCTGCTAAGATAACATAGGGAGCTGGGTTTCTACTAAGATAACATAGGGAGCTGGGTTTCTCCTAACATAACGTAGGGAGCTGGGTTTCTACTAAGATAACATAGGGAGCTGGGTTTCTACTAAAATAACGTAGGGAGCTGGGTTTACCAAGATAACGTAGGGAGCTGGGTTTACTAAGATAACTTAGGGAGCTGGGTTTACTAAGATAACTTAGGGAGCTGGGTTTCTACTAAGATAACGTAGGGAGTTGGGTTTATGCTAACATAACGTAGGGAATTGGGTTTCTTAGATAATGTAGGAGGCTGGGTTTCTACAGCTGGGTTTCTGCTAAGATAACATAGGGAGCTGGGTTTCTACTAAGATAACATAGGGAGCTGGGTTTCCACTAAGATAACATATGTAGCTGGGTTTCTGCTAAGATAATGTAGGGAGCTGGGTTTCTACTAAGATAACTGCTAAGATAACGAGGGAGCTGGGTTTCTACTAAGATAACATAGGGAGCTGGGTTTCTGCTAGATAACATAGGGAGCTGGGTTTACTAAGATAACGTAGGGACCTGTGTTTCTGCTAAGATAACGTAGGGAGCTGGGTTTCTACTAAGATAACGTAGGGAGCTGGGATTCTGCTAAGATGACGTAGGGAGCTGGGATTCTGCTAAGATGACGTAGGGAGCTGGGATTCTGCTAAGATGACGCAGGGAGCTGGGTTTCTACTAATATAACGTAGGGAGCTGGGTTTACTAAGATAATGTAGGGAGCTGGGTTTCTACTAAGATAACATATGGAGCTGGGTTTACTAAGATAATGTAGGGAGCTGGGTTTCTACCAAGATAACGTAGGGAGCTGGGTTTCTGCTAAGATAATGTAGGAATCTGGGTTTCTACTAAGATAACCCAGGGAGCTGGGTTTACTAAGATAACGTAGGAGGCTGGGTTTTCTAAGATAACGTAGGGAGCTGGGTTTACTAAGATAACGTAGGGAGCTGGGTTTTCTAAGATAAGATAACGTAGGGAGCTGGGTTTACTAAAATAACGTAGGGAGCTGGGTTTACTAAGATAACGTAGGGAGCTGGGTTTCTACTAAGATAACATAGGGAGCTGGGTTTCTACTAAGAAAACGTAGGGAGCTGGGTTTACCAAGATAACGTAGGGAGCTGGCTTTCTTAGATAATGTAGGAAGCTAGGTTTCTGCTAAAATAACCTAGGGAGCTGGGTTTCTACTAAGATAACATATGGAGCTGGGTTTACTAAGATAACGTAGGGAGCTGGGTTTACTAAGATAACTTAGGGAGCTGGGTTTACTAAGATAACGTAGGGAGCTGGGTTTCTACTAAGATAACGTAGGGAGCTGGGTTTCTACTAAGATAACGTAGGGAGCTGGGTTTCTGCTAAGATAACGTAGGGAGCTGGGTTTCTACTAAGATAACATAGGGAGCTGGGTTTCTACTAAGATAACGTAGGGAGCTGGGTTTCTACTAAGATAACATAGGGAGCTGGGTTTCTACTAAGATAACGTAGGGAGCTGGGTTTCTACTAAAATAACGTAGGGAGCTGGGTTTACCAAGATAACGTAGGGAGCTGGGTTTCTACTAAGATAACTTAGGGAGTTGGGTTTATGCTAACATAACGTAGGGAATTGGGTTTCTTAGATAATGTAGGAAGCTGGGTTTCTACAGCTGGGTTTCTGCTAAGATAACATAGGGAGCTGGGTTTCTACTAAGATAACATAGGGAGCTGGGTTTCCACTAAGATAACATATGTAGCTGGGTTTCTGCTGAGATAATGTAGGGAGCTGGGTTTCTACTAAGATAACATAGGGAGCTGGGTTTCTGCTAAGATAACACAGGGAGCTGGGTTTCTACTAAGATAATGTAGGGAGCTGGGTTTCTGCTAAGATAACATAGGGAGCTGGGTTTCTGCTAGATAACATAGGGAGCTGGGTTTACTAAGATAACATAGGGAGCTGGGATTCTGCTAAGATGACGTAGGGAGCTGGGATTCTGCTAAGATGACATAGGGAGCTGGGATTCTGCTAAGATGACGTAGGGAGCTGGGTTTCTACTAATATAACGTAGGGAGCTGGGTTTACTAAGATAATGTAGGGAGCTGGGTTTCTACTAAGATAACATATGGAGCTGGGTTTCTACTGAGATGACGTAGGGAGCTGGGTTTCTACTAAGATAACGTAGGGAGCTGGGATTCTGCTAAGATGACGTAGGGAGCTGGGATTCTGCTAAGATAACGTAGGGAGCTGGGTTTACTAAGATAACGTAGGGAGCTGGGTTTCTACTAATATAACGTAGGGAGCTGGGTTTACTAAGATAATGTAGGGAGCTGGGTTTCTACTAAGATAACATAGGGAGCTGGGTTTCTACTAAGATAACATATGGAGCTGGGTTTCTGCTAAGATAATGTAGGAATCTGGGTTTACTAAGATAACGTAGGGAGCTGGGTTTACTAAGATAACGTAGGGAGCTGGGTTTCTACTAAGATAACATAGGGAGCTGGGTTTCTACTAAGATAACGTATGGAGCTGGGTTTCTACTAAGATAACATATGGAGCTGGGTTTCTGCTAAGATAATGTAGGAATCTGGGTTTCTACTAAGATAACCCAGGGAGCTGGGTTTACTAAGATAACATAGGAAGCTGGGCTTACTAAGATAACTTAGGGAGCTGGGTTTACTAAGATAACGTAGGAGGCTGGGTTTTCTAAGATAACGTAGGGAGCTGGGTTTACTAAGATAACGTAGGGAGCTGGGTTTCTACTAATATAACGTAGGGAGCTGGGTTTACTAAGATAATGTAGGGAGCTGGGTTTCTACTAAGATAACATATGGAGCTGGGTTTCTACTAAGATAACATAGGGAGCTGGGTTTCTACTAAGAAAACGTAGGGAGCTGGGTTTACCAAGATAACGTCGGGAGCTGGCTTTCTTAGATAATGTAGGAAGCTAGGTTTCTGCTAAAATAACCTAGGGAGCTGGGTTTCTACTAAGATAACATATGGAGCTGGGTTTACTAAGATAACGTAGGGAGCTGGGTTTACTAAGATAACTTAGGGAGCTGGGTTTACTAAGATAACGTAGGGAGCTGGGTTTACTAAGATAACTTAGGGAGCTGGGTTTCTACTAAGATAACGTAGGGAGTTGGGTTTATGCTAACATAACGTAGGGAATTGGGTTTCTTAGATAATGTGGGGAGCTTGGTTTCTACTAAGATAACGTAGAGAGCTGCGTTTCTTAGATAATGTAGGAATCTGGGTTTCTGCTAAGATAACGTAGGGAGCTCGGTTTCTGCTAAGATAACATATTGAGGTGTGTTTCTTAGATAACGTAGAGAGCTGGGTTTCTACTAAGATAACGTAGGGAGCTGGGTTTCTTAGATAATGTAGCAAAGCTGGGTTTCTGCTAAGATAATGTAGGAAGCTGGGTTTCTGCTAAGATAACGTAGGGAGCTGGGTTTCTACTCTACTGGGTTTCTGCTAAGATAATGTAGGGAGCTGGGTTTCTACTAAGATAACGTAGGGAGCTGGGTTTCTACTAAGATAACCTAGGGAGCTGGGTTTCTACTAAGATAACCTAGGGAGCTGGGTTTCTAGATAACGTATGGAGCTGGGTTTCTACTAAGATAACGTATGGAGCTGGGTTTCTACTGAGATAACGTAGGGAGCTGGGTTTCTGCTAAGATAACATATGGAGCTGGGTTTCTACTAAGATAACGTAGGGAGCTGGGATTCTGCTAAGATGACGTAGGGAGCTGGGATTCTGCTAAGATGACGTAGGGAGCTGGGTTTCTACTAATATAACGTAGGGAGCTGGGTTTACTAAGATAACGTAGGGAGCTGGGATTCTGCTAAGATGACGTAGGGAGCTGGGATTCTGCTAAGATGACGTAGGGAGCTGGGTTTCTACTAATATAACGTAGGGAGCTGGGTTTACTAAGATAATGTAGGGAGCTGGGTTTCTACTAAGATAACATATGGAGCTGGGTTTCTACTGAGATAACGTAGAGAGCTGGGTTTCTACTAAGATAACGTAGGGAGCTGGGTTTCTTAGATAATGTAGCAAAGC
Organism: Oncorhynchus nerka; assembly: GCF_034236695.1. NCBI lineage: Eukaryota > Metazoa > Chordata > Actinopteri > Salmoniformes > Salmonidae > Oncorhynchus > Oncorhynchus nerka. The sequence continues at coordinate 3,954,158 of NC_088403.1, forward strand.
TGGGTTTCTGCTAAGATAATGTAGGAAGCTGGGTTTCTGCTAAGATAACGTAGGGAGCTGGGTTTCTACTAAGATAACGTAGGGAGCTGGGTTTCTGCTAAGATAACGTAGGGAGCTGGGTTTCTACTAAGATAACGTAGGGAGCTGGGTTTCTACTAAGATAACGTAGGGAGCTGGGTTTCTACTAAGATAACCTAGGGAGCTGGGTTTCTACTAAGATAACGTATGGAGCTGGGTTTCTACTAAGATAACGTATGGAGCTGGGTTTCTACTGAGATAACGTAGGGAGCTGGGTTTCTGCTAAGATAACATATGGAGCTGGGTTTCTACTAAGATAACGTAGGGAGCTGGGATTCTGCTAAGATGACGTAGGGAGCTGGGATTCTGCTAAGATGACGTAGGGAGCTGGGTTTCTACTAATATAACGTAGGGAGCTGGGTTTACTAAGATAACGTAGGGAGCTGGGATTCTGCTAAGATGACGTAGGGAGCTGGGATTGGAGCTGGGTTTCTACTAATATAACGTAGGGAGCTGGGTTTACTAAGATAATGTAGGGAGCTGGGTTTCTACTAAGATAACATATGGAGCTGGGTTTCTGCTAATATAACGTAGGGAGCTGGGTTTCTACTAAGATAATGTAGGGACCTGGGTTTCTGCTAAGACAACGTAGGGAGCTGGGTTTCTAATAAGATAACGTAGGGACCTGGGTTTCTGCTAAGATAACATAGGGACCTGGCTTTCTGCTAAGATAACGTAGGGAGTTGGGTTTCTTAGATAATGTTGGGAGCTTGGTTTCTACTAAGATAACGTAGGGAGTTGGGTTTCTTAGATAATGTGGGGAGCTTGGTTTCTACTTTGATAACGTAGAGAGCTGCGCTTCTTAGATAATGTAGGAATCTGGGTTTCTGCTAAGATAACGTAGGGAGCTGTGTTTCTTAGATAACGTAGGGAGCTGGGTTTCTTAGATAATGTAGGAAGCTGGGTTTCTGCTAAGATAACGTAGGGAGCTGGGTTTCTACTAAGATAACGTAGGGAGCTGGGTTTACTAAGATAATGTAGGGAGCTGGGTTTCTACTAAGATAACGTATGGAGCTGGGTTTCTACTAAGATAACGTATGGAGCTGGGTTTCTACTAAGATAACATATGGAGCTGGGTTTCTGCTAAGATAATGTAGGAATCTGGGTTTCTACTAAGATAACCTGGGTTTACTAAGATAACATAGGAGCTGGGTTTACTAAGATAACATAGGAAGCTGGGTTTACTAAGATAACTTAGGGAGCTGGGTTTACTAAGATAACGTAGGGAGCTGGGGCTGGGTTTTCTAAGATAACGTAGGGAGCTGGGTTTACTAAGATAATGTAGGGAGCTGGGTTTCTACTAAGATAACATATGGAGCTGGGTTTACTAAGATAATGTAGGGAGCTGGGTTTCTACCAAGATAACGTAGGGAGCTGGGTTTACTAAGATAACGTAGGGAGCTGGGTTTTCTAAGATAACGTAGGGAGCTGGGTTTACTAAGATAACGTAGGGAGCTGGGTTTTCTAAGATAACGTAGGGAGCTGGGTTTACTAAGATAACGTAGGGAGCTGGGTTTACTAAGATAACGTAGGGAGCTGGGTTTTCTAAGATAACGTAGGGAGCTGGGTTTACTTGTAACAGTATTTTTATTGAAATTTCACAATTTTCACCCATATTAAGAGATACAACAACAGAGACAAAGCACACAGAACAAAGAGAAACAGCCCCCATTAAATATCTACGTGCATATACATACACATACATACATACCCATAAGATATACACATATACATATACCCATGCATATACCCACACATATACATACACATACATACATACCCATACATACACACATATACATATACCCATGCATATACCCACACATATACATACACATACATACATACCCATACATACACACATATACATATACCCATGCATATACCCACACATATACATACACATACATACATACCCATACATACACACATATACATATACCCATGCATATACATACACATATACATACACATACATACATACCCATACATACACACATATACATATACCCATGCATATACCCACACATATACATACACATACATACATACCCATACATACACACATATACATATACCCATGCATATACCCACACATATACATACACATACATACATACCCATACATACACACATATACATATACCCATGCATATACCCACACATATGCATACATACACGCACGCACGCACGCACACACATATACACACCCATACATACGTACACCATTTTCCTCTCCCCGCTCTGTGCTTCTCTCACCCCATCACCATCATTGCGTCCCTCAATACATACATTTTAAACAAACTTACAAACAGAAATTAAACAAAAAAGCTCAGTTTAAACCAAGAGGTTAGGTTCCACACATGGAACGTACAGTGTAGTTCTGAAATACATAGATCCCCGCCGTTCTAAGAGAATCCTTGCAGCATAATAGCTGATACCTCAGGTTCTAGGTCATTTAGATAAGGTTCCCATACTTTGTAGAACTGGTCTGTTTTAGAATGCAATGTACATGTCAGATATTCCAGAGGCACCCATTCAAATAGTATCTTATGCCAGTCTTTAATAGAAGGAACCTTATCACTAATCCACTGTAAAAGGATGTTTTTCCTCGCTGCGAAGGTAAGGATGTTGTAAAGCCTTCTTTTACAGACAGAAGTAACATGCCTACTAGGGAGACCTAACAGTAAAGAAACTGGGTCCAATTCTAGATCAACCCCTAGGATCTTTTCAATTTCTTGCAGGACACCAGACCAGTATCTTTGTATTTTGGTACATGACCATAAACAATGTGTTAGGGTGCCTGTATCAGTTTTGCATTTAAGACACTGAGGGGAAGAGGAAGTGGGGCTAAAAGCATGTCTGCGATTTGGGGATATATGCAATCTGTGTATTATTCTTAATTGGATTGCTCTAGTACGGTGACATATAGATATTGTTTTTGCATATCTCCAAATGTCCTCCCACATCTCTTCGTCAATAGTAACAGACAATTCTTTCTCCCACACTTGTTTCACCCTCTGTGTGTTGACAGCAGAAAAGGACCTTAAAGTATCATAAAACAGACTTACAGACATTTTCCTTTGTGGGAAAAAAGCATTCTTTCAATGACAGACATATCAGGGTTACCAATTAAGGTGGTGCTCTCCAGAATATAATGTCTTACTTGTAGGAAGCGGAAAAAGTCCTGCTTTGGGAGTCGATATTTCTCGACCATCTGCTCAAATGACAACAAAATCTTGTCAGCAAATAAGTCGTTTAGCCTGCGTATGCCCTTATTAAGCCATAAGTTAAAGCCAGCATCCAGCAATCCTGGACTGAAATCTGGGTTGTTAAGAATTGGGGTAAGAGCAGAGGTTAGTTTGGACCTTCCCAGGAAGCGTTGAACTGACCTCCATACTTTGAGTGTGTTAAGTGTAACTGGATTATTGCAGTGTTCTTCTACAGACTTGAAACTTCTGAAAAATAAAAGATCCTGTAAGGGGTATTTTTGAAAGAGAAGTCTCAATGTCTAACCAAATAGAGGAGTCATCATTTGTGATCCAGTCAGAAATATAACAAAGGTGGGCACACCATTGATAGAACTTGATATTGGGCAGGTCCAAGCCGCCCATAGAACTTGGCAGCTGCAATATTGCCATCTTAAGTCTTGGCTTGCGTTTACTCCATATAAAGGAACTTAGCCATCCATTTACATCCTTTATTACCTTATTGGGGAGTAATACTGGGATCATTTGGATTGGGTAAAGTAGTCTAGGTAAAACGTTCATTTTCAGGAGGGATATTCTACCCAACCAAGAAATGGGGAGAGAGTTCCAGCGCTCCAGATCCTGTCTTATTGTATCAAACAAGGGAACAAAATTGGCTTTGTACATTAGCTGGAATTTAGGAGTTACAAATATACCCAGATACATGAAACCTGAGGGAGACCATTTAAAAGGGAAGGGGGGAGAAGTATTAGGTACAGAGTGTAGGCTACTAAGTGGCATAGCCTCTGACTTAGTTAGGTTAATCTTGTAGCCTGAGAATTCACTGAATAATTCAATTATATTAATAAGAGATGTAATTGAAGTCTCGGGACTAGAGATGAATATCAGGACATCATCAGCATACAAGCTTATTTTATGGTGAACATCACCAATGAGCAGCCCCTGTATAGCAGGCGTTACCCTGATGGCCTCGGCCAGTGGTTCCATAACGAGTGCAAAGAGGAGGGGGGATAAAGGACAGCCCTGTCTGGTACCTCTGTGTATAGAGAAGCTATTTGACCGTAGCCCATTAGTTAGGACAGCCCTGTCTGGTACCTCTGTGTATAGAGAAGCTATTTGACCGTAGCCCATTAGTTAGGACAGCCCTGTCTGGTACCTCTGTGTATAGAGAAGCTATTTGACCGTAGCCCATTAGTTAGGACAGCCCTGTCTGGTACCTCTGTGTATAGAGAAGCTATTTGACCGTAGCCCATTAGTTAGGACAGCCCTGTCTGGTACCTCTGTGTATAGAGAAGCTATTTGACCGTAGCCCATTAGTTAGGACAGCCCTGTCTGGTACCTCTGTGTATAGAGAAGCTATTTGACCGTAGCCCATTAGTTAGGACAGCCCTGTCTGGTACCTCTGTGTATAGAGAAGCTATTTGACCGTAGCCCATTAGTAAGGACAGCCCTGTCTGGTACCTCTGTGTATAGAGAAGCTATTTGACCTTAGCCCATTAGTTAGGACAGCCCTGTCTGGTACCTCTGTGTATAGAGAAGCTATTTGACCGTAGCCCATTAGTTAGGACAGCCCTGTCTGGTACCTCTGTGTATAGAGAAGCTATTTGACCGTAGCCCATTAGTAAGGACAGCCCTGTCTGGTACCTCTGTGTATAGAGAAGCTATTTGACCGTAGCCCATTAGTTAGGACAGCCCTGTCTGGTACCTCTGTGTATAGAGAAGCTATTTGACCGTAGCCCATTAGTAAGGACAGCCCTGTCTGGTACCTCTGTGTATAGAGAAGCTATTTGACCGTAGCCCATTAGTAAGGACAGCCCTGTCTGGTACCTCTGTGTATAGAGAAGCTATTTGACCGTAGCCCATTAGTTAGGACAGCCCTGTCTGGTACCTCTGTGTATAGAGAAGCTATTTGACCGTAGCCCATTAGTAAGGACAGCCCTGTCTGGTACCTCTGTGTATAGAGAAGCTATTTGACCGTAGCCCATTAGTAAGGACAGCCCTGTCTGGTACCTCTGTGTATAGAGAAGCTATTTGACCGTAGCCCATTAGTAAGGACAGCCCTGTCTGGTACCTCTGTGTATAGAGAAGCTATTTGACCGTAGCCCATTAGTAAGGACAGCCCTGTCTGGTACCTCTGTGTATAGAGAAGCTATTTGACCGTAGCCCATTAGTTAGGACAGCCCTGTCTGGTACCTCTGTGTATAGAGAAGCTATTTGACCGTAGCCCATTAGTAAGGACAGCCCTGTCTGGTACCTCTGTGTATAGAGAAGCTATTTGACCGTAGCCCATTAGTAAGGACAGCCCTGTCTGGTACCTCTGTGTATAGAGAAGCTATTTGACCGTAGCCCATTAGTAAGGACAGCCCTGTCTGGTACCTCTGTGTATAGAGAAGCTATTTGACCGTAGCCCATTAGTTAGGACAGCCCTGTCTGGTACCTCTGTGTATAGAGAAGCTATTTGACCGTAGCCCATTAGTAAGGACAGCCCTGTCTGGTACCTCTGTGTATAGAGAAGCTATTTGACCGTAGCCCATTAGTAAGGACAGCCCTGTCTGGTACCTCTGTGTATAGAGAAGCTATTTGACCGTAGCCCATTAGTAAGGACAGCCCTGTCTGGTACCTCTGTGTATAGAGAAGCTATTTGACCGTAGCCCATTAGTAAGGACAGCCCTGTCTGGTACCTCTGTGTATAGAGAAGCTATTTGACCGTAGCCCATTAGTTAGGACAGCCCTGTCTGGTACCTCTGTGTATAGAGAAGCTATTTGACCGTAGCCCATTAGTAAGGACAGCCCTGTCTGGTACCTCTGTGTATAGAGAAGCTATTTGACCGTAGCCCATTAGTAAGGACAGCAGCCTGAGGATCATCATATAGAACTTTCACCCATTTTATAAAGTTGTCCCCCAGACCAAATTTATTTAGAGCAAATAATAGGTAAGACCACTCCACACGATCAAATGCTTTCTCAGCATCTAGGGAGAGCACAAGACCATCCACAGCACTTTGTTGGTAGGCTTGAATTACATTAAGAAGCCGCCTGACGTTGTTGCATGACTTACGGCCCCTAATGAAGCCAGTTTGGTCTCCTTTCACAATTAGTGGCAATGAGTCCTCTAATCTTGTGGCTAGAATTTTAGAAAGCAATTTTCTATCCACATTCAGAAGGGAAATTGGTCTGTACGAGGAACAAGACTCTGGACATTTTCCCTTTTTGAGAATAAGTGAAATGTTGGCTTCTCTCAGCGTTTGAGGGAGTTGGTCATTTGAAAATGAGTGGTTAAACATATCACGCAATGGCTCAAGGATCAGGCCATGGAACTCTTTATAGAACTCACTACAAAACCCGTCTGGTCCTGGGGCCTTACCATTTTGCAGATTCTTAATTGCGAACATTATCTCTTCCTTGGTAATAGGGGCATTAAGGAGGGACCTCTGTTCTTCGGAGATAGTAGGGAGCTCAATCTTACCAAAGAAGTTCTCCATTAATTTGGGTGCATCCTTTGGCAGTTCTGAGGCATAAAGGTTTGTATAAAATTTCTTAAATGAGTCACTTATCAATTTATTTTCATATAAATGATTACCATCAGAATCAGTAATAGTAGCAATTGACTGAGAGTCAGCCCTCTTTTTAGCTAGGTATGCCAAGTACTTTCCTGGCTTATCGCCATGTTCATATAGCTTTTGCCTGACAAATCTCATTTTCTTTTCAGCGTCCTGTGTTAGGAGAGAGTCTAGCGTTGATCTAATGACTGATATTTCCTTTAATAGGGCAGGAGTGGGCGTTTTAATGTAGTCCTTCTCTTTAGTTCCTAATTCACCCTCTAACATTTTTTGCTTTTCCCGCTTTTTCCGTCTCTTAGTAGCTGTGTATGACATAATCAGACCCCTGGCAAACGCTTTACAGGTCTCCCAAAGGAGCGAGGGGTTATCTGTTGATTGAGAGTTAATAGAGAAAAATGCTTTAAACTCTGTTATAAAGTATGATGTGAATGTATGGTCTTTAAGAATGGTTGTGTTCAACCTCCAATGTCTTGACCGATTGAATGCCCCGTTGAGTTTTATGTCCAGGATCACCTCAGCATGATCAGATATGACTATGCTTCCTATCCTAGCAGATAAAACAGACTGCAAAGACGTCTTGGGCATAAAAAAATAATCTATTCTAGTCTGACATCCATGAGGTGCAGAGAAAAAGTGAACTCTCTGTTGGAGGGATGGAAAGCTCTCCAGACATCCGCATACCCCAGATCATCACAAATAGCTTTAAGTGACTTAGCTTGAGGAGAGAGTGAAGCTATACCACTGGGAAACTTATCAATAAGGGGTTCAACAAGCAGTTAAAATCTCCTCCAACCACTGCAGTGTCTGAGTTTAAATCTGAAAAGTCTAGAAATGCCTTAGTGAGGAAATCAGGGGGTGAGCAGGGGGAAGTAAATGTTCATCATGGAAATGTTCTGCCCTTGTAAAGTACCATTAATTATAACAAAGCGACCAAATTTATCTTTCACACAATTCAAGACCTTAAGTGGTAAGTTCTTTTCACCAGAATTGCTACACCTCTACTTCTGGATGTAAATGATGAGAAAAACACTTGACCAAACCCTCCTTGTTGTAATTTCAGGTGCTCCTTATCATCCAAATGGGTTTCTTGCAACAGTGCAATATCAATATTTTCTTTTTTCAAAAAAGACAATACTTTCTTCCTCTTAATGGGGTTATGGCTCCCTCTAATGTTCCACGTACATACACGCAGTCTGTTATCTGCCATTGTATCTTGACCATTCAATATTCAGACTGGATCCTACTGTAAAAGTGGGGTGGTACCTTTTTCCATGTGTTGAACTCTCCTCTATCTCACTGAGCATAAACAAAAAATATGAACCCTGAACTCGAACTATACTAAACCCAAAAATTAAACATGTAAAATTCCAAAAGGGGTTTTCCCACTAGCTAACATGCAGGGGATTTCAACTCTCCAATGTAGACTCTTAAGTCCGCATTGCCGCTCAATAGCCTCATCCTTTATATATATGGAAAAGAAAATCAATAGAAGAAGATTGAGGCTCTTCCACCTAAAACCAAGCCTGGGCACCAATATGGATTCACACATATCTCAGCCTGAGCTATAGCGGCTGTTAATTTAGCAAGAAAAATAATAAAGTTACGAATATTACTGAGCCGGAGTACGTGGGGACTCACACCACTGTTTCGTGATCAGATTCAACCAACAATAATAAAGTTATGAATATTACTGAGCCGGAGTACGTGGGGACTCACACCACTGTTTCGTGATCAGATTCAACCAACAATAATAAAGTTACGAATATTACTGAGCCGGAGTACGTGGGGACTCACACCACTGTTTCGTGATCAGATTCAACCAACAATAATAAAGTTACGAATATTACTGAGCCGGAGTACGTGGGGACTCACACCACTGTTTCGTGATCAGATTCAACCAACAATAATAAAGTTACGAATATTACTGAGCCGGAGTACGTGGGGACTCACACCACTGTTTCGTGATCAGATTCAACCAACAATAATAAAGTTATTATTACTGAGCCGGAGTATCACACCACTGTTTCGTGATCAGATTCAACCAAAAATAATTATTCAATGCTGTGCTTAACCACTGTTATTTACCCGAGAGAGTCAATAAACGCAGCAGCCTCTTCAGGTGTGTAGAGCTTTTTAGGTGATCCGTTGACCATAATCTTCAATGTGGCCGGGTACAACAGTGCGTAGTCCATCTTCATTCTCCTGAGTCGAGCCTTCGCCTCATCAAACGCTTTGCGTTTGCTTCGTACAACCGTTGTGGAATAATCATTGAAGAATGAGACCTTTGGACCTTTATGTTGACTACCATCAGAGCCGATGTTTCTAGCCGCATCCATGACTGCGCTGCTTGTCGGTGAAGTTGTGGAACTTTATAACCACCGGCCGTGGGCGTTGATTGGGGCCCGGTATCGGTGCTTGAGAGCGATGGGCTCTGTCCAGCTTCACACGACCAGCCTTAGTGTCCATTTGTAGGTAGCCAGGGATCCATTCCTCAAAGAATTTTACTGAACGTGTCCCTTCAGAATTTTCCGGGAGTCCCACAACACGAATATTGCATCTGCGTCCTCGATTATCCAAGTCGTCAATGTGCTCCGCCATTTCGCGCACCTGTTTCTCAAGTGCTTTTATCTTAGCGTCCATAGATGTAGTTGAAGTTTCCACTGCAGCAATTCTTCCTTCCGCCTCAACAACACGTTTCACAACGCTCTGTATTTCAGCTGAATGGCCTGCTATTGCTTCCAAGACCGTTCTTATCTTAGCATCGATCACTTTAGTAATGTTATCAGTCATCTTTTGAATCATCAGGTCCATTGTGCCCGGGTCCGCAATGGTGTTAGCTTCGCTAACGTTAGCTAGCTCCTCATGCACATCCACAGGGGTGGCGGTTTTGGTCGACTTCTTAGTATTTCTATTGGGCATGTTGTCGGAGATTTTTGCGAAATAGTCGTCAAGACTCATTATATGGTAACTTATTTAGCCAATTCTACCACTTTTTCAAGCTAGGAGATTAATGTAAGAATATAAATTTACGAATGCCACGAGAGCTCGCTGAAACACCGTGTTCTCTCTACGGCGCCATTTTGTCCCCCCGAGCTGGGTTTACTAAGATAACGTAGGGAGCTGGGTTTACTAAGATAACGTAGGGAGCTGGGTTTCTACTAATATAACGTAGGGAGCTGGGTTTCTACTAAGATAACATATGGAGCTGGGTTTACTAAGATAACGTAGGGAGCTGGGTTTACTAAGATAATGTAGGGAGCTGGGTTTCTACTAAGATAACATATGGAGCTGGGGTTATACTAAGATAACGTAGGGAGCTGGGATTCTGCTAAGATAACGTAGGGAGCTGGGTTTCTGCTAAGATAACGTAGGGAGCTGGGTTTCTACTAAGATAACGTAGGGAGCTGGGTTTCTACTAAGATAACGTAGGGAGCTGGGTTTCTACTAAGATAACATAGGGAGCTGGGTTTCTACTAAAATAACATAGGGAGCTGGGTTTACCAAGATAACGTAGGGAGCTGGGTTTACTAAGATAACGTAGGGAGTTGGGTTTATGCTAAGATAACGTAGGGAATTGGGTTTCTTAGATAACGTAGGGAGCTGGGTTTCTACTAAAGATAACGTAGGGAGCTGGTTTCTAAGATAATGTAGGAATCTGGGTTTCTGCTAAGATAACGTAGGGAGCTGGGTTTCTAAGATAACAGGGAGCTGGGTTTCTACTAAGATAACATAGGAGCTGGGTTTCTAACGTAGATAACGATAGGGAGCTGGGTTTCTACTAAGATAACGTAGGGAGCTGGGTTTCTTAGAAGATAACGTAGGGAGCTGGGTTTCTGCTAAGATAATGTAGGGAGCTGGGTTTCTAACATAGGGAGCTGGGTTTACTAAGATAACGTAGGGAGCTGGGTTTCTAACGTAGGGAGCTGGGTTTACTAAGATAACGTAGGGAGCTGGGTTTCTACTAAGATAACGTAGGGAGCTGGGTTTCTACTAAGATAACGTAGGGGGAGCTGGGTTTCTTAGATAATGTTGGGAGCTTGGGTTTCTACTAAGATAATGTAGGGAGCTGGGTTTCTACTAAGATAACGTAGGAGCTGGGTTTCTGCTAAGATAACGTAGGGAGCTGGGTTTCTGCTAAGATAACGTAGGGAGCTGTGTTTCTTAAGATAACGTAGGGAGCTGGGTTTCTGCTAAGATAACATAGGGAAATGGGTTTACTAAGATAACGTGGGGAGCTGGGTTTCTACTAAGATAACGTAGGGAGCTGGGTTTCTACTAAGATAACGTAGGGAGCTGGGTTTACTAAGATAACGTAGGGGAGCTGGGTTTACTAAGATAACGTAGGGAGCTGGGTTTACATAGATAACGTAGGGAGCTGGGTTTACTAAGATAACGTAGGGAGCTGGGTTTCTTAGATAATGTAGGAAGCTGGGTTTCTGCTAAGATAACCTAGGGAGCTGGTTTTCTACTAAGAAAACGTAGGGACCTGGGTTTCTGCTAAGATAACGTAGGTAGCTGGGTTTCCACTAAGATAACATATGTAGCTGGGTTTCTGCTAAGATAATGTAGGGAGCTGGGTTTCTACTAAGATAACGTAGGGAGCTGGGTTTCTGCTAAGATAACATAGGGAGCTGGGTTTCTACTAAGATAACGTAGGGAGCTGGGTTTCTGCTAAGATAACATAGGGAGCTGGGTTTCTGCTAAGATAACTGGGTTTCTAGATAACGGGGAGCTGGGTTTCTGCTAAGATAACGTAGGGAGCTGGGTTTCTACTAAGATAACGTAGGGAGCTGGGTTTCTACTAAGATAACGTAGGGAGCTGGGTTTCTACTAAGATAACGTAGGGAGCTGGGTTTCTACTAAGATAACGTAGGGAGTTGGGTTTCTTAGATAATGTTGGGAGCTTGGTTTCTACTAAGATAATGTAGGGAGCTAGGTTTCTACTAAGATAATGTAGGAAGCTGGGTTTCTGGTAAGATAACGTAGGGAGCTGTGTTTCTTAGATAACGTAGGGACTGTGTTTCTGCTAAGATAACGTTTCTGCTAAGGGAGGGAGCTGTGTTTCTGCTAAGATAACGTAGGGAGCTGGGTTTCTGCTAAGATAACGTACTAAGGAGCTGGGTTTCTACTAAGATAACGTAGGGAGCTGGGTTTCTACTAAGATAACGTAGGGAGCTGGGTTTCTACTAAGATAACATAGGGAGCTGGGTTTACCAAGATAACGTAGGGAGCTGGGTTTACCAAGATAACGTAGGGAGCTGGGTTTCTACTAAGATAACATAGGGAGCTGGGTTTCTACTAAGATAACGTAGGGAGCTGGGTTTACTAAGATAACGTAGGGAGCTGGGTTTCTACTAAGATAACGTAGGAGCTGGGTTTACTAAGATCTACTAAGATAACATAGGGAGCTGGGTTTCTGCTAATAACATAGAGCTAACTAAGATAACGGGGAGCTGGGTTTCTGCTAAAGATAACGTAGGGAGCTGGGTTTACTAAAGATAACGTAGGGAGCTGGGTTTACTAAGATAACGTAGGGAGCTGGGTTTTACTAAGATAACGTAGGGAGCTGGGCTTACTAAGATAACTGGTTTCTAGGGGGAGCTGGGTTTACTAAGATAATGTAGGGAGTTGGGTTTACTAAGATAACGTAGGGAGCTGGGTTTACTAAGATAACGTAGGGAGCTGGGTTTACTAAGATAACGTAGGGAGCTGGGTTTCTACTAAGATAACGTAGGGAGCTGGGTTTCTGCTATGATAACGTAGGGAGCTGGCTTTCTTAGATAATGTAGGATGCTAGGTTTCTGCTAAGATAACGTAGGGAGCTGGGTTTCTACTAAGATAACAGGGAGCCGGGTTTCTACTAAGATAACATATGGAGCCGGGGTTCTACTAAGATAACATAGGGGTTTAGCTAACGTAGGTTTTCTACTAAGATAACGTAGGCAGCTGGGTTTCTACTAAGATAACGTAGGGAGCTGGGTTTACTAAGATAACGTAGGGAGCTGGGTTTACTAAGATAACGTAGGGAGCTGGGTTTACTAAGATAACGTAGGAAGCTGGGTTTACTAAGATAACTTAGGGAGCTGGGTTTCTACTAAGATAACGTAGGGAGCTGGGTTTCTGCTAGATAACATAGGGAGCTGGGTTTACTAAGATAACGTAGGGAGCTGGGTTTCTGCTAGATAACATAGGGAGCTGGGTTTACTAAGATAACGTAGGGAGCTGGGTTTACTAAGATAACGTAGGGAGCTGGGTTTACTAAGATAACGTAGGGAGCTGGGTTTACTAAGATAACGTAGGGAGCTGGGTTTCTACTAGATAACATATGGAGCTGGGTTTCTTAGATAACGGGGAGCTGGGTTTACTAAGATAACGTAGGGAGCTGGGTTTCTGCTAAGATAACGTACTGGGTTTCTTAAGATAACGTAGGGAGCTGGGTTTACTAAGATAACTTAGGGAGCTGGGTTTACTAAGATAACGTAGGGAGTTGGGTTTCTGCTAGATAACATAGGGAGCTGGGTTTACTAAGATAACGTAGGGAGCTGGGTTTCTGCTAGATAACATATGGAGCTGGGTTTACTAAGATAACGTAGGGAGCTGGGTTTACTAAGATAACTTAGGGAGCTGGGTTTCTACTAAGATAACGTAGGGAGTTGGGTTTCTTAGATAATGTGGGGAGCTTGGTTTCTACTTTGATAACGTAGAGAGCTGCGCTTCTTAGATAATGTAGGAATCTGGGTTTCTGCTAAGATAACGTAGGGAGCTGTGTTTCTTAGATAACGTAGGGAGCTGGGTTTCTTAGATAATGTAGGAAGCTGGGTTTCTGCTAAGATAACGTAGGGAGCTGGGTTTCTACTAAGATAACGTAGGGAGCTGGGTTTCTTAGATAATGTTGGGAGCTTGGTTTCAACTAAGATAATGTAGGGAGCTAGGTTTCTACTAAGATAACGTAAGGACCTGGGTTTCTGCTAAGATAACGTAGGGAGCTGGGTTTCTGCTAAGATAACGTATTGTGCTGTGTTTCTTAGATAACGTAGGGAGCTGGGTTTCTGCTAGATAACATAGGGAAATGGGTTTACTAAGATAACGTAGGGAGCTGGGTTTCTACTAATATAATGTAGGGAGCTGGGTTTCTACTAATATAACGTAGGGAGCTGGGTTTACATAGATAACGTAGGGAGCTGGGTTTACTAAGATAACGTAGAGAGCTGGGTTTCTTAGATAATGTAAGGAGCTGGGTTTACTAAGATAACGTAGGGAGCTGGGTTTCTGCTAAGATAACCTAGGGAGCTGGATTTCTACTAAGATAACGTAGGGAGCTGGGTTTCTGCTAAGATAACGTAGGGAGCTGGGTTTCTACTAAGACAACGTAGGGAGCTGGGTTTCTAATAAGATAACGTAGGGACCTGGGTTTCTGCTAAGATAACATAGGGACCTGGCTTTCTGCTATGATAACGTAGGGACCTGGGTTTCTGCTAAAATAATGTAGGGAGCTGGGTTTCTACTAAGATAACGTAGGGAGTTGGGTTTCTTAGATAATGTGGGGAGCTTGGTTTCTACTTTGATAACGTAGGGAGCTGGGTTTCTGCTAGATAACATAGGGAGCTGGGTTTACTAAGATAACGTAGGGAGCTGGGTTTCTGCTAGATAACATAGGGAGCTGGGTTTACTAAGATAACGTAGGGAGCTGGGTTTACTAAGATAACTTAGGGAGCTGGGTTTCTACTAAGATAACGTAGGGAGTTGGGTTTCTTAGATAATGTAGGGAGCTTGGTTTCTACTAAGATAACGTAGGGAGCTGGGTTTACTTAGATAATGTAGGAATCTGGGTTTCTGCTAAGATAACGTAGGGAGCTGGGTTTCTTAGATAACGTAGGGAGCTGGGTTTCTTAGATAATGTAGGAGCTGGGTTTCTGGGTTTCTAAGATAATGTAGGGAGCTGGGTTTCTACTAAGATAACGATAACGTAGGGAGCTGGGTTTCTTAGATAATGTTGGGAGCTTGGTTTCAAGATAACTTTCAAAGATAATGTAGGGAGCTAGGTTTCTATAATGTAGGGAGCTAGGTTTCTACTAAGATAACGTAGGGAGCTGGGTTTCTAAGATAAGATAACGTAGGGAGCTGGGTTTCTACTAAGATAACGTAGGGAGCTGGGTTTCTGCTAAGATAACGTAGGGAGCTGGGTTTACTAAGATAACGATAACGGGTTTCTGCTAGGGAGCTGGGTTTCTGCTAAGATAACGTAGGGAGCTGGGTTTCTAAGATAACTAAGATAACGTAGGGAGCTGGGTTTCTGCTAAGATAACGTAGGGAGCTGGGTTTCTACTAAGATAACGTAGGGAGCTTAGATAATGTGGGGAGCTTTTTCTACTAAGATAACGTAGGAGCTGGGTTTCTAAGATAACGTAGGGAGCTTTTTAAGATAATGTAGGGAGCTCTGGGTTTAAGATAACTGGGTTTCTAAGATAACGTAGGGAGCTGTGTTTCTAGATAACGTAGGGAGCTGGGTTTCTTAGATAATGTAGGAAGCTGGGTTTCTGCTAAGATAACGTAGGGAGCTGGGTTTCTACTAAGATAACGTAGGGAGCTGGGTTTCTTAGATAATGTTGGGAGCTGGGTTTTGCTAGATAACATAGGGAAATGGGTTTACTAAGATAACGTAGGGAGCTGGGTTTCTACTAAGATAAACGTAGGGAGCTGGGTTTCTACTAAGATAACGTAGGGAGCTGGGTTTCTGCTAAGATAACGTAGGGAGCTGGGTTTACTAAGATAACGTAGGGAGCTGGGTTTACTAGATAACATAGGGAGCTGGGTTTACTAAGATAACGTAGGGAGCTGGGTTTCTTAGATAATGTAGGAGCTGGGTTTCTGCTAAGATAACCTAGGGAGCTGGGTTTCTACTAAGATAATGTAGGGACCTGGGTTTCTGCTAAGATAACGTAGGGAGCTGGTTTCTACTAAGATAATGTAGGGACCTGGGTTTCTGCTAAGATAACGTAGGGAGCTGGGTTTCTTAGATAACGTAGGAGCTGGGTTTCTGCTAAGATAACCTAGGGAGCTGGGTTTCCACTAAGATAACGTAGGGAGCTGGGTTTCTGCTAGATAACATAGGGAGCTGGGTTTACTAAGATAACGTAGGGAGCTGGGTTTCTGCTAAGATAACGTAGGGAGCTGGGTTTCTACTAAGATAACGTAGGGAGCTGGGTTTCTACTAAGATAACGTAGGGAGCTGGGTTTCTACTAAGATAACGTAGGGAGCTGGGTTTCTAATAAGATAACGTAGGGACCTCTGCTTAACATAGGGACCTGGGTTTTTCTGCTAAGATAACGTAGGGAGCTGGGTTTCTACTAAGATAACGTAGGGAGCTGGGTTTCTACTAAGATAACGTAGGGAGCTGGGTTTACTAAGATAACGTAGGGAGCTAAGATAACGTAGGGAGCTGGGTTTCTACTAAGATAACGTAGGGAGTTGGGTTTCTTAGATAATGTTGGGAGCTTGGTTTCTACTAAGATAATGTAGGGAGCTAGGTTTCTACTAAGATAATGTAGGAAGCTGGGTTTCTGCTAAGATAACGTAGGGAGCTGTGTTTCTTAGATAACGTAGGGACCTGTGTTTCTGCTAAGATAACGTAGGGACCTGTGTTTCTGCTAAGATAACGTAGGGAGCTGGGTTTCTACTAAGATAACGTAGGGAGCTGGGTTTCTACTAAGATAACGTGGGTTTCTAGATAACGGGGAGCTGGGTTTCTACTAAGATAACGTAGGGAGCTGGGTTTCTACTAAGATAACATAGGGAGCTGGGTTTCTACTAAGATAACGTAGGGAGCTGGGTTTCTGCTAAGATAACGTAGGGAGCTGGGTTTACTAACGTAGGGAGCTGGGTTTACTAAGATAACGTAGGGAGCTGGGTTTACTAAGATAACGTAGGGAGCTGGTTTACTAAGATAACGTAGGGAGCTGTGTTTACTAAGATAACGTAGGAAGCTGGGCTTACTAAGATAACTTAGGGAGCTGGGTTTACTAAGATAATGTAGGGAGTTGGGTTTACTAAGATAACGTAGGGAGCTGGGTTTACTAAGATAACGTAGGGAGCTGGGTTTACTAAGATACCGTAGGGAGCTGGGTTCACTAAGATAATGTAGGGAGCTGGGTTTCTGCTATGATAACGTAGGGAGCTGGCTTTCTTAGATAATGTAGGATGCTAGGTTTCTGCTAAGATAACGTAGGGAGCTGGGTTTCTACTAAGATAACAGGGAGCCGGGTTTCTACTAAGATAACATATGGAGCCGGGGTTCTACTAAGATAACATAGGGAGCTGGGTTTACCAAGATAACGTAGGCAGCTGGGTTTCTACTAAGATAACGTAGGGAGCTGGGTTTACTAAGATAACGTAGGGAGCTGGGTTTACTAAGATAACGTAGGGAGCTGGGTTTACTAAGATAACGTAGGGAGCTGGGTTTACTAAGATAACGTAGGGAGCTGGGTTTACTAAGATAACGTAGGGAGCTGGGTTTACTAAGATAACGTAGGGAGCTGGGTTTCTACTAAGATAACGTAGGGAGTTGGGTTTCTGCTAGATAACATAGGGAGCTGGGTTTACTAAGATAACGTAGGGAGCTGGGTTTCTAAGATAATAGATAACATATGGAGCTGGGTTTACTAAGATAACGTAGGGAGCTGGGTTTACTAAGATAACTTAGGGAGCTGGGTTTCTACTAAGAGAACGTAGGGAGTTGGGTTTCTTAGATAATGTGGGGAGCTTGGTTTCTACTTTGATAACGTAGAGAGCTGCGATAATGTAGAATCTGGGTTTCTGCTAAGATAACGTAGGAATCTGGGTTTCTGCTAAGATAACGTAGGGAGCTGGGTTTCTTAGATAACGTAGGGAGCTGGGTTTCTAGATAATGTAGGAGCTGGGTTTCTGCTAAGATAACGTAGGGAGCTGGGTTTCTACTAAGATAACGTTGGGAGCTGGGTTTCTTAGATAATGAGCTTGGTTTCAACTAAGATAATGTAGGGAGCTAGGTTTCTACTAAGATAACGTAAGGACCTGGGTTTCTGCTAAGATAACGTAGGGAGCTGGGTTTCTGCTAAGATAACGTATTGTGCTGTGTTTCTTAGATAACGTAGGGAGCTGGGTTTCTGCTAGATAACATAGGGAAATGGGTTTACTAAGATAACGTAGGGAGCTGGGTTTCTACTAATATAATGTAGGGAGCTGGGTTTCTACTAATATAACGTAGGGAGCTGGGTTTACTAAGATAACGTAGGGAGCTGGGTTTACTAAGATAACGTAGGGAGCTGGGTTTACTAACGATAACTGTAGGGAGCTGGGTTTACTAAGATAACGTAGGGAGCTGGGTTTCTTAGATAATGTAGGAGCTGGGTTTACTAAGATAACGTAGGAGCTGGGTTTCTGGGTTTCTACTAGATAACTGGGTGGGTTTACTAAGATAACGTAGGGAGCTGGGTTTAGATAACGTAGGGAGCTGGGTTTCTGCTAAGATAACCTAGGGAGCTGGATTTCTACTAAGATAACGTAGGGAGCTGGGTTTCTGCTAAGATAACGTAGGGAGCTGGGTTTCTACTAAGATAATGTAGGGACCTGGGTTTCTGCTAAGACAACGTAGGGAGCTGGGTTTCTAATAAGATAACGTAGGGACCTGGGTTTCTGCTAAGATAACATAGGGACCTGGCTTTCTGCTAAGATAACGTAGGGACCTGGGTTTCTGCTAAAATAATGTAGGGAGCTGGGTTTCTACTAAGATAACGTAGGGAGTTGGGTTTCTTAGATAATGTGGGGAGCTTGGTTTCTACTTTGATAACGTAGAGAGCTGCGCTTCTTAGATAATGTAGGAATCTGGGTTTCTGCTAAGATAACGTAGGGAGCTGTGTTTCTTAGATAACGTAGGGAGCTGGGTTTCTTAGATAATGTAGGAAGCTGGGTTTCTGCTAAGATAACGTAGGGAGCTGGGTTTCTACTAAGATAACGTAGGGAGCTGGGTTTCTTAGATAATGTTGGGAGCTGGATTTTGCTAGATAACATAGGGAAATGGGTTTACTAAGATAACGTAGGGAGGTGGGTTTCTACTAATATAACGTAGGGAGCTGGGTTTCTACTAATATAACGTAGGGAGCTGGGTTTACTAAGATAACGTAGGGAGCTGGGTTTACTAAGATAACGTAGGGAGCTGGGTTTACATAGATAACATAGGGAGCTGGGTTTACTAAGATAACGTAGGGAGCTGGGTTTCTTAGATAATGTAGGAAGCTGGGTTTCTGCTAAGATAACCTAGGGAGCTGGGTTTCTACTAAGAAAATGTAGGGACCTGGGTTTCTGCTAAGATAACGTAGGGAGCTTGGTTTCTACTAAGATAATGTAGGGACCTGGGTTTCTGCTAAGACAACGTAGGGAGCTGGGTTTCTTAGATAATGTAGGAAGCTGGGTTTCTGCTAAGATAACCTAGGGAGCTGGGTTTCCACTAAGATAACGTAGGGAGCTGGATTTCTACTAAGATAACGTAGGGAGCTGGGTTTCTGCTAAGATAACATAGGGAGCTGGGTTTCTACTAAGATAACGTAGGGAGCTGGGTTTCTGCTAAGATAACGTAGGGAGCTTGGTTTCTACTAAGATAATGTAGGGACCTGGGTTTCTGCTAAGACAACGTAGGGAGCTGGGTTTCTAATAAGATAACGTAGGGACCTGGGTTTCTGCTAAGATAACATAGGGACCTGGCTTTCTGCTAAGATAACGTAGGGAGCTGGGTTTCTACTAAGATAACGTAGGGAGCTGGGTTTCTACTAAGATAACGTAGGGAGCTGGGTTTCTACTAAGATAACGTAGGGAGCTGGGTTTCTACTAAGATAACGTAGGGAGTTGGGTTTCTTAGATAATGTTGGGAGCTTGGTTTCTACTAAGATAATGTAGGGAGCTAGGTTTCTACTAAGATAATGTAGGAAGCTGGGTTTCTGCTAAGATAACGTAGGGAGCTGTGTTTCTTAGATAACGTAGGGACCTGTGTTTCTGCTAAGATAACGTAGGGACCTGTGTTTCTGCTAAGATAACGTAGGGAGCTGGGTTTCTACTAAGATAACGTACGGAGCTGGGTTTCTACTAAGATAACGTAGGGAGCTGGGTTTCTACTAAGATAACGTAGGGAGCTGGGTTTCCACTAAGATAACATAGGGAGCTGGGTTTCTACTAAGATAACATAGGGAGCTGGGTTTCTGCTAAGATAACATAGGGAGCTGGGTTTACTAAGATAACGTAGGGAGCTGGGTTTCTGCTAAGATAACGTAGGGAGCTGGGTTTACTAAGATAACGTAGGGAGCTGTGTTTACTAAGATAACGTAGGGAGCTGTGTTTACTAAGATAACGTAGGAAGCTGGGCTTACTAAGATAACTTAGGGAGCTGGGTTTACTAAGATAATGTAGGGAGTTGGGTTTACTAAGATAACGTAGGGAGCTGGGTTTACTAAGATAACGTAGGGAGCTGGGTTTACTAAGATAACGTAGGGAGCTGGGTTCACTAAGATAATGTAGGGAGCTGGGTTTCTGCTATGATAACGTAGGGAGCTGGCTTTCTTAGATAATGTAGGATGCTAGGTTTCTGCTAAGATAACGTAGGGAGCTGGGTTTCTACTAAGATAACAGGGAGCCGGGTTTCTACTAAGATAACATATGGAGCCGGGGTTCTACTAAGATAACATAGGGAGCTGGGTTTACCAAGATAACGTAGGCAGCTGGGTTTCTGCTAGATAACATAGGGAGCTGGGTTTACTAAGATAACGTAGGGAGCTGGGTTTCTACTAATATAACGTAGGGAGCTGGGTTTACTAAGATAACGTAGGGAGCTGGGTTTACTAAGATAACGTAGGGAGCTGGGTTTACTAAGATAACGTAGGAAGCTGGGTTTACTAAGATAACTTAGGGAGCTGGGTTTCTACTAAGATAACGTAGGGAGCTGGGTTTCTGCTAGATAACATAGGGAGCTGGGTTTACTAAGATAACGTAGGGAGCTGGGTTTACTAAGATAACTTAGGGAGCTGGGTTTCTACTAAGATAACGTAGGGAGTTGGGTTTCTTAGATAATGTGGGGAGCTTGGTTTCTACTAGATAACTGGGAGCTGGGTTTCTTAGATAATGTAGGAATCTGGGTTTCTGCTAAGATAACGTAGGGAGCTGTGTTTCTTAGATAACGTAGGGAGCTGGGTTTCTTAGATAATGTAGGAAGCTGGGTTTCTGCTAAGATAACGTAGGGAGCTGGGTTTCTACTAAGATAACGTAGGGAGCTGGGTTTCTTAGATAATGTTGGGAGCTTGGTTTCAACTAAGATAATGTAGGGAGCTAGGTTTCTACTAAGATAACGTAAGGACCTGGGTTTCTGCTAAGATAACGTAGGGAGCTGGGTTTCTGCTAAGATAACGTATTGTGCTGTGTTTCTTAGATAACGTAGGGAGCTGGGTTTCTGCTAGATAACATAGGGAAATGGGTTTACTAAGATAACGTAGGGAGCTGGGTTTCTACTAATATAATGTAGGGAGCTGGGTTTCTACTAATATAACGTAGGGAGCTGGGTTTACTAAGATAACGTAGGGAGCTGGGTTTACTAAGATAACGTAGGGAGCTGGGTTTACATAGATAACGTAGGGAGCTGGGTTTACTAAGATAACGTAGGGAGCTGGGTTTCTTAGATAATGTAGGAAGCTGGGTTTACTAAGATAACGTAGGGAGCTGGGTTTACTAAGATAACGTAGGGAGCTGGGTTTCTGCTAAGATAACCTAGGGAGCTGGATTTCTACTAAGATAACGTAGGGAGCTGGGTTTCTGCTAAGATAACGTAGGGAGCTGGGTTTCTACTAAGATAATGTAGGGACCTGGGTTTCTGCTAAGACAACGTAGGGAGCTGGGTTTCTAATAAGATAACGTAGGGACCTGGGTTTCTGCTAAGATAACATAGGGACCTGGCTTTCTGCTATGATAACGTAGGGACCTGGGTTTCTGCTAAAATAATGTAGGGAGCTGGGTTTCTACTAAGATAACGTAGGGAGTTGGGTTTCTTAGATAATGTGGGGAGCTTGGTTTCTACTTTGATAACGTAGGGAGTTGGGTTTCTGCTAAGATAACGTAGGGAGCTGGGTTTCTGCTAGATAACATAGGGAGCTGGGTTTACTAAGATAACGGGCTGGGTTTCTGCTAGGGTAGGGAGCTGGGTTTACTAAGATAACGTTGGGTTTCTTAGGGAGCTGGGTTTCTACTAAGATAACGTAGGGAGCTGGGTTTCTACTAAGGGAGTTGGGTTTCTTAGATAATGTGGGGAGCTTGGTTTCTACTTAACGTGATAACGATAATGTAGGAGCTGGGTTTCTTAGATAATGTAGGAGCTGGGTTTCTGCTAAGATAACGTAGGGAGCTGGGTTTCTGCTAAGATAACGTAGGGAGCTGGGTTTCTACTAATATAATGTAGGGAGCTGGGTTTCTACTAATAACATAACGAGCTGGGTTTACTAAGATAACGTAGGGAGCTGGGTTTACTAAGATAACGTAGGGAGCTGGGTTTACATAGATAACGTAGGGAGCTGGGTTTACTAAGATAACGTAGGGAGCTGGGTTTCTTAGATAATGTAGGAAGCTGGGTTTACTAAGATAACGTAGGGAGCTGGGTTTACTAAGATAACGTAGGGAGCTGGGTTTCTGCTAAGATAACCTAGGGAGCTGGATTTCTACTAAGATAACGTAGGGAGCTGGGTTTCTGCTAAGATAACGTAGGGAGCTGGGTTTCTGCTAAGATAACGTAGGGAGCTGGGTTTCTACTAAGATAATGTAGGGACCTGGGTTTCTGCTAAGACAACGTAGGGAGCTGGGTTTCTAATAAGATAACGTAGGGACCTGGGTTTCTGCTAAGATAACATAGGGACCTGGCTTTCTGCTAAAATAATGTAGGGAGCTGGGTTTCTACTAAGATAACGTAGGGAGTTGGGTTTCTTAGATAATGTGGGGAGCTTGGTTTCTACTTTGATAACGTAGAGAGCTGCGCTTCTTAGATAATGTAGGAATCTGGGTTTCTGCTAAGATAACGTAGGGAGCTGTGTTTCTTAGATAACGTAGGGAGCTGGGTTTCTTAGATAATGTAGGAAGCTGGGTTTCTGCTAAGATAACGTAGGGAGCTGGGTTTCTACTAAGATAACGTAGGGAGCTGGGTTTCTTAGATAATGTTGGGAGCTTGGTTTCAACTAAGATAATGTAGGGAGCTAGGTTTCTACTAAGATAACGTAGGTTTCTGCTAAGATAACGTAGGGAGCTGGGTTTCTGATAACGTTTCTGGGTTTCTAGATAACATAGGGAGCTGGATTTTGCTAGATAACATAGGGAAATGGGTTTACTAAGATAACGTAGGGAGCTGGGTTTCTACTAATATAACGTAGGGAGCTGGGTTTCTACTAATATAACGTAGGGAGCTGGGTTTACTAAGATAACGTAGGGAGCTGGGTTTACTAAGATAACGTAGGGAGCTGGGTTTACATAGATAACATAGGGAGCTGGGTTTACTAAGATAACGTAGGGAGCTGGGTTTCTTAGATAATGTAGGAAGCTGGGTTTCTGCTAAGATAACCTAGGGAGCTGGGTTTCTACTAAGAAAATGTAGGGACCTGGGTTTCTGCTAAGATAACGTAGGGAGCTTGGTTTCTACTAAGATAATGTAGGGACCTGGGTTTCTGCTAAGACAACGTAGGGAGCTGGGTTTCTTAGATAATGTAGGAAGGTGGGTTTCTGCTAAGATAACCTAGGGAGCTGGGTTTCCACTAAGATAACGTAGGGAGCTGGATTTCTACTAAGATAACGTAGGGAGCTGGGTTTCTGCTAAGATAACTGGGTTTCTGCTAAGATAACCTAGGGAGCTGGGATAACCTTGGGTTTCTACTAAGATAACGTAGGGAGCTGGGTTTCTGCTAAGATAACGTAGGGAGCTTGGTTTCTACTAAGATAATGTAGGGACCTGGGTTTCTGCTAAGACAACGTAGGGAGCTGGGTTTCTAATAAGATAACGTAGGGACCTGGGTTTCTGCTAAGATAACATAGGGACCTGGCTTTCTGCTAAGATAACGTAGGGATCTGGGTTTCTGCTAAGATAACCTAGGGAGCTGGGTTTCTACTAAGAAAACGTAGGGACCTGGGTTTCTGCTAAGATAACGTAGGGAGCTGGATTTCTACTAAGATAACGTAGGGAGCTGGGTTTCTGCTAAGATAACATAGGGAGCTGGGTTTCTACTAAGATAACGTAGGGAGCTGTGTTTCTGCTAAGATAACGTAGGGAGCTTGGTTTCTACTAAGATAATGTAGGGACCTGGGTTTCTGCTAAGACAACGTAGGAAGCTGGGTTTCTAATAAGATAACGTAGGGACCTGGGTTTCTGCTAAGATAACATAGAGACCTGGCTTTCTGCTAAGATAACATAGGGACCTGGGTTTCTGCTAAGATAATGTAGGGAGCTGGGTTTCTACTAAGATAACGTAGGGAGCTGGGTTTCTGCTAAGATAACGTAGGGAGCTGGGTTTCTACTAAGATAACGTAGGGAGCTGGGTTTACTAAGATAACGTAGGGAGCTGGGTTTACTAAGATAACTTAGGGAGCTGGGTTTACATAGATAACGTAGGGAGCTGGGTTTACTAAGATAACGTAGAGAGCTGGGTTTCTTAGATAATGTAGGAAGCTGGGTTTCTGCTAAGATAACCTAGGGAGCTGGGTTTCTACTAAGATAACGTAGGGAGTTGGGTTTACTAAGATAACATAGGGACCTGGGTTTCTGCTAAGATAATGTAGGGAGCTGGGTTTCTACTAAGATAACGTAGGGAGCTGGGTTTCTTCTAAGATACCGTAGGGACCTGGGTTTCTGCTAAGATAACGTAGGGAGCTGGTTTTCCACTAAGATAACGTAGGGAGCTGGGTTTCTGCTAAGATAACATAGGGAGCTGGTTTTCTACTAAGATAACGTAGGGAGCTGGGTTTCTACTAAGATAACGTAGGGAGCTGGGTTTCTACTAAGATAACGTAGGGAGCTGGGTTTCTTAGATAATGTAGGCAGCTGGGTTTCTGCTAAGATAACATAGGGAGCTGGTTTTCTACTAAGATAACGTAGGGAGCTGGGTTTCTACTAAGATAACGTAGGGAGCTGGGTTTCTACTAAGATAACGTAGGGAGCTGGGTTTCTTAGATAATGTAGGCAGCTGGGTTTCTGCTAAGATAACATAGGGAGCTGGGTTTCTACTAAGGTAACATAGGGAGCTGGATTTCTACTAAGATAACGTAGGGAGCTGGGTTTCTACTAAGATAATGTAGGAAGCTGGGTTTCTGCTAAGATAACATAGGGAGCTGGGTTTCTACTAAGATAACGTAGGGAGGTGGGTTTCTACTAAGATGTCGTAGGGAGCTGGGTTTCTACTAGATAACTTAGGGAAATGGGTTTCTGCTACATAACTTAGGGAATTGTTTTAACCAAGGGTCATTTAGCTATTTCATTAGAAAGTATTGTTCCTTTGTAGGTTATAAATTAATTTGATGAAACACTGAATTTGGCCTTACTGCTATTAACCATGGAAATCCATTGAATCACAGATTCATGGGAAAACATGAATACAGGAAGTATCTTTGAAGTGTCTGAGAGATACAATAACTTTACTACAACACGACTCCCTCTACCTCCTCTCCTTCCTCTCTCTGCCTCCTCTCCTTCCTCTCTGCCTCCTCTCCTTCCTCCCTCTGCCTCCTCTCCTTCCTCTCTCTGCCTCCTCTCTGCCTCCTCTCCTTTGTCTCTGTGCCTCCTCTCCTTCCTCTCTCTGCCTCCACTCCTTCCTCCCTCTGCCTCCTCTCCTTGCTCTCCGCCTCCTCTCCTTTGTCTCTCTGCCTCCTCTCCTTCCTCACTCTGCCTCCTCTCCTTCCTCCCTCTGTCTCCTCTCCTTCCTCTCTCTGCCTCCTCTCCTTACTCTCTCTGCCTCCTCTCCTTCCTCCCTCTGCCTCCTCTCCTTCCTCTCTCTGCCTCCTCTCCTTCGTCTCTGCCTCCTCTCCTTCCTCTCTCTGCCTCCTCTCCTTTGTCTCGCTGCCTTCTCTCCTTCCTCCCTCTGCCTCCTCTCCTTCCTCTCTCTGCCTCCTCTCCTGCCTCCTCTCCTTCCTCTCTCTTCCTCCTCTCCATCTCTGCCTCCTCTCCTTCCTCTCTCTGCCTCCTCTCCTTTGTCTCTCTGCCTTCTCTCCCTCCTCTCTCTGCCTCCTCTCTTGCATCTCTCTACCTCCTCTCCTTCATCTCTCTGCCTCCTCTCCTTCCTCCCTCTGCCTCCTCTCCTTCCTCTGTCTGCCTCCTCTCCTTTGTCTCTCTGCCTCCTCTACTTCCTCTCTCTGCCTCCTCTCCTTCCTCCCTCTTCCTCCTCTTCTTCCTCTCTCTGCCTCCTCTCCTTTGTCGCTCCGCCTCCTCTCCTTCCTCCCTCTGCCTTCTCTCCTTCCTCTCTCTGCCTCCTCTCTTTCCTCTCTCTGCCTCCTCTCCTTCATCTCTCTGCCTCCTCTCCTTCCTCTCTCTGCCTGCTCTCCTCCCTCTCTCTGCCTGCTCTCCTTCCTCCCTCTGCCTCTTCTCCTTTCTTTCTCTACCTCCTCTCTGCCTCCTCTCCTTCATCTCTCTGCCTCCTCTCCTTCCTCTCTCTGCCTCCTCTCCTTCCTCTCTCTGCCTCCTCTCCTTCCTCTCTCTGCCTCCTCTCCTTCC